>NC_028647.1:16511422-16563231 GCF_001406875.1 Solanum pennellii
GACATCTGATATCACGAACTCGAAGGATACAAACTACACTTCGTTAAACAAGTTAGAGTTCCAATTTGTGAACTACTGATCATTGCCCCATATAAGCTCAGCACACAGCCACACATACCATAATCAATTAAATTGCTTCACAAATCCACATGTTCTTGTAAACAAATAATGCACCATGAAATCATATACAACACAGCGAGAAGGGTAAAAGATACAACACAGCGCGAAGGGTAAACACATAATGCACCATGAAATCATTGTTAGTCGTTAGTCGTTACCTTGTGAGACCGATATGCACCCCTAGACCCTAGTTGTCGCCTCGCCGGACGCCTGACTTGAGTGGAGAGTTGGTTAGTCGAGTTCCGTCCTCGCCTCACCGGAGTTTCGAAATTGGAGACTGGAGAGTGGAGACTGGAGTGGAGAGATCGGCGGAAGCAGAAGGACGAAGCCACGAAGGTTTCTCCTTTCTAGACTTTGTGTTTGTAACCTAGAATTAGAAAATTAGAAAATAAATTTAGGGGGAAATAGTCGGGTAATCGGGTGACCCGGTATATTTCCTTCCCAAACCCGTCACCCGAACCGGTAATCCAATTAAAAAAATTACTGAACCGGTCCCCGACCCAATTACCCAATAGCCCGACCCGTTAACCCAATAAACCGAAAATCAGGTCGGGTTATTGGTTTTACCCGTTTTTTGCACAGCCCTAAGCACATGTAAGCCTTATGAGATGAGGCTACAACCAAGGTGGATAAGTAGTCTCCGTAACTCTCCTAGTCTTTGAACTATGTTGCCAATATAGGAACTATCTAGTGGATTCTACCTAAGAGAGATAGGTATGCGGTTTCACTTTGGTCGTTGAAAGCACCCCTTTTCGGTGTGGAGTAGACACTGGATTCATGTTTAGCTCATATGATCGATGTCAGTTAAATGCTCAAAGCAAGTATTCGGTTAACTTTAGCCATGAACCACCTCTTTTTTGTGTGGGGAAGACACTGAACTTGGTTTCACTTTAGCCAGTGAACCACCCCTTTTCGGTGTGGGGCAGACACTAGATTTCATGTTAGCTCACATGATATAGGTTCACTTTGACCGGTCAATCACCCCTTTTCGGTGTGGGAAAGACACTGGATTTCATGTTAGCTCACATGATGTTAATGCTAAAGATTTGTTAAGAATTTAAGAAAGAGAGAAGAAGAAATGTAAGTTTAAGGTGAGATAGGAAGTAAGAGCTTAAGTATATCTAATCATCAATGGTTGATAAGAATGAAGTTTGTAGAAGTTATTGCCTTGTGCAAAATAAATATATATGCTCCAATATCTTCATTGTATGCGAATGATCAAATAATGGGCATAGCCAAATAAAAATTGGCTTATAGTGACTTCCTATATTATGCAAATAAAGGGGACTAAAACATAATGGAAAATCAATGTCCCACAATCTCCATAATATGAAAATGATGAAATAAATGGCCTAGCCAATAAAGATTTCATGCCCAATCTAATAATAATGGAAAGAGTAACTTTTAATAAGCGTAGCCAAATTATTTCCTTAGTCTTTTGGATTACTTACTTGATTCATTGTAGGTATGGGACTACAATGAATCATTGAACTTGTAAGTAAAACATAAGATTAAAGAGATATTTTAACTACACATCAAAAAGAAGAAAAAGACTTAAAAATAAACTAAAGTATAAAAAGAAGAGCTCTCGGGTTTGAGGAGCAAATTTCAAAATTTTCGCTCGAGTTGTTCTATAATTATGTTCATGATTCCAAGGTCTTATGTTCATATAGAAAATGAGTTGTGTTCTTTGAATGCATTAAAATATGTCATATTCATACCATAATTCACAAATGACGAATTAGGAAAATCTAGTGATACCACTCTCTAGAAATGGCATGTTCATATAGGAAGAGCTTTCCTTGATAATGCATAGTCCTTATGTTTATGTGTGCATACGCCCATACTTAGTACAATTGTGTACTTACCCTATACTATTATTATCTTTATAGGTTCAGGTAAATGAGATGTTTGAACACTCATCGAAACTGTTTGGATTAGCGATCTCCCGACTTTGGTAGGTCCTCTTTAAGTTCGAGGATGCTACATTTATCTTTATAGCCTAGCACTTTAGACATAGCTAGTGGATGTTGTCCCTAGCATATCCTTCCAGATGTTTTATTCGAAGCTTTGTATTAAGGACGTTTTGGCAAACTATTACGTTATATATTGATCTTTCCATTTGAATTGCTTAATCGATTGTAGATGGTTGTTTAGTTTGAGCTCATTAGATTATTATTTTATATGGTAAACATATGAAGTCTATGTATACTTCACTATGTTTTTAAAATTTTAAATTTTCCGCAAATTTAACTATATGATTGTAATGAAAGCTAACAAGAGGTTTGTCTGCGACCTCTGGGAGGTTAACGACGCCGGTTGCATTCGGATTCCTGAATCCGGGTGTGACATTAATCTTCTACCTTGTCCCTTTGATCATCTTTGAGAACTTCCTTTTGGAGTAATTTGAGCATGTCTTCGTTCATCCATATATGAAATGAGAAAAAATAATGAAAATATATTTAATACCATTTAAGCGACAACGAATGCCACAAATTTCTCGTAGAAGATAAGGAATCATTTAAGAAATTTAAGGAATGAACGAATGAATTTATTAAGACGAATTATATTGAAGATATTTGAATTGTAACCAAGTGATGGCTATAGTCAATATCAAGTCAATACTTCAAAATAAAATATAAGTACATACATTATAATTTAATATTTCTCCCCAAAACAAATATACCAATTGACTCATTTTTCACACATTACTTTTTTCCTAAGAAAAAGAGAAACTACATTAAAAATAAAAACTCTAAACTTGGCAGCAAAACTTAATTTAGTACTTAAACTAGATGGGCGTTTAAATACTGCCCTTATAATCTACAAAATGATTTTTTTCCACCTTGAGATATGAACACCACTCTCACACGTCACATCATAACCACGTAATCGCCACATAATGACCATGTAGGCACCACGTCCATAATTCTTAGTTCTTTCGTACTTATTCACTGTTTCTTATTAAATAATTTTTCAGGTTAATTATATCAATTAATTAATTTATAAAGTCATTTCAACCATCAATACTTACTTTTTTTCTTCTTCTTCGCTATTCAACAATTTGTTTAAATAACTAGAATGAAAAAAAATCTCTATAATATTCACATTATCTTCATCAAATCCACCCCACGAATTTACCCTCTAGGAGAATGAATATCTTTTGTATGCCAATTTTTTCTTGACAACTCAAATAAGAAATGAAGATTGAATAAGAAAGTTGATAAAAAATATAAATTATATCAGAAATATTTGAATAGATCTAGAAATCAAAATGGGTCACTCAAAATTCAAAAAAGTTTACATTTACAAAATTGACACCAATAAATAGAGCGAAATCAACGTCAATTAAATAAATTTGGTATTGAATTTTACGGATTAGTAAGGGACTAGTAAAATAAAAATAATTATTTTTTTAGTGGGAGTAAGATGGAGGAGGAGGTGTTTCGATGGATTAAAAGGTGTATTGAGGAAGACAACAAAATGAAAAGAAAAAAATTAAAGAAATCAAAAGGGGGTCCCACTAATTCTAGGTACATCAAAATAAAAAAAGTCACACATTTTTAGAGAGTTAATATATAAAGAAAACTATTTCAAATGATAATTATATATTGACCAATAATAAAATGTGATGTGTAAGAATTTAAAAAGATTCAGTATTTCTTTTAACTTTTTTCACGCGCTTTAAGGAGAGTACACTCGCTCTCCCTGCCACGTCATCCCTTAGGGGTGCTTATATCACTTGAAAAATATTAAGAAAAATATTTAAACGTCTTTTTAGTCTAATGGTTAAAGTAAATTTTGCCTCCATGTTTAGGAAGGTTTTTAATTATTTTCCCATAAAAATAAATAAATGTTAGCGTACATTATCCCATAAGAAATAGTGAATTAAATAGTAGAGAAGTGCTAAATGGCTAGAAAAATGTGACCAGAATAGTGAAAAAGATTGTTATAGTCGTTTACCTCCAAAATAAAATTAACCTTTTTATATTTTGTAAAAACATTTATTATTTTGATAAGATGAATTTTTTGGGTCCCATGGCTTATTCCTTCTTCAATTATTTTTATTTTCACTTTACTTCACCTTCTTGACTTTTTTTTAAAAAAAAAAAAACTAATAAAGTATGTAGTGAATTTTTTTATAACTTTATATATACACGTTTATATGTACATATATTTTGTCCTGCAATAAATATATATAATTATAAAGTGTGTATATTATTATAAATTTGTGAAAAAAAAATTCACTACGCGCTTTTTCATTAAATTAATACTACTTTTTATAATGCCAGATGATAAAGTGGGTATATGGACAAAAATAATTACTAAATGTTTTCCCATTAAAGTAAGGGAATTTTTTTTAAATGTCAATAATTTGGAATTTAATAGGACCACTTAGCCACACTTAAAGTAATTTGGAATTTAATAGGACAACTTAGCCACACTTTATGTATCTAAAATCACATTGTTTTTATTTGTATGAATTGAAAGGATACAATTATTTAACAATAGAAAGGAGAAATTTAGAGGAGAGAATATTTTCAAAAAGGAACATATCACTTAAAATACTCATCAGTTACAAATTTAATATTTATAAAAGAAACATATCACTTAATATCTCTCATTTTTAGAAAAATAAAATTTAAAAAATAACCCCCCCAAAAAATACTAGGTCTTCTTCATCATTCTTGCATGAATTTGGCGGTGGAGGCAATGGCAAATAAGCTAATGTGTAGCTATAGTGGAAAAATTCAACTTCGCCTCACAATCATCAATAATCCTATATTGGCGGTGAATGTGAAATCAAAATTCTCTTCCGTGAAGTGAATTCGATAAAAATTGTGTTTTCTTGTGTTTGATAAAAAGAGTTTGAAAACTAGATGATTTTATTGGAAAACAACTTTGGAAAAGAATTTCCAACTAAAGTTTTGATATAATCGGTTAAATACAAACGATCAAGTATTCGTTAACTGTTGAATCATTAATTGTTTGGAAGTTTTGATATGAACATTTTCTTTTATGTTGTTGGGTAATTATAATTTTTCTGGATGACGAGGAAGAGTTGTAAAAATGAACAAGTGAATACAAATTTGGATTGGAGAAAACCAACAAAAAAAAATGTAGCGGACGAAGAAGATAGATAGAGTCAAAGAATGAAGATTGCGAAGATTCTAATTATACAAATATTGTTTTCATATTAGTTGTTATTTGTCAATTATTTTTCTTTTAGTCAACATTTTTATTTTTATTAGGAATATTTTATTTCTTTTTTAGCTTGTATTCCTCTCAATATGTATGCCAAATTGATTTGTATTTATTAAGTATAAATATACCATATTTCTTTTAACATTATATTTATATATTTTTAAGAATATGACATCCTTCCTCAACTAACGGTATTCTTTCCACTTAGTATGCTATTTTTTCCAAAGTCATCTATCCTTTCTTAAATTGTGTTCATATGTAATAATTGGATTACATTGAGACACAATTACTATTATTTTTGTAATACAAATAATACAAAAATTGATTTGGCAGACATGTAATACAGTTTTCATCACTCCGATATAATTTTCAGTTTTTACTATGAATGTAATATATCAATATTAATTTGAATGGTAAAGTGAGCACATGAAATATAAAAATTGGTATACAATTATGATAAAAATAGAGTAAAAACAAAATACACGCTTATTGTCATTGAAATTAATATTAGAACACGAAAAATGAACACAATAAATACTAACTTAAGTTAAAATACATAAGTGACTTTGTAAGTTTATCATTATAATGAATACAAAAATAAAAAGAAATACAAACTTGTTCGTATATAATATGAGAGTTAAATACAAATTGATCACAGTAAAATATTCACCTCAATAGGATATTCTATTTCAAATTGAAAGATAAAATCAACAAATAAAATACAAAAGATGCATACCTCAAACGGATCATTAAGAAAATCCTTAGAATTATTTTTTCAATTTTCATTTTAAAAAATAATATAAAAAAGTACGAGAGGAGTTAAAAATGAAAAATATTTGGAATAGGTAACTTTGAGAGAAAAAGAAAATATGTTTTTTTTAATAAAAAATATGAAAGAGAAAGAGTTGAAAAATGTATAATCCAAGTGAGACAAATAGGAAGTAAATTAAGATGCATTATGTTTTCTAAAATAATAATATTTTGACATATTTTCTAATATTTACAAGTATTGAGATTTTAACTAATTAAGTTAGATTTTTTGACTAGTTTACTAATTTTCCCTTGGAAATACTACTTTTCAGGATGTCATTTGATAAAGTAGGTATAGAGTTAAGGACCAAAAAATAAAGTTAATACACCTTTTCTCATAAAGTAGTACTACTTGAAAAAGGATGCATAACAATTTTTTTTCAAAAAAAAAAAATTTTACTCTACAAGTCTACTTCTATATTTATATGTTATCAATGCAAACACTTCTTCTTATTCATCTTCTTCATATATTTCCATTACACAGATCTTGATCATTTTCATTTTTCTTCAAGAAAAATTTTAAGATAAATAAGGTCACACATTTATGTGTACTATTTCATCCACAAAAAAAAGCAAGATTTAGCAAACATGGAGTTTTCAACCATTGCTCTGATGCATTATTAGAATTTCAAGTAGCAGAAACGAAGTTATGTACATATTAACAGCAGCAGAATATTAACCGAAAAAAAGTTGCACCAAGTCCGACCTTGAACCACCAGGAAGCTAAGCATGAATCTCACAAACTAAATGTATTTTTTTCTTTGGTTTTTTATTTCCTCTTTTCATGTTTTGTGTCTTCATACTTGTCTTGTTGACCCGTTTTAAAGAGAAATATGAGACAGTAGAAATAAAATAAAATCTCTTATTGTTCCAACTCTTTTATGTTTTAAAACCGTTCTTTCTTTTATTTAAATGAAATTATCTGTAATATTAATTTCTTTTCATAAAAATAAATGTATCATGTCGGGTCAAAAATAATTTGAATTGGATCAGTTCACATGTGTGACCCATGATCCACAAAATCCAACGAGAATTGAAATCCTTTATTTCCTTCCGTATCTAATTTGTTCAAATCAAATTGTATTTTTATTTTCAATTTCCAATTGAAATTAATTGGAAAATTCACATACAAGGCAAAATAATTTGTGTCTCGGGTTTGACCTAACCTTTGTCCTAAAGTAAATAAAAGTAAAATTTATACCACAACTCCTGACCGATTAGAGATAATCCGATTTAAATTGATTCTCACACGCAAGAAATTGATGTTGATGACTGGCAAAATCTGACAACCACAACTCTTGACCTAGCTCTAGACAGAATTCAAGGCATGGTGGGACAATCAATACAAGGTGAAACAATTACTTCAAGGGGTGGAAACAAGAACATACTAAGGTTGAGCATGGAAACTGAAGGGGATCAACCAGGACCTTGTGAAGCTCCAAACATATTATGAATATTTCTACCTTGAATGTTAGGGATCTAAATCAAATTTTCTAGCAGAAAGAGCAAAACTCTTTCTTCAAAGGATATGAATTTATGAATAAGTTATGAATTTATACTTATTTTTTTATGAGATTTATGCATGATTTATGAAAATGAATATTTTAAGGTCTAGGTTATTTTAATATGAGCCTCAATTGAATCGTGAAAGGATTTTCTCACATATTAAGGGATCATGATTTGGTGAAAGATTTTCTAACACAGATATGATTCATGATTTAATGAGCTGCTAAATGATGTTTTCATCTTGGATTAGTATCTATATTGTGCCTTTTTCATGTACGATGATATGATTAACAACATCAAAATTCCATAAGGATTTAACTTAGGGCCAAGAGAACTTCAGGTGGAGGCTCAAATAGGTTAGTCTCTAGTAGAAACATCTACTTCAACACTACGTGTTCTAACTTGGAAAGGAAACTCTCTCTTCTTGACGTGGAAGTTACATTTGATTTCATGCTATAACTTATATGGTCTATTATCATTTAAAACGAATATCCCACCAAATGAACTAAATTACTTTCAAAGGTTTTATGAAGGTTTAGTTATGTTTTAAGATGCATTGACCATAATCATGATTTACGGTTCCTCTTTAAGTAATGTTATGATGTTTATCTTTGTCATGCATATCATGTTTTATATTATCTCCATATTTCATGTTTTATGCATATCCCTCACACTTAGTACAGTCAATGTATAATGTATACTTGTCCCTTTATTGTTTCACTTATGCAGGGTATAGTGATCTTCCATCTCCCGCTCGTGGGTATAATGTATTTCTTAATAGATTGAAGACTTAGTCAGTCCTCATGATTCGAGGACCATGTAATCTTTTCAATATTTTTATTATGTCGTCCATTTTTGTATATTTTACATGGTGTATAGTTTACATTTTGATCACTTTTTGATGTATTAGAATGACTTATCAAGACTACGTTAAGAGTTCTGCTTTATGTCACACTTTTCTAATAATATGAGATTCTCTACACTTATCTCTTATTATGTGTTGTATTTATGTGAAGTGGCTATGTAGGATCTCTTGGAATCTTATATGCTATGTCACGTTTAGGGTGTATTTTTGGCCGTGACATGAAAAATAAACATCCATCAAAAGAACATGAAAAAGAAATTAATGTGTCACCATGTGTAGATATATTCACAATGGGACAGAATATACAATACTCGTCGTAAGAAACGATAAAGACTCTCTCTCTCTCTCTCTCTCTCTCTCTCTCTATATATATATATATATATATATATATATATATAAGATACCACTCGGACATGTTGTCATGGTTACTAAACAATTAAGTGTACAAATATATGACTACATGACATTACTCTCTAAAAAATGCAAAAGCATAGATGGTAAATACAAAACGAAAAACTACAAGGCTTCAGACAACAAGATCTTACCACAATCTAATCAAAAGAAGACCTCAAATGTGTGGCGATCAATGTTAATGGCTAATACTAGGGGTTGAATAAAAAAATATAAAATTACAATATGAGTACCAAAACATGAGAAACTCATTAGGCATCATAGGTAGATCAGAATCAAAAGACAATATAAAGTGTGGAATAATATAGTTGAATACATTTTTTATTCATTTTTTTCTATGTCATATACAAGGCTTTATATGCACGAGTGTTTGTAGAACAAAATCATCTAGATCCCATGAAATCTGGGATTTTAATAAATTATATATTCTACTAAAAAGAAGAAAAAAAAATTTTAGATTACAAAAGTTATCTTTGAGATCTTAGAGGATCTAATCTTGATGTGGAGAATATAATCTATCAGCAAACACTCCCCGTCAAGCGGGTGAATGCATATCTTCTATTCCTAGGTTGCTTATTAGATCTTGAAACACATTATGTGTCACTTCTTTTGTTAAAAAATCGGCCACCTGATCTTTTGTAGCTACAAATAGCGTAAAAAAGTGTCTACTATCTAATTTCTCCTTAATGAAATTCTTATCTACCTCAATATGCTTAGTGCGATCATGTTGTAAAGGATTATGAGCTATACTTGTTGTTGAATTATTGTAATAGTATAGTCTCATAGGTCTTTCCCATATTATCTTCAAATTATCAAAGATTTTCTTTAACCAATACAACTCACAAACTCCCACAGACATAGATCTAAACTCGGATTCTGCACTTGATCTGGCTACTACATTTTGTTTTTAACTCCTCCAAGTCATCAGATTTCGTCCAAAAAAAGTGCAATATCCAGAACTCTACTTCTATCTACTAATGAACCAGAATAGTCTGCATAAGTACAATCCTCTAAAACCATGTCTCCTCCTCTTTTGAATAGTAATCCTTTCCTGTACTTCCTTTAATATATTGTAGAATCCTATTGATAGCTTTAAGATGAATTTATCTAGGATCATGCATAAATTGGTTAACAACACTTAAATCAAATGCAATGTCTGTACTTGTATGAGACTAGCAAATCAATTTTCCTACAAGCCTTTGATACAAGCCTTTATCTACCACAGAATCTTCTGGAGCATTGCACAATCTATGATTATATTCAATTGGTGTTGCCACTAGTTTACACCCTAATTTTCCTTCTTCCTTCAGTAAAACAAACACATATTTTTGTTGGGAAATAAATATTCCTTGTTTTTAGTGTAACACTTCAATTCCCAAAAAGTACTTTAATTTCCCAAGCTCTTTGAAGTCAAATTCCTTGAGTGAACACCGCTTCAAATTTTGTAGCTCATCTGAATCATCACCTATTACTATGATGTCATCAACATAAACAATAATTTTGTCACCTTTCCTGTTTCTAAGAGTTGTATCAACAAGGTATGGTCTCCTTGGCTTTGCCTATACCCTAACTTCATCATAGCATTTGTAAATCTTCAAAACCATGCACGAGGTGATTGCTTTAATCCATAGTGTGTCTTTTTCTGTTTGCACACCCTTCCTTTCTTCCTTTCAAAACCAGGTGGCACCTCCATATATATATATATCCTTGTCTATGTCTTCATGTAAAAAGATATTTTTTACATCAAATTCTTGTAGATTCAAATTAAAAGCTGCAACCAGTGATAATAAGATTCTCACTGTATTCATTTTTGCCATAGGGGAAAAATTCTCCAAATAATCAATTCCATAGGTTTGTGTATAACCCTTTGTTACCAAATGTGCTTTAAAACTTTCTATGGACCCAATCTGACTTATATTTCACAGTAAACACCCATCTGCACCCGACCAACTTCTTCCCTTCTGGAGGTTACGGAGAAAGTTTTATCTTTTTGGGGATAGATTTTGATATGTCACGAAAAATCTCAAAGGATGTTGTGTGCAAGTTCGGGTTCCTTTTCTAAGGGAAATGGGAAGGTCAATATCATTAGGTTTTTTAGGTTCTTCATGATCAGTTTGTTTTGGTGTTTCTGATGGTTCACCAGGTTCAGGATGGGTACTAGGAGCAGTAACCTTAGGAGATGATTGCAGCTGAGTAGTTTGATCAGTTAGCCTCTTTCTTCTTGAATAAACCTGCAATGGTATATTATTTTCTAGAATTCCATTATCGATATCGATATTAGGAGACTCAATGAAGTGATGACTCTGGCAAGGATTTGACACGACCAGAAATAGAAAAATCAAATAGTGACAAGTCTAGAGATCCCTCTCCCTTCAATGACTCCCCCTGATTGTAAGAATGACAAAATTGGATTCAATCTCATCAAATGTAACATCCGCTGAAACAAAAATTCTTCGATGATTGTTGATAACACTTGTAAACTTTTTGAGTAGGAGAATATCCGATGATAACACACTTAAGATCACGTGAGTCTAATTTGCCTCTATTTTGAGAATGAATATCAACATAGGCAACACTCCTAAAGATTTTAGGAACCAATTTATTAGAAGTTTAAAAATTCAGAAAGAAATTCCTAAGAGTATCAAGCGGAATTTTAATGTTCAGAATTCTTGATGGCATTTCGTTACTATGATGTGCAACTGTTAGGACAACAGCCCCCCATTACTGTTTTGGAAACCTTTTATCAAATAATAGTGATCTAATGATGTAAAGTAACAGACCGTTTCTTCTCTATGCTATCCCATTTTGTTGAGGAGTATTGACACATGAAGATTCATGAATAATTCCTTCTGAAGAAAACAGAGAGAGTTTGATTGAAGTAGTCTTTGGCATTATCAGATTGAAATATTTTAATAGGCACATCATATTGGATTTTGATCAGATTAAAAAAGGTGGGAAGAATTTGACTAACATTTGATTTTTGCTTTAGCGAATCAATCCACGTTACTGTTGTACGATCATCAACGAATGACAAAAACCATCAAGCAACAGAAATATTAGAAATGGGAGAGGGTCTCCAAATATAACTATGGATAAGGGATAATGGAGTTTGACTTGTTTTTTGACTAATTGGATAGAAAACCCGTTTGTGTTTTGCAATTTCACATTCATCACAATGAAAAGACACAATAATAAAATTTTTGAACAAAGATAGAAATATCAATTTGATTACATAAAAAAAAGGATGGCCTAAGCAACGATGATAAAGCCATACATTTTCTTTATTAGACATAATAGATTGTGACAAGTATGAACTAGATAAAGAATTCTTAGTTGTATATCTACCATTGTTGACATCCACACAATAAATACCACCTTTCTCACTAGCACACCCAATTATAACCTTCGTGTTCTGTTCCTAAAATAAGAAAAATGAATGGATGAAAGTCACTTGGCATTTGGAATCTTTGGTATGTTTCTGGATACAAATAAGATTTGCATATAACTTTGGGACATGAAGGACATCTTTTAGTACTATTGATTTTCCTAGTGATATGTCTCCTTGTCCAGCTACAATTATAAATGAACCATCATCTACTTAATTTTTGTATAGTTAGGAGAATGAGAATATGATATGAAGAGATGAGAAAAACTGGTCATGTGATCAGTTGCCTCGGAATCAACCACCCATATTGGAGAAAGTTTGTCTGAGGCATTAGTAACAAAAGAGCAAGAAATACTTGTGAAGGGCAATGAACAACTACCTGCTGAAGTTGAGTTTGGATTTGTTTCATCGACCTGAGGGTTGATTGCTAAATGTTCCTTCTTTCCATCACTATTGTTTCTTTTTGGAGGTCTACCATTGAGTTTCCAACATCTCTTTCGGGTGTGCCGATATTTTTTGCAATAGGTGCAATCAAGATTGTCTCTATTGAATGGCGTTTTATATGAACCCGTGGGATTTATGGTACTCTCTTATTGTGAAACTTCAGATTCTTTAGAACTTGTCCCTTTTGCTACAAGAGCTAATCCTTCATTAACTTGAGTTTCAAGCATAACACTCCTCCGTCCATCTTCTACCCGTATTATGGACATTGTCTCATTCAATGATGGAAGATCTTTTTTTCCAAAAGATTTGAACGGTCCCACCAAAATCAAATTCTGCATTTAGTCCTGCGAGAAAATCATAATCCTATTTTTTTCAGTAAATCTTTTAAGAATTACAGTATCATCTTTAGAACTCATTTGAATTCATTGATAATGATGTATTTCTTGCCATAACCCATGTAAAAGTTGGAACAGTGACAGGTTGAACTCCTGTTTTGCTGTAGAAAGTTTTATTTTTACTTCATAGTTCCTGGCAGCTTCATGTACTTTAGAGTACGTCTCTTTCACTCCAACCCAAATTTCCTTAGCGGTGCTCAAAAACATAATGCTATTGCTAATTTATGGAAGCATAGAGTTCCGTAACCAAGACATCACCATTGCGTCACGTTCATCCCATACATCAGACGTGGGGTCTTCTTTAGATGGTTCTGTGCTAAGAAGGTGTCTTATTTTCTCTTTACCCTATGAAAAGGTACGAACTAGTTGAGCCCATTTAAGCTAATATTTTTCCATTCAGCCTATTAGAGGCTTGAATGTTTTGCAGATCACCAGATAAAGCTGAAGAGTTATTCTATACAGTTGTAGAAAAAGTTAAGAGGCTGGAATGGTTGCAGCAGCAGTCACATTTTCTTCTATGGTTCTTGAATTGTTTCAAGACAAGACGAAAAAAATTAGTACAAAATAAGCATAAATAAAGCTCTGATACCATGTCGAATCAGATAGTTGAATATTTTTTTAATTCATTTTTTGCTATGTCATATACAATGTTTTATATACATGAGAGATTTTAGAACAAAATCATTTAGATCCCATGAAATCGGGATTCTAATAAATCATATATTCTACTAAAAAAAGAAAAAGATATTTTAGATTACAACAATTATCTTTGAGATCTTAGAGGATCAAATCTTGATGTGGAAAATATGCTATATAAGCTAACATAAAACATTAAAGACATGAAAAGTAACTAAACGACGTCTTCAACCTACAAATGAAGTCATAATGAAATCAAACAATTTTAAAAGTAAAATAGTACTACTGCATAAGATATATACATCCATAAATAAATGAAATATATAGTGCGATATGTGGATAATACAAAACTGAAACACAAAATTTTCCCTTAGGCCGCTCGAGATTATTTATAGACCTTATGTATAAAATTAAAGAGCCTAGAATTATCCATTGCACGACAAGAATAGTACCTCGAGTCAACAACAGAAAAGTCATCGAAGAAAAGAACCAAAGATGTCCGTCAAAAGGTAAGTAATTAAAAAATAGTACCATCTTTCAAATTAGAAATTAGTAAAAAATTTGGCTATCATAAGATGAAAATCCATAAAAATAATACATTTTATCATAAAACCAAATTCCTTAGAAATAAGAAATACACTCCCTTTTAACTCAAGTCAATAAATATCAAACACCAAATAGGGTAAATTATCATCCACAGTATAATCGTCACAACATAATAATAACTACCAAAAACTAAGGTGAAACAATAAATTAGTACTTTTAGGGTTCATGAATGACCGATTGTATAAATTTCACAATATAATTAATCCCATCAAATCAAATACTCTTATAAATTCATGAGAACTATACAATAAACAATCTTACTAAGCTATGTTCAAATGAGGAAACCTTAAACTACGTAGATGGATGTCAAATTAGAAAATCGTCACACACAAGATTTTCCCTTATGTAAAACCTCAAATCTACTCATAAGTTTGACACTACCAATACCTACATCAATATTTCATAATTAGAGAAAACAATTAGACCTTGAAATCAGAAAAGGAAATGTAAAACAAAAAACATATATACCTTTAGGAGATTGTAGAAAGTTCATACCTAAAATTTGGACAAAAATGATACTCAATTAAAAATCCAAATCGTTCTTGACGTCCCCAAAGAAAAAAGTGAATTTTATAATGATTTTCAAGATTAAATGGTGGATTAAATGAAGAGAGAGTCATGAATGAGTATGGTCTGAAGTTCACCCACATATATCACTATTCTTAGGAGATGGATTAAAATATGAGGTTTAGGAGGTCAAATTTTGTATCTAAGATGGGTAAGCATGTGAACAAAGAGTACACACTACACCATTGATCAACAATATGGAAATCTATTGAATCATGGTATATGTTGACAGGTTAACGAGGACATTAAAAATATAGAGAGGAAGAGTAGAGAAAGAGAGAAAGTTATGTGGTCATGAGTTCAACCAGTAGAGGAACGAAAATCGAAATAAGTTATACTTTAAGAGGGGTGATCTAGATATGTGCCATCAACAACTAGTGAACCTGCACCGTGAAACATCAAGGATTAGAGATTCTAAAAAAACTAAACTTCATAGCACAAAGTTCTTATTCACTAGGAAGTATGACACAAGGAACTACTTTAAATACACCTTGTGGTGACTGTGGGAGGCCGATAAGAGTGAGTGCCTTGATGAAATGAGTGGATGTTATAGGTGTGGTTGGTTGGATAATTTTTTGAGAGATTATCCATCTATAATAAAGGGTAATTGGGGATATAGAATCTATCTACTTCAGCAACTTCATCATGCAAGGTTTCCTGAAAGGCAGTGCAACAGGAATAGGTGGAGGGAAAAAGGGTCTGTATTCTATATCTAGCCATCAAGATTAAGAAATCTCTCTTTTTGTTGTTACATAAATATTAAAAAGTCTTCTCTTTGTCTTCTCATTTTCTTCTTGATCCATGTGCTAACTTATCTTTTGTTATCCCTAAAAACTACTAATGACTTTTAATGTTGCTACTCCTATTGATGAGTGTAATAACCAAAAGATTCTATACAAATTGCACTATCTCAATCCATCATAAAGATACAATAGCTCACCTATTTGAGTAGATATTGTGGATTTTGATATCATTCTTGGCATGGACTATTTATATTCCTACTATGTCTTAGTTGAATGTAAAAGCCAACTAGTAACGTTTTAGATCCAACGTGAGTCAGTCTTAGAGTGGAAAGGCAGTCTAGTAGTTCTTAAGAGTAGATTTATTTCATAATTTAAGTCCAATAAGTTAGTTTTTAAGGTGTGTATCTATTATTTAGAAAGAGTTACAGACTTAGGTGTTAAGAAACCTTCCCTTATGTTTGTTCCATTTGTGAGTGACTAATTCTTTCTTGAGTCCTTCCCAATAGGAAATAAAATTAGAATAGATTTCTTTTATTATACTAAATCCATCGCTATTCCTCCATTTATAATGACTTCAACCGAATTAACAGAGTCAAAATAATTGTTAAGAGATCTCCTTCATCAATGTTTCATTAAACATATTGTATTGCTTTGAGTTACTCAAGTCCTTTTCATCTTAATGAAATATGGTTATCTTTGAATGTAATCAATTATCACCGATTGAATCAAGTCACCATTAAAAAAGTAACCCCTTTGTCACTACCCAGAGTACACCCTATACGTGAGATAACGTATAAGGACCTGAGAGGCCCTCATAGCTACTTTGCATACATACAATATAAAATGATAGAAAACTCGAGAAGTAAAGTAAAAAGTATCAAATCAAAGAAGAGTTTAACATAAGAGTGTAAGTCTAATCATTGTCTTGACAAACCAATTTAATAAGTAAAAATGAGTGGTTGGAACGTAACAGATAGACTACGTACACTTATCCAAATACTTAAGATATAAGAATACATGGTAAAGATGAAATAGTCCTTAGAACACGAGGACTCACCGAATCTTTATGATCAAGTACTCGATTCACTAGCAATGAGCGAGAGGAGGAGAAGTGTCAGACACAGAATTAAGAGACAATGTTGGCACAAATATGGGGATATGCATAAAAACGTAAGGCGTGATGATAAGGGCACATATAGAAAATCATTATATGCATGACCAAGCTAAACTAAACTAAAATATTTTAAGAGATCGTAAGTCATAGACATGGTCAATGCATCTTAAAACATATTGAGAGCTTCCTGAATACCTTTGAAGTAACCTTGTTCGTCTTGTGGGATTTTTACCATAAACTGATATAAACCACGTGAGATATAAAAGAAAATCCGATGTCTTGCTCCCACACAAAAAATATATGTCCTACTTCGTAAGGACCATAAATTCCTAGCTTAGGTGGATCCAATAGCTACATCTTTTTTAGACAAATTCTACGGGGTGAACATAGTTAGGGACAAAGAGATTGTTTCTACAGAACTAACCCCTTTTTATGACATATCCATATCAAAGTTCTCTTGATGCTAAGTAAAATCCCAAAAAAAATAGTTATTTTCACAAATATATCATCATACAAGGAAAAGTACCATTAAGTTTCTAATCCGAGCTTTAATCATTATAGAGTAGCTCCTTAAATAACGAATTATGAATGTCTAAAAAAATGTTTCACCAAATAATGATTTCTGAATATGTGAGAAAATATTTCACAATGTAGTTGATGCATATCTGAGAAGCAATCTTAGATCATAAAGTCCCTTTGCTAAATTATGCGTAAGATTCAAATTAGATTCATAAATTCATATATTCATATCCTCATAAATGCATATATTCATCAATTCATAGTCAAAATAATGAATATTGCTTGGGTCTTATAGAAATCAATTGGAGATCATACATTTCAAACAATACATGCATAGGAATATTGACAATAAAAATTTAAGTTAACATCAACTAAGACCCATGAAGCTCATATAAAATCCTATATAATTTAGATGAAACTGAATTGAAAACATAGAAATCCTTACGGACCCATTGGATTAATGAAATCCAATGGTGATACCCCACATACTTTGATGATCAAAGCCCAAAAACAATGAAGGAAAAACGAGACATGAAGTTTGAACCCTAGTTTTTTCCTTGAGAATTGGGAGAATTAGAGAGATGATCTTAGATGAGATTTGGAATTATGAGAGAACGAGAGGGTTTGGATAGATTGGAGAGTCGAAGGTTTATAGGTGATATAATTAGTGTCAAAAAAACATAGAATAGATACTAAATATATAGGAAAAGACCCAAATAACCTTAAAAATTAACTATCGGAGAATGTGCGGGTTCGACCTATGGTCCGTAGAACTTTCTATGAACCATACAGGTTAACCATAGACTTAATTGCAGAAATCCAAAATCCCTTCACTTCCCATGACACGAATCTAGGACTCATCTAACATTTTGTGGTTGTAGACCCCTTATGTAGATCCCAAGTACAAGTACAATCGCTAAGTCAAGATAAATTCCAAAAGTGCCATAAATGGCCTTGCTAACTCTTCTGCCTGTAAGGAAGCTTGAAATAGGGAATTATGTGATCTATGACCCCGAAAGAAAGATAGTCTTTTTTTTGATTCTGTCCAAATATCTACGGTTTCTCCTGTTCACTAATAGGTCAAAATTATTCATACACATTAATTTTTCAAAATTTATCCAAGATCATATGACTAACTTTCTACTCCCCATGGGATTTCGTACGGTCTTTAGGTCAGTCTCGTAGACCTCAACAATAGTGCACAAAATCTACACTTCTTATTTCCTTTATACTTTTCATTTTTTGAGTCTTTACAATATCTACAACATGGAACATTTGTCCTCAAATGTGACTCAAACTAGCATAAATATAATAGAAGAGAAACCAATAATCTAATATAAATGAAAATCTCATCATAACGCACATAAACATGGAGAATCACCCCAAGCTAAACCATAAAGCCAAAAATCAAGATTTTAACGAACATGCCTGCATATGAAAATATGAGAATGACTGAACTGCATGAATTTGAGATAATGAACCATAATGATGTATAAATTCAACCTAGATTAGGAGTGGAGATAAAGAGGTGAGGATACTTGGACTTCATTTTGGCTTTTGTCATCCAAACATGGAAGAAACTTCTCATTTCTAATCTTTCAAAATTGTTGATCTAAAATCTCAACCAGAACCTCTTCGCATAAAAAATTTTCTTTAACTCTCAAACCTTATAAAGGCACTATGGACGTCACATCTCAAACACACTTCTTAAACAATGAAACATGCAATAAGAGATGTACCTATGCTAAATTGTTAGGTAACTCCAATTCAATACAAACCGTGCAAAACATCTAAAAATTTGATATGATCCAACATAATGGGGACTAAGATTCATTTTCCTTCCAATAATTATTACATACTTCATAGGTGAAATTTTAAAATCAACGCAATCATTAACACCAAAAACTAGCTCTCTTCTTCTAATATCAACGTAAAACTTTTGTCGTCTTTGAGCCATTTTAAACCTTTCATGAGTAAGTCAAACCTTTTCCATAATTTCATGTACTGAATTGTGCCTTATCAAAGTAATGTAACATCTCTCAACTAGAAAGAACTAGAAAGAGTTTAAAACCTAGAAATATTTATTTTTGGAATGTATAAGGAAATCTAGAAAATTTGTCTAAGTTAAATAGTGAGTTATGGTCATTTTAAAACAACAATACCTTCTAGATCAGGATGAGTTAGGAATAGTTAAAGGCATGGTCGGAAAGTCCATGGAATGATATTTCCAATACCGCCAAGTTTGCACGATTTTGAGTTACTCCCTTTTGAAGTTAGTCTGTTGGATTAAAAAAAGTCCAATTCCGGGATTTAAAGGTTATTTTAGTCTTTTCACTAAACTATTAATTTAATCCATTTTTAGGAGGTTAAAACGAGTCAATACTGAGTTCATTCATTTTTAGAAGTTGGGAATTTTCATGCTAGGGCTAAGGAGAAAGGAGAAGAGAAGATAACAACAAAAAGGGAAAGATTCACCAAGATCGTCGAATTAACTCGTGATTTTAATCGCGGGTGATACCTAAAAAGGTATGTGAGATTTCAATAACATTGGGTTCATTCACCCAAGTTCCAAGAATGTTTGATTCAACATGATTTCATCCTAAAGAGATTGGTTTCTTGAATGCTCTTGAATGTTGTTCTTGAATTGTTGTCGTTCTTGAACATGAGTTGAGATTTAGGAGGTCTTTGATGATCTATGTGTTGTTTCAAATTCATTAAGTTATATCCTTGTATATATGATGTGTATACATGAAATCTAATTAAATTTGAGAAAATATATCGAATTAGAACAATTTATGATCAGAAAACTAGGGGAACAATTCGTCAAAAATTGACCTGGGGAAAGGCTGGTATGGTGGCCCAAATAGCGCCACGCACACTGGGGCGGCGCGCCACCAGTGCGCTGGCGCCTCAATCAAATAAGGCTGGCGCAGTGCGTCCAAATCGGCATTTTTTCCCAGTTTTTATAATTTGATCTGATTAAGCCTTTGTAAAATGTTTGAACACTTCCTAATGATTTAGATACTCTAAATGACTTCTAATCTTATAGAAATCATCAAGAAGTATGAATTACAACCTTGAATCCATAACTTCAAAATCAAGAAAAGTTTAGAACAAAGTCTAGAAGGTTCTTGGAGTCTTTTCAAAATGTCTTTTACAAATACTTTAAACTTGTTTTAAGACATAAAGATCAGGTTGAGTAAAGAGCAATGATAAGAAGAAGAAGTGTATTTGAAGTTTCATAAGACTATCAAAAATGTTTTAATGCCGTTTTAAGATTTGACTTTGAGTTTAGTTTAGAGTATAGTGAAGTCTTTTCTTCAAAGTAGTATATGAGGACGAATTATTTTTGGGATAAGTATAAAATGTTTTCACATTGGAAAAGAATGGAAACTAAGATTTCCAAAGAACCTTTAGGCTAGTTTTCAAAAATGAGAAACAACTTTCTAAAAGAAGCAAGCAGGGAAACTAAGATTTCCGAGATAGCCTTTGAGTTAAGTTTCGAAGCATTGATTTAAAATCACAAATGTAATATGTTTTAATAACATAAGAGCCAATATATTTTGGATGTAGTATTGAGCACCGAATTGTGAACGAGCATGACTTCCGATAACTCATATATCCATAAAACTATGTAGCCAACATGGATAGAGACGGGTCATACTTTTTTTATGAACCCTTTTCATAGTGGACTAGAAAATACATTAGGTTGTTCAGGTCTTAAACCTATAGTCGGATATAGGATGCGTTGAGAGCGTGGGGTAGATCACAGTATAATCACTATAGATCTTAAGTGATGTTTATCAGTTACAGAAACTCCCACAAAAGTTAAATGTATATGTATACACATCTGTTTAATTGTATTTGTACATATATCTCAGAGGTACCTGAATCCTAGTGTACAATTAGAGTTTCCAACATGATTTCAAACAACTTTTATTTATATTGCACTTGCTTTTAAATTATTTTATGTTGAAAGGAGGAAGTATTATTGAGTTATTGTCACGACCGGAGTCTAGACCCTACACGAGATCTGCGTCGTTGACCTCTCAGAGGTCGCAGACAAGCCTACATACATTATTCTTACTTCATCAAGATTTATTTAAGCGGAAAATTTGAAACTTTTTGTTTCCTAACATTCATACTAAACATTCTATTACATTTATAATTGTTCACCATAAACCATCTAACATTAAGATCAACAAATGAAAGAAATAGTTCATCGCTGCATTAAATGTGTAATTGCCAAAACGGCACCAATACAAAGTCTGAAATCAAATGGGAAATGAAACACTAGTGGAACATGCTCCACTAGCTAAAGACTTTATCTAAGCTAGATAATAATAGTAGACAACCTCGAAAGCATGAGGTCCTACCAAGTCTAGATGAGAGCTCCACGTCCGGATAGCTACAACGTCGTACTGTAAGATCTAACGTCCACCTGTGCCTGCACCTAAAAATAGATATTTCTATGGAATTAGTACACACTTGTACTAAGTATGGGTATATGCAAGCACACACCAAAGACATGCATGAGAAAGAATAGCTCTTTCCTAACGACATGATTTATGGAAAGTCAAGTCAGTGGACTTTCCAAATGTGGATTTAAAAAGTTGATGGACCTGCCAAATTTGGATCTAAAAAGTCATGCCATGAGTGTAACATGCATCATCAAAGTTATCATTTTGCAAACAACATAACATATTTCACAGAGCACATATCATAATTCATATAACATATAACGTTGTTTATATAATTCATTCGTATGGCATGGGACCTTGGAATCATGGATATGACATTAAGACTTCCCAAAAATGAGGGCTCAACGTATGGGACCTCAAGAGAGGGAGTCTGCATTAGCAAACACAGAGTCTACTTTATTCGTTCATACGTACTTCATTTTATTTCAGTTATGGGCCAGTATAAACACCAGGTATACCTAGGATGTAGTTTAAGACTTTCATCGGGTTCGTTGTGCAATGACCAAGAATGACCTAATGTCATTAGTTGAATCTAACTAACCTCTAGATTATCCTATCGTAATATCTATTGGTATCATTCGTTACATTATGTGCATTATTTAAGGCTAGCCTCATTCATTCATTGGGAACTTTAACTTTAACCTACATAGATAATGTGAGCATCATGAAATCCAGTGTCATGAAACCCCACAGCGAAAAGAGTTGGACTTACTGGCCAAAGTGACCCAAAACTTGCTAGCGTACATGCAAATTTAACCCCGCCAGATCCCTATATTGGCAGTATAGGTTCTAAGATTAGGAGATATAAGGAGACCCATATGCGGCATGTCAAACAGTCTCATCTCATGAGAGTTACGTGATCCTCTGCCCTTACAGAAAGAAGGCATCACTGCTCATAGCTAGTCTATTGGTGCTCAGTATAAAGTTCCATTACATTGAACTCATACGTCATGGAAGCTGGCTTCTTGTATGAGGACATCATAGCTCAATAGATGATTTTGATATATCATCATTAGTAGTAAGTGTGTTAATCTCAATACATTCATTAGAGTATTCATAGAGACTGGTCTCTTCAATAACTTTACAGTCTCCTAGGTAAGCACATTTTGGTAACATATAGTTATGCTCATTTGAGATTGCTCTCATCTTTTACATTAGCCTCATATCATGTTATATTGTCACTACATTCATAAACATTAGCACAGTTGCTCTTCATAATTACTCACCCATTTTTTACGTGAATGTTCATTTCATCATATGCCAATGCACTTGGCCATTTAGTGTGTTTCACACTCTTACTTAACCTTTCTAGGGTTTCATAATTTCATGGTTCATTTAATCATTTCATTGTTCATTTAATCATTTCATTATTCATTTCATCATGTGCCAATGCACTTGGCCATTTAGTGTGTTTTACACTCTTAATTAACCCTTCTAGGTTTCATCATTTCATTACATTCATCTTAGGTTCACTTATTTTTAAACGTATGCTAGACTTAGGGGTCTATAAATACAAGCCATGAGGCTTCTTTCATGGTTCGTTTAAGTTATTCATATCTTCCTAAGATTATGTGGTAAAAGACTTATGCATCTTGTATGTATGCCAAGATCTCGATTTTGATCTACGTAGGAGCATTATTCTTGAATATTTAATTCGCGTATGACTTATGTATCAATACGGAATATGGGCAAGGGAACCCGGTTTCATATCCCTTGGACAACACTTTACATTTTTCATTTATTTAATTTCAGTACACATGACATTGGGACCCTGAATCGAGCCCCAACATCAATGTTTACTCTTCATTATTCTCCTTTTCATTACCTCGTACTTGGCCAAGGGGTTGTGGGATCAAACCCCTACAGCCCGTTTTATATTATTTTATTTTCTAATTCTCCTTGACTATTTCTAGTTGACTATGAGGTTGTGGGATCAAACCCCCATATCCTCTCTTTATTTTTCTTTTATTCTTCCCCTTAAATCTGCCCAAGAGGTCGTGGCTTCAATTCCCACACGCCTCCCCCTTTATTTTTCTTTTATTGACCTCCTTAATCTGTCTAAGAGGTCATGGGTTTGATTCCCACACTCCTCACCCTTTATTTTTCCTTTTTTTTCCTCCTTAATCTGCGTAAGAGGTCGTGGGTTTGATTCCCACAAGCCTCCCCCTTTATTTTTCTTTTATTCTCCTCCTTAAATCTGATTGAGAGGTGGTGGGTTCAAATCCCACTCCTCTCATTTCTTTTTTTTTTTAAGTTACATTTTCCAGCCAATACCATGGTTCGAATCCGCTTTTAACACGTTTCTTTTTACTTCTTTATTTTCATGGTTTTAAAGATGGTGAGGTCACGGGTTCAATCCTCCATGACCTCACTTGTTTTAATTCATTTTTTCAACATTTTGAACCCTCTTTTCTGACCGAAATTCATCACTAGAGGCTAGAAATTTTCTATTAATGTTTCAGCTTCCTTTATTCAAGATACACCTTAGTTCTTAGAGGAATTTCATAGTGCATTTAGAACGTTTTAGGTGCGTCTTCATGTATTCGTTTAGCCAAGACATTATCCCTAAAATCAGCCACATTTCAGCTCATATGAACATCACATTTACATAATTATATGTACATGAAATATAAAGAACTATCATGTCATTTCAAGTCCTAAACCATAAATAATAGCCAAGGCAACACACACACACACACACGTAGTTACATTTTCGGAAACATCAACAAAAGTCACATGATTCCAAACATACATATAAACACATAATCATCACGAAAACAAATTTCATCCCAAGTTTTCTACCAGCAAACATTACCAACCTATCATTCAATGGGAGCTAGTGACAGGGGCATGCAACGGGGAATAATCCCAGTTTTCAGAATGAATATTCTGAACCTTAAGGAGTCTCTTGGGAAAGGGATCAAGAGAGAAAAGAACACATACCTTTTTAAGTTAAAATCTTCACTTGCTGCCCAAAAACTTCACCTAAGAACACGTCTAAGCCTCGTCAATATCAACTCTACTCAAATGACAACCTCCCTTAGCCTAGTGTGCGATTAACGTTTGTTTTCTTGTGATTTCGTGTTAGTTATTCAAGGATAAAGAACTTCGTTTATTTTTATACTTTTGTATCTTATTTTGGAAGAGAAAAACGTGAGAAAGAATAAGAGTGATTGAGCGTGAGAGTGGATATAAATGTGAGAGAGTGGGAGTTGTAGGAGGCTTAGGAGTGTAGTTTTAGGAGTTAGTCAATAAGGTTTTGTTTATTTAATAAAAATCTGAATTTTGTTTTATTTTAAATAAGATAATGAATAATACTTATTAATCACTTACGTTAATTCAATAGCCTAAATAAAAAATCACTTTAATTCATTGCTTTCACCTAGGTTTGAACTCGGGTGGAGCAGGACATCACTTCAAGAGCCCAATTTCGGCCCTCTCTCCCAAACATTCCCCTCCACCTTATTAATTAAACAATTAATTGTATATTTAGGGTAATTATGATACTAACCTTAGCGGGAAAAAGATCATTTTACCCCTAGACCCTCTAAACCTATGATTTTCCCTTTTTAAGTCCGGTAAAGACTCCTTCAAGTAAATCTTCGTATTCGAGAGCCCTACATGGTTCGACCCATCCTTTTCAAGGTCAACTAACTCCCCAAGTTCGTTGGCTTGGCTGTAGCAAGGGTTTCAAGGTCTGGTTCGACGCGCATCAATCCGTGTGAACTCGGTCTAATCGTAGTCATTATAGACACATTAAACATTTCTTATCTTATTCATTTTTAGGGTTGTTACATTATCGCCCCCCCCCCCTTAGGGACATGTCCCCGAATCAAACTACTCTTTACTAACAATAATTAAGACATCTATAGAACATACACATGCATAGGTAATCCAATACTCCCCATCGGTTAATATCTGATTCACATATTAACATGATGGTACACATCCTTGAAACCTACTAGTAGCTTCACATTAGTAGACTAATGAACCCTTTCCTAAACTACTCTCATCAAAGCATACAACATAAGTAAACATGTAATCCATACAAATCAGTGACCAACACGATGACTCAAACATATTAACCTCATATTAGTCATAAACACCATACACAGTCAAATACATGAAAGACTAATTAAGTCTACGCACCCGAGACTTCACAAGAGGTGCCTTCCCCTGCCCCCTAGACTTGAGTGCGAAGAATTGTTGCGTCATTTGAGCCTCTTCACTTGGACCATTAGGTTGAACTCTCTTCTTCCCTTGTTCTTGACTTCTCCTATTTGGACAATCCTTCACCATGTGACCCAATTTGCCACAACTGTAACAAGCGTTAGTGCCCATCATAGAGTCTCCTCCATGTAGTTTGCCACACTTCTTTCAAGGTGGTATCTCCTGAGGTGTATCTACTTCATTGTTTCTCTTAACTTTGGATCGGAATCCCAATCATAGCGACCGTTGGATAAACTTGACTCCCTTTGGGGTTAGAGTCCCTTTATAAACCTGGGCTTATCTCTGATTTCAGTTCTACTCTTCCTTGAAAAATTCTCCTCATCTTGCCATGACCTGTTCACTGCCCTAGTGTGATTCCTCTTCCTACTTTTTCCCCACTTGTTGGACATGTACCATAAGCCTTTAAAGGTCCATGCTATCATGAAGCATAGTTTCCCTACACTCCTCCTCGAGATCCTTAGCAATCTTAGATCCAGTGTAAATGGGAGGATTCATCATCGTGAAGTCCCTTAACCTGTTAGCCATGGTGCTGGTAGGTGGGTTCTCCCTAGGACTACCTTGTTGCTCCTCCTGGGATGTCATAGCCAGAGCTTGTAAAGTGATGGCTTGGACCATATATACCAAGGTTGTCCGCACATCTCCATCTGTCAACCCAGTTGGGTAAACAGACATCTCCGTTCCAGCAGCTGGAGCCTGGGGAGGAACTTGATTTACCCCAATAGTTGTTCCTCCAATCTCTCCGCCTGCATTTCTCCTCGTATTAATCTTTCTGAATCTCAAGAGTTGATGTTAAATACACTAATAACATCAAGAAATCAGACATTAGGAAAAGGCGTGATGAGATCAAAAGAAGGGAATTTTCCTATGCATCTGTAGTCTCTAACAAAGGATAGTGGTACAATTCACTACCATGACTTATAAACTACTCGATGTGGCTAATGTGAACTTAATTTCCTCAGAATTTATCCTAGTGCTCAATACAAACTTTGTCACGACCGGAGTCTAGACCCTAGACGAGACCGGCATCGTTGACCTCTCAGAGGTCACAGACAAGCCTACATACGTCATTCTTACTTCATCTAGATTAATTTTAGAGTAAAATTTGAAACTTTTTGCTTCCTAACATTCTCACTAAAATTCTATTGCATGTTTAATTGTTCACCGTCAACCATCTAACATTAAGATCATCATATGAAAGAAATAGTTCATAGTTGCATTAAATGTGTAGTTTCCTAAACGTCACCAATACAAAGTCTGAAATGAAATGGGAAATGAAACACTAGTGGAACATGCTCCACTAGCTAAAGCGTACTTCTAAGCTCGATAATAACAGCAGACAACCTCGAAAGAATGAGGGACTACCAAGTCCAGATGAAAGCTCCACGTCCGGATAGTTTCAACGTCGTATTTTAAGAGTTAACGTCCACCTGTGCCTGAACCTAAAAGTATGTATTTGTATGGAATTAGTACACACTTGTACTAAGTATGGGTATATGCAAGTACACACAAAGGACATCCATGAGAAAGAATAGCTCATTCTTAACAACATGATTTATGGAAAGTCATGTCAGTGGACTTGCCAAATATGGATTTGGAAAGTCAATGGACCTGCCAAATTTTGATTTAAAAAGTCATGCCATGAGTTAACATGCATCATCAAAGTTATCATTTCGCAAACAGGACATAACATATTTCACATAGCACATATCATATTTCGTATAACACATAACATTGATCATATCATTCATTCATATGCCATGGGACCTTGGAATCGTGTACTTGACATTAAGACTTTCCAAAAATGAGGGCTCAATATATGGGACCTTAACGAGGGAGTCTGCTTTTAGCAAACACAGAGTCTACTTCATGCATTCATGCGTACTTCAGTTCGTTTCATTCATGGGCTAGTGTAAACCCCAGCTATACCTAGGATGTAGGTGCGTCTTTATGTATTCGTTTAGCCAAGACATTATCCCTCAAATAACCCACATTAAAACTCATATGAACATCACATTTACATCAACATGTGTACATGAAATATAAAGAACTATCATGTCATTTCAAATACTAAACCATGAACAATAGCCACGACAACACACACATACACACGTAGTTACATTTTCGGAAACATCAGCACAGGTCACATGATTCCAAACATACATATAAACACATATCCTCACGAAAACACATTTCATCCCTAGTTTTCTACCCGCAAACATAACCAACCTATGATTCATTGGGAACTAGTGCCACGTACATGCAACGGGAAACAATCCTAGTTTTCGGAATTTAATATTCTGAACCTTAATGGGTCTCTTGGGAAAAGGACAAAGAGAGAAGAGAAACCATACCTTTTTGACGTTAAAATCTTGACTTGCTGCACAAAAACTAAACCCAGGAACATGTGTAAGCCTCCTTGATATCAACTCCTCTCGAATGACAACCTCCCTTAGCCTAGTGTGCGATTAACGTTTGTTTTCTTGTGTTTTTGTGTGAGTTCTTCAAGGGTGAAGAACTTTGTTTAATATGATTTTGTATCTTATTTTGTCAGAGAAAAAATGTGATAAAGAATAAGAGAGATTGAGTGTAAGAATGGATATATAAACGTGAGAGAGTGGGAGTTGGAGGAGGCTTAGGAGTCTAGTTTTAGGACTTAGTCAATAAGATTATGTTTATTTAATAAAAATAGGATTTTTATTTTATTTTAAATCAGATAATGAATAATAATTATTAATTAATGACATTAATTCAATAGATTAAATAAAAAATCACATTAATTCATTTCTTCCACCTAGGTTCGAACTCGGGTGGAGCAAGACTTCACTACAAGAGCCCAATTTCGGCCCTCTCTCCCCAAAGCACCCCTCAAACTTATTAATTAAATAATTAATAGTATATTTAGGGTAATTACGATACTACCCTTATCCTGGGAAAAGACCATTTTAGCCCTAGACCCTCCAGACATAAGATTTTCCCTTTTGAAGTCATGTAAAGACTCCTTCAAGTAAATCTTCGTATTCGAGAGCCCTACATGGTAGGACCCAACCATTCCAAGATCAAATGACTCCCAAAGTTAGTTGGATTTTCTGTAGCAAGGGTTTCGAGGTCTACTTCTACGCACATCAATCCATGTGAACTCGGTCTAATCGTAGGCATTCTAGACACATTAAGCATTTCTTATCTTATCCAATTTTAGATTTGTTACAGTTATGTCATTCATGACTTGAACAGAATAAGGGTAAGTGTTCCTTCTTACTCTTTTCAAGCTTAAGTTGTTTTAGCATTCCATATCACATACTCATACATTGAATGTACCGATGCTAGTTGTACTTTATTTTATCATGATGTTGACACAGTTAACGAGGATCGGCATCTAACACAACATTAATCTAATTGAGAACTCTAGAGTCAGTTGATGAGCCTTTTTGGATTCTGGAGGACACCTTTTTTTACAATTCTTTAGGAAGATGCTATGGGGTCTATTCCAACATATATCTCTATTTTAGAAGTAGTCATAGATACACCGTCAGATATTAGTAGTTAAGAGGTTTTTGGATTATCATTCTTATGTTTAAGACTTGGGTTTCATTTTAACCAAGTTGAGTGTTTAAATCCTTAAGATATTCTAGTTATCTTATTATTAAGTTTACATAAGTATTTTTATCATTAATTCATTTATTATTGTCTTCCGCTGAGTTAAGAAAGCTAGAACAAGATATGCTAGAGACCAACAATTGTCTTCGAGTGTCATCCACACTTATTGATAGGATTGGTGCATAACAATCTTTGTATTAGAGCACGGAGTTAAAGAGTCTTAGGGTGTTGATGAGATCGTGTTTTTAGAGTCCTAGTTATCGGTGTGAAGCGCCCCACGTCTATAATTTGAAGACTGCGATATATAGGAAATACTTCACTTCTTTCAAACTCCTATCATACGTTAGTGTATATCTCTAATTCTTGCTTGCACATGGCTTTTAGATAACCATGCATCCACAAAGAGCAGCCAAAGTTCATCCAGTTAGGTGGAACGTTGAGGAACAAGGGGTACCCAATGCACCTGAAGTGCAACCCGAGGGAGAAGTCACTAATTCAGAATTTAGAGAGGCAATTATGATGCTTAGTTAGGATGTGGCAAATCAGGTTTGTTAGAAAAGAGGATCTCAACATGAAGGGGATGACACTTCAAGGATTCATGAGTTCTTGAGGATGAATCCCCCAAGTTTCACTGGTTCGATCACTATAGAGGATCAAGAGAGCGTCATTGAGTAACTAAAAAAGCTGTCGGAAGTGATGCATGTTGGTGACACTGAGAAAGTTGAACTACTTGCTTATCAACTCAATTGTATTGCTAAAGATCGATCAGTGGAAATAGGGTAGAGATGAAGATACAACACCTGCGTGTTTGGCTTGCTTTAGGGAGGCCTTCTTGGGAAGTTTCTTTCCCCGAGAATTGAAAGAGGCTAAGGTATATGAGTTTTTCACAATTAAGCATGATTCTCCCAGAGCGCATGAGTACAGGTTGAAGTTCACCCAACTATCTCGTTACACTCAAGAAATGTTTTAGGTCATGAGGAGTAGGGTGAGTTTATTTGTTGCTGGATTAGGTCATTTTTCAAGAAAAGAGGGACGAGCAACAATGATTATTAGGGCCATGGACATTTTGAGGTTGATGATATATGTGCAATAGGTAGAGGAGGAAAAGCTAAGGGACAGAGAAGTATTCAAGAACAAGAGAGGTGAGACAGGGAATGAATCCGAGCATGAAAACAGTAGTGTGAATTGGTCATTTTTCCAACAATAACAGAAGGGTCTTTCTCGATCATATGCTAGTGCGTCTGTACCAAAGAACAAGGGTGACTACTATGGTCATAATTCTAGAGTTTAACATTCGTATTCATAGGTTAGTGTGGCACAAGGTGGTAGTAAGCCTCCTGTCTGAGCCAAGTGTGGTAGAAACCACTCTAGTGTTTGTCATGAGAGCTCCATAGGTTGTTTCAAGTTAGGTAGGCATTTAATGAGGGAGTTTCCAAAGAATAAGCAGGGAAGCGGTAATGGGGGCAAGAATGGCCAATCATTATTAGTTTCTCCATAATACTGGACAGCACCTAAAGGAGTTTTTTTCGGTACTGGCGGGAACAAACTTCTTGTATGCTCTAACCAATTGCCAAAAGCGTGAGGATTCGCCAGAAGTAGTCACTGATATGATTCAGGTTTTTGACTTTACGGTTCATGAATTGCTAGACCCAGAAGCGAGTTTATATTTTTTAACTCCATATGTTTCCATGAGCATTGATATTATTCTTGAGAAACTTAGTGACTCAATCATTTTTTCTACACCTGTTGGTGAGTCCATTCTAGCAAAGAGAATCTACAATAATTGTCCCGTTTTTGTCAATCAAAAGAGTAACATGACTAATTTATTTGAGTTATACATGGTCAAATTTGATATAATTCTTATGCCTTAGTTGATTGTAGAACTCGAGTAGTCAAGTTTTTGTTTCCAAATAAGCCAGTCCTAGAGTTTAAAGGCGGTTCAACAATGTCTAAGGGTCATTTCATTGCGTATGTTAAGGCGAATAAGTTAGTTTCTAAGGGGTGTGTCTATCACTTAGTCTGGGTTAATGACTCTAGTGTTGATATACCTCCTTTTCAGTTAGTTCAAGTAGTAAAAGACTTCCCATATGATCTTTCCCAAGTCCCTCCAGAGATAATAGACTTCGGTAGAAATCTCTTTTTACGTACTCGTACTATCTCCATTCCGCCATAAAGAATGACACCAACAGAACTGAAGAGTTGAAAGAACAATTGAAAGATATGTTAGATAAAGGCTTCATTAGAGAAAGTGTATCACCTTGGTGCACTCCGTTATTCTTTGTGAGAAAGAAAGATGGTTCCAATAGGATGTGTATAGAATACCGCCAATTGAATAAGGTTACCATCAAGAATAAATATCCTCATCTAAGGATTGATGATCTTTTTCAACCAGCTTCTAGGGTGTTTCTTTATTATTAAAAATTGATCTCAAATAAGGATACCATCAGTTGAAAGTTATGGATTTTCATATTGCAATGACAACTTTTAGAACTAGATATGGGCATTATGAATTTTTTGTTATATCTTTTGGATTGACCATTGCTCCTGTAGAATTCATGGATTTTATGAATAAAGTATTCAAACTTTATTTAGATATGTTTTTTTATTGTCTTCATTGTTATATACCAATGTATTAAAGGATAGAAGAATATCATGCTAGTCATCTCCAGATAGACCTTCAGACTTTGAAGGATAGAGAGTTGTATGCTATGTTCTTTGACTGTGTGTTTTGTCTTGAGTATGTGGCCTTCTTTGGGTCACATAGTTTTCGGTGATGGTATTAGAGTGGACACCCACACAATAGAGGCAATACAGAATTGTCCTATACCTACTTCTCCAACTGATATTTGAAGTTTCTTGGGTTTTGTTGGCTACTATAGGAGATTTGTAGACGGTTTTTCGTCTATTTCATCTCCTCTGACGAAGTTGACTCAAAAGATAGTGAAGTTCCAATGGCCTGAAGCTTTTGAGAAAAGCTTTCAGGAGTTGAAGAAGAGATTGACTAGTGCCCCAGTTTTTACTTTACATGAAGGTACTCAAGGTTTTGTGGTATGTTAAAATGCATGGATAGTATGTTTGGGTTGGTGTGTTAATGGAGAATGACAAAGTTATAGCTTATGCCTCAAGACAGTTGAAAGTTCATTAAAAGAATTACCCAATCCACGACTTAGAGTTAGTTGCTATAATTTTCTCCTTGAATATATGGAATAAATATTTGTATGGTGTTCATGTTGATGTCTTCACTTAGCACAATAGCCTACGATATGTGTTCACTAACAGAGAGCTTAATCTAAGACAAAGGAGTAGGTTAGAATTGCTCAAGGATTATGACATAATTATTGTTCACAACCTAGGTATGGCTAGTGTGGTTGCAGAGTCCTTAGGCAGGTTGTCTATGGGTAGTAACACCCATGTTGAAGAACAGAAGAAAGAACTAGTGAAAGATGTTCATAGATTGGACGCTTAGGTGTATGACTCATGTATTACATGAAAGGAGGAATAGTGGTGACAAAAGTTGAATCATTATTAGTGCCGAAAGTTAAATTGAAGAAAGACAAAGATCCCATAATCTTGAATTGAAGGGAAATGATTATAATCAAAGAGTGCTAATTTTGAACAAGGGGGAAATGGTGTATTGAGATATCAAGGTAGATTGTGTGTACCTATGGTGGATGGACTTCAAGAGAGGATCATGAAGGAAGCTCATAAATCTAGATGTTACATTCATTCGGGTTCCACAAAGATGTACCGCGATTTGAAAGAAGTATATTGGCGGAATGGTATGATGAAAAGCAATGATAAATTTGTTTCCAAGTGGTTGAATTTCCAAAAAGTTGAAGTAGAGTACCAACCGAATGAAGGTTTGACTTATAATATAGAACTTCCTGAGTGGAAGTGGGAGATTAGTAATATGTATTTCATCAGCCCACTTCTTGCCGGTAAAGACTACTCATTCGGGAGAGGATTATGCTATGTTTAAAATTCAAGAGGGTGTAAGGCTTCATGGATTTTCAGACTCCTTATTTAAGATAGGGATGCATAATTTACTACATATTCATGATTCCTTTTAGAATGGTTTTGGTTAAAAGGTGTACTTTGTTACTGCCTTTGATCCTCGGAACGACGGACAAGAAAAGCGTAAAATTCAGATATTAAAACATATGATTAGGGCATGATGATCGATTTCGAAGGCAGTTGGGATGATCACCTACCTCTTATTGAACTTGCTTACAATAACAACTACCACTCTAGCATGCAAATAATTTCTTATGAAGCTTTATGGGAGAAGACGTTGATCTTATATTGGACGGTTCGAAGTTAGTGAAGAAGTGTTGATAGGACCAAATTTAGTTCACCAAGCTATGGAAAAGGTTAAGGTAATCACAGAGAGATTAAAAACGGCACAAAGTTGTCAAAAATCCTACAGTGATGTTTGGAGAAGGTCGTTAGAGTTCAAAGTAGATTATTGGGTGTATCTAAAATTTTCTCCTATGAAAGGTTTTATGAGGTTTGGTAAGAAGTGAAAATTCAGTCCCCGACATAGTGGACCTTATCGCATAGCCAAGAGGATTAGCAATGTAACTTATGATTTCAAACTACCCAAAAAGTTAGCCGCCGTACATCCAATGTTTCACATCTCAATGATGAAGAAGTTCAAGGGCGATACTTCATTGATAATTCAAACTGAAAATATTTCAATCAAGGATAGTCTATCTTATGAAGACATCTCCATTGGGATTTCAGATTGTGATGTTTGCAAGTTGAAAACAAAAGAGGTAGCATCAGTCAAGGTCATTTTGAGGAACCAATTTGTTTAAGAATGTACTTGGGAAAATGAACATGACATAAAGAAGAGATATCCACATTTCTTTTAACCAGGAGAAAATGTAGACCAAGGTACTAATTTTCTTCTTAGTTCTATTTAAGTTATACGTAAGCATATTATTGTTGCACTTGATTGTTGGGTCTTTGAACTTACTATTACTACCTTTAGTCTAGTACAAGTACCTTCATTTGAGGATTAATGTTCCCCAGAGGGAGATATTGTAGAATCTCGCTACTAGAAAGATCTAGAAAAGTGTTTAAAATTGATAAATATTCATTTTTGGAAGAAACCTATGCCCGAAATCTCAGAGACACACTTATACTTTACTAAATCCCATTAACCCCTTGAACTTATTTTATTAATTATTTTTTACCCGTTTTGGACTACGTGAAACTATCTTGTGGGCCCAATACTGGTTGAATTTTTTTCAAGCTAGTGCCATTAAGACTTAAAAGAGGTAGAAAATTACTTTTAAAATAAGTTCAGGGGGTAATATTACCTTAGTATAGCATAAGTGAGTCTTTGGAATTTCGGGCATAGGTTGAGGGGGTACTTGTGCATTTTCCCTTTTTAGAAATTATAGGGAAATTGGAAAATTTGTCTAAGTTAGGAAAGTGAGCTTTGGTCATTATTAAACAACCATAACTCCTAGATATGTATGATTTGTAAGTCGTTCAAGATATGGTTGCAAAGATCTTATAATGATATTTCCAATGCCACCGAGTTTGCGCGATTTTGAGTTCAGACGGGTGAGTTATGCCTTTTTGAAGTTAGACTGTTGGATTTGGGAAATGACCAATTCCATGATTTAAAGGAATTTTTGTCTTTTTCACTACCCTATTAATTTAATACATTTATAGTAGCTTAATAAGGGTCAAGACTGAATTTAGTTAGTTTTAGAATTTCGGAATTTTCACCCGAGGTTTTAGGAGAAAGTAGAAAAGAAGAGAGGAAGAAGGGAAAGATTCTCCAAGATCGTCCAATCAACTAGTGGATTTCATCAGGGATGACCCCTAAAAAGGTATGTGAGTCTTCCAAAACATTAGGTTCATTCACCCACGTGCCAACAATGTTTGATTCAACGTGATTTCATCCTAAAATCATTGGGTTTTTAATGTTCATGAATGTTTGTGTTGAATTCCTTTTACTATTATACATGAGTTGAAATTTAAGAGTTCCATGATGATCTATGTGTTGTTATTGAATTCTTTAGGTTAGATACTTGAATATATTATGTGGGTAGATGGAATCTTAGTGAATTTGAGAAAATAAATCGAATTAGAATGATTTCATGTCAGAAAACGAGAGGAGAAAAATCGTCAAGAATTGTCCTGGGGAAAGGCTGGCACGGTGACCCTCATAGCTCTAGGTAGGAAGGTATGACTCACCAGAAGTGCGCCAGAAAGGAGCCTCAGTCAAATGAGGCTGGCGCGGCGCTCCCAAAACTCACTCGAATCAACTGTTTTTGCCTAATTTTCGTAATTCTTTCCGTTTATGACTTTCTTAAGTGGTTTTACACTTCCTAAAAATACTTACTACTCAAAATGAATTCTAATCACATAGATATCATCCAAAAACATGACTACAACCTTGAATCGATAACTTCAAATTTAAGGAGAGTTTAGAGCCAAGTCTAGAATGTTGTAGAGTCCTTTCAATAAATCTTTTGGAAATACATTTAAACTTGTTTTAAGACTTAAAGATCAAGTTGAGTAAAAAGTACTGATAAGAAGACGAAGTTCATTTCAAATTTATAAGTCAATCAAAAATGTTTTAATGTAGTTTTAAGACTTGAATTTGTGTTCAATTTAGAGTATAGTGAAGTCTTTTTTCCAAAGAAGTATATGGGGACTAAGTATTTCATACAGAAGGATAATATGTTTTCAAATTTAAAAAGTATTAAAACATAGATTTTCAAAGAGCCTTCATGCTAGTTTTCATAAAAGAGTAATAGCTTTCTAAATGAAGCAAGCAGGGGAAACTATGATTTCAAAGATAGTCTTTGAGCTATGTCTTTTAGCTGTAATCTCAAATGACATAAATAGTAAGTTTTAGTAACGTAAGAGATAGTATATTTTGGGAGTAATATTGAGCACAAAATTGGGGATGAGCATGAATTTAGATAACTCACATCTCAGTAAAATATCATGTAGCCACCATGGGTAGAAAAGGGTTATAATTTTTAGATGAACCTTTTATTTAGTAGACTAATGGATCCATTAGGCATTTCAGGCCTTATACCTTTGGCCGAGTATAGGGTGTGCTGGCAGCGTGAGGTAGATCGATGTATCTTCACTATAGCTCTTAAGTGATGGTTGTTGGTTGCAAAAACTCCCACCAAAGTTAAATGTTTTTATATATATATACATCAGGTTAGTGGTATTTTTACATACATATTAAAGTTAATTGAATCGTTGTATAAGTTCGTAGTTTATAGCATGTTTTCAAGCAACTTTTCATTATATTGCACTTGCTATTAAATTGCCTTATATTTCAATGAATCATTATTATCGAGTTATGTCATTCATGAGTTGAGAAGAGACAAGGTAAGTGTTCGTTTTTACTCTTTTCAAGATTAAGTTGTTTTAGCATTCTAAACTCGCACAATCGTACATCTAATGTACTAATGCCAGTTTGCGTACTTTGTATCATGATGTAGACGCAGGCAACGAGGATCGGCATCCGTCGCATCGTCGGTCTTATTGAGCATTCCAGCGTAAGTTTATGAGCCTCCATGCATTCTAGAGGACCCCATTTAATGTTTTTACGGTATTTTCTTTATTAGGATTTTTCGGGGTCTATTTTTTGGGTTATAACCAAACATCCATCTCAGTTTTAGAAGGTCTTATATATAGACAATCAGCTGATAATAGTTCAGTGTTCTTTAAATTATCATTCTTATCTTAAAGATTTACCATTTTTGCAATGTTGAATGTTTAAATCCTTAAAACATTGAGTTATCTTATTGTTTAGCTTATTTCAATTTTTTGATCATTAATTCATTGATTGTTGTCTATTGATGAGTTAGTTAAGCAAGGAAAAGGGTCCGCTCGAGACCTGCAATGGTCTTCGAGTGCCGGCCACACACAGGGTGTAGGATCGGGGCGTGACAAGTACCTCACCAAATCCGAACCAATCTATAGGGGACATACACCTTATACCACAAATAGCTTCAAATGAAGTCATCCCAATACTAGAGTAATAACTATTATTATAAGAAAACTCGATAGAGGCAAATTGTAATCTGAACTATTTATTAAGTAGATCATACAAGCTTGTAACATATTTTTCATGGTCTGGATGGAAGGCTCGGCTTGTAATCGATTTAAGGGTGAAAAACCATTCTAAGTTTCATTTCGGTACCAAGATACTTTAAAAAGAACTTCCTAAACTTATATGTAAACTGAGTTCCATGATAGAAGATAATCGACGAAGGAAGTCCATGCAACTTTTACATTCTCGTTTATATATTTTGCCATACTCTTTGGCTAAAAATGAAGGAGAAGATGTTTGTAGATCAAAGGATGATATGTGTCACGAAGATGACTTAGCCTATTCATGTGAGCACATCACTATAAAGTAAAATATTAGACCTATATGACGTTGATTTAGTTGGAATTTTAGTTTATTATGATAATTGACAACAAAGTTTACATTAAGTTTGTGGTACCATCCACCCAATTTTTCTTTCTTCTCCAACTTAGGTGATTTAGAGCACAAATCACTTGATAAAGAATCCATAATGATACACTGCTCCGTGTGAGATTCTACCTCGCTTCCTTATTGGGCTTTCACCAACAACAATTGTTAACTTTTTAAATAGATATTGAATAGTAATTACAGTATAATCAATTGCAAGTCGTAGAATCTTCTACAGACTGTAGGGATCAATCATATAAAATAAATATCATTCAGGCCACGAATAACTCGCTCTGTAGACCGCAACGAAAGAGCGTCCAATCTTATACGGTCCATAGGTGGCACCCACAGATCACTCCTATAGTTAAATTCATTGGGGGTAATTGATTATTCATTTAATTCCTACACTACATTATTTTACCCCAAAATTTAAGACATATAAATACCCTTCACCATTAAAATTTCTCCAAACATATTCATCCTTTCATATTCGCGAAGTCTCTCGAAGATTCTCTTCAAAATTCATCTATATTGATCAAGGATGAAGAATCAATAGTTATTCAAGTTCAATCCTTCATTCTTAATCATTGTTTAGGGATGTTATCAACATATTTATCTATTTCATCAATGTGTTCTAATCAACATTCAGTCCCAAATGTTTTTTCAATTCTCTAAGTCAATTTCCTAAATATTTATTAGGTTTTTAATCGATTCCTCGGAGGTTCAATTTTTGTGGTTTCATTTGCTTTATTATGTTTTTATTTTAATTCTTTACACTTAAATAGATTCTCTCCAACAAGTTAAATCTAATTCATGAATTGATCTATTAATTTTTATTGTGAACCCTATCTTACATGATATTATGAAGATGCTTTAATATATGAATATAGTTTTTATGAAATCATGCATATTTTAAAGAAATGAATGTCTATGGAATATGTAATCTTATGGGAAAAGGAATTGATATGTTCTATGACGGGTTTCCACATGACATGTGTCACACAACTAGGGTCTAGACCAGAGCCGAAACCGGCGTCGTTGACCTCTCAGAGGTCACATACAAGCCTAATTACGTCGTCATTACATTCTTTAGGTTAATTTTAGCGGAAAATTTGAAACTTTTGGTTTTGTTTAAAGTGTACATAGACTTCATAGTTATAGAATTCATATGCTTATAAAGAAGTTTATTGCTCATGTGTATCAACCATCTCATCAAGAATCATTCAATCTTGAAACAAATAGTCTTATAGCATGAGTAACAATTGCAAAAATGGCACCATTGCCTAAGTATAAACATAATAATAAAGAAATAATAGTGTACATACTCCACTAGTGGAAATACAAAGTCTGGATGGAAGGCTGTGTTGTCTGCAACACCCTCCTGAACGTACACCTAAAGTAGTATAATGTATGTGATTAGTACACAATTATACTAAGTATGGTGTATGCAAGTACACACCAAGGAGATGCATGATTAAGAAGAGCTCTCTTCTAACTATATGAGTTAAGGAAATCCAAGTCATTTGGAATTGCCAACTAAGATTAGGAAAGTCATGCTATAAGAGTACATGCATCATCATTCTTTTCATATTGCACCCAGCACATAACATATTTCTTATAGCACATACTATACCACATATCATTCGTTTATATACCATGATACCTTGGAATCACGGATTTAACATAAGGACTTCCCAAAATGAGGGTTCAAAATATTGGACCTCATCTAGGGATCCTTCTTTAGCAAATAAAAGTCTGCTTCATTCATGCATACTTCATTTTCATTCGTATCAATCATTCATAGGCTAATATAAACATCAGGTATACATAGGATGAAGTTTAAGACTATCATCGGGATCAAGAAGTGCATTGACCAAGAATGACCTAATGTCCTTACCTGAATCTGGTTTCACCTCCTGATTGTCTTGCACATACATCTTCAGTATCATTCATTTCATTATCTTTCATACTTTGAGGAACTTCAACTTTAATTTACATAAATCATGTGAGCATCATGAAATCCAGTGTATTCCCCACGACAAAAGGAGGTAGAGTCACTAGCCTAGGTTAAATCAAAACATCCCTAGCTCGCTTAGGTGGAAAACCACTGGCTAGTTCCATATGTTGGCAGCATAGTTAAAAGCCTAGAGATTTAGGGAGACCTATACCCACCTTGGTGGACAGTCTCATCTCTTGAGAATTATGTGAACCTCTGCCCTTCGCAAAAGAAAGCATTACAACTCATAGTTAGCCTATTGATGATCCGTTTAAAGTTCCTATTTACATTCAGCTCATACATCATTGAAGCTTGCTTCTAGCATGAGGTAGTTATAGCTCATTATATGTTTCATCATCTCTTCTTTACGTATTAAGTGTGAATTGTACTTAAACTTACATATAGAGTGCGATGAGACTTGTCTCTTAATGTTCAACACTCTCTTCGGTGAGTACATTTGTGACCTTATATTTGCGTAGTTACAAGTTGTCTCACTTGTAATAGGCTCTTATTGTGATGCCACCATGTTCTTTGTTATCATTTTTTCATTGCATCTTTACTCACTTTTCATTATTTGTTCATCGTATAACATACATATTCTCTCTTAGAATTTACATTGAGGGACATTTATTATAGGCGTAGATAGAGCTTGTCTAACTTGTACTAGCTTATCCTCATGTAGCCACTCTTTATTTGCTTATTCATAATTTAGCATAAATATACTCTCTTAGAAATTTCATTTAGTGATATTGATTTTTAGGCGTACATGCAGCTTGTGTCACTTTCACTAGCCTAAAGTCATGTAGTCACTCTTTCTTTACTTATTAACTATGAATTCATACTTAACACTTTCTTTTGGAGTATTCTTGAGATTTGAATCTACATCGTTCTACACTCCCATAGGTGAGTACATTTGGTAGCATTTTCCATACGCTTGGTTGAGACTTGCATCATCATTCATCTTAGCCTCTTATCATGTTGTAACTATTTTCATTAGCTTTAGCATATTAGCTCTTCATAAATACTCACCCCATTAAGTGAATGTTCATTGCGTCATATGCCAATGCACTTGACCTTTTAGTGTGTTTCACACTCTTACTTAACCCCCCTGGAGTCACATAAATTCATCACATACATCATAGGTTCAATAACTTTTAAACGTACGCTGGAATTATGAATCCATACGTACAAGCCATGAGGCTTCATTCATAACTAGTCTAAGTGACTCATACTTACCCAAGATTATGTGGTACAACTATTATTCATCTTGTAAATATGCCACACTCTCGATTTCGCGTCTTGTGGGCAACATTTATTAAATATTTATTCACGTGAGACTTATGTATCAATACAGAATTAGGCAAGGGAACCTGGTTTCAAATCCCTTGAGCAACACTTAGACTTATATGGAATTTTGATTTAAAAATTTCAGCTTCGGGACCCGAGGTCGAGACCCAACGCCTATATTTCTTTTTCTTTCTTTTCTTTCCTCTCTAGTTTTTCATTTGAGACCAAGAGGATGTGGGATCGATCCCCAACAACCTCATTTTATTAACCTTTAAATTCTTTCTCCTAACTCCCTCACCTATCCTTGAGGTTGTGGAATTGGTCCCCCCACACCTCATTTTATTTTTCTTTTATTGTTCTCCTAACTCTTCGCTTGATCCTTACCCCATTTCGAATCCCCCTTACCTTATTTTTATTATTGAATCTTTAATATCTTTCATATGGTGAGGTATTGGTTTAAATCCCTAATGACCTCACATCTTTAAAAAAAGTTTTAAAAATTTCAGCATCTCACTTGTTGCTTAGACGAGACCAAATTTCCAGATTTCTGGAAATTTAGTCACGTTTTTAGTCCATTTTTTCAATCATTTGTACATTGCATTCTTAGATAATTCGCTGGATATTTCTTACATTATTATGTTCAACTTTTCCAAGTTATCTTATACAAAAAAACCCAAGGCTTTAACATGCCATTATCATGCTCCAAGACATGCCCAAGAACACGTCTACACACATATTACACAAATTGTCATCATCACATAAATCATTACATACATACCTTGTATAATCATCAAGAAAAAACATTATATCCCTGATTTCTACCAGCAAACATACCCAACCTACAACAATCGATTGGAGCTAGTGACAGGGACATGCCAAGGGGAACATTTGTAGTTTTCGGATTATAATTCTACTGAATCTTAGGGGTCTCTTCGGAAAGGGACTAAGAGGAAGAAAACCCATACCTTTTTTTGTTGTCTAACAACTTTCAAATCTGATCTGAAGTTCTGCCAACTCCCACAAAAAACAAATGCTTCTCCAACAAAACTCATGCGCAAACCGTTTGCAAAATGCTTTCGCTTTTCGTTTTTAGTTTAGTTTTTCTTTTGAGTTTTTGTGTTCAAGTTCTTCAAGTGATGAACTTTGATTTTTTGGTTCCTTTTTTGTGATTATGGACGTGAGAATGAGAGTGGGAGACGTGAGAATGAGAGTGGAGAGATGAGAGTAAGAATAGGAGTAGGAGTTTTAGTTGAAGACTTAGTCAAACTAGTAGTCTTTGTTATTTATTTATTTTATTATTAATTTTTTCTTAAAAATCTGAATTTCCTTACATAAATCAGAAAGTTAAATATCAATTAGTTCCAATTAATCATTAAATACCAATTATTTCAATTTAATCATTGCTTCTATCAAAGATCGAACCCGGGTGCAGCCTAACTTGCTAAAATTAGACAATTCGGGTCAATCTTACCCGAATTGTTCACTCGAAAGACTCATGTATTCCTATCATGGCACCCGGGTGCATCGATTCGTTTGAATTGGCACAAAAAGGTTGTTCAATATCAAGGGACGGGGAAATGGTATCTTTGCTAATGTCTAAATCGTTTCCAACATCTGTTGTGCTTCGTTGTGGATCTTGCTCTCTTAAAGTCCGCTTACTGATCAATGGTAATTCTAGGCTTCCCATAGATGTTCACTTGTAATTGTAACTGTGATGGACACACTATTCTCTATGATATTTTTGCTAATTTATTGGAAATTGAAATGACAAGAAAAAAAAAGGAAAGACGAAATTTGTTTGTCTGTTTTTCCCCTTGGTTACTATACTATTTGAAAGTGGCATGATAGGAACACATGAGTCTTTCGAAGAAGAAGCTGACATTTTCTTCAGGAAGAAGAAGAAGACAATGGACTCTATGGAAGTTGTGAAAATTTGAGGAATAAGGTTTTAGGGTATTTTAATTAGATGTTTTTTTTAAAATTGGGTCAAGTGGGGCGGGTTTAGTTAAAATGGGTGGGTAATGGGTGGGTTTAAAATTATTTTAAATAATTAAATTACAACCAATGGTTGGGTGCCACGTAATTAAAATTATTACTTAAATATTTTTATTTTTTGTCTGTTAATGAAGGGGTAAATTTGGACCCAAAGGTGGATGTAAAGGGTATTTTGGGGCCAATAGGTGGATAGGGGGGGTAATTGTGTACCATTTTCAATACTTCAAGGGTATTTTAGGCCCTTCTCCGATTAATTAATTAATTACATATTTGGGATAATTAAAATACTACCCTTAGCCTGGAAAACACCATTTTACCCTTAGACCCTCCAAACTTAAGATTACCCCTTTCAAGTCTGGTAAAGACTCATCCGGGTGAATCTTAATATTCAGGTGCCCTACATGGCTGGACCCAACATTGCCTAGATCAACTTCTCACTAAGTATGTTGGCTTGGATGATGCGTAGGTTCAGAGGTCTGGTTCCACGCGTATCAATTTGTGTAAACCCGGTCTAATCTAGGCATTCTAGGTACGTTAAGCATTACTTAGCATAGTCAATTTCGGGTTGTTACATATCCCCCTCTTGGGAACATTCGTCACCGAATGATACTCTTTACTAACAAGAAGACAGTCATCCATAGAACATATGTATACATAAGCAATTCAATACTTTTCATTGGTGAATATCTGATTAACATATTAGCATGATGGTGAACATCTTTGAAACCTACTAGAAGTTTTACATTAATAGACTTAGGAAACTCTTTCCTAACCTAGTCTCATCAAAGCATACAACATAAGTAAACACATAAGGAAGACAAATAACCAACAACCATGATAACTCAAACATATTAACCTCATATTAGTGCATAAAACCACACACAGTCAAACACATGAAAAACTACTTAAGGCTATAAACTCGAGACATCACCATAATTGCCTTCCCCTGCACCCCTAGACTTTAGTGCAAAGAATCGTTGCCTCCTTGTAGTCTCTTCCCTTGTACTATTAGGATGAACGTTGCCTCCTCGGAGTCTCTTCACTTGGACTATTAGGCTGAACTTTCCCCTTCAATTTTTCTTGACATCTCCTATTCGCACAATCCTTCATCACGTGACCCGGTTTGCCACAACTCTAATAAGCGTTACAGCCCATCATACACTATCCTCCATGAAGTTTGCCACACTTCTTACAAGGTGGCCTCTATTAAGGTGTATCTTCTTTATTAATTCTCTTAACTTAGGGCTCTCATCTTTCTGAAACACCAAACTTTATGTTAGATACACTCTTAACACAAAGAAATCAAAATTTTATAATGTAGAATAACAGTAGAAGAAGGGAAAATTTCCTAAGCATTATGGTGGTGCACTTCACTACCATAACTTAGAAACTACTTAACGTGGTTGATATGAGCTTGATGTGTAGGATATTTAACCTAATGCTCTGATACCAAGTATGTCACGACCGGGGTCTATCATTCAATCTTGAAATAAATAGTCTTATAGGATAAGTAACAATTGCCAAATGGGACAATTACATAAGTCTGAAAAAATAGGAAAGAAATACTAGTGGAACATACTCCACTAGCCTAAGCCTATTACTAAGCTTAAAATACAACGGATGGCATCCTAGAATGCATGAGGACCTACCAAGTCGGGATGAAAAGCTTTGTTGTCCGAACAGCTATAGTTAATGTCTTCAACACCCTGTTGAACCTGCATGGGCTGATCCCAAATTGTGTAATTATGAGGAACGTATCCCAGGGAGTTAATATGCCTAGCATGGGTCATCCTCTTCTACCACTGATCAGCTGGTCACTTGTGTCACATTCCCTACAAAGATTATATCGTAGATAAAAAGTGAGAAAAAACAATGTGACTTACATGATCTCACATGAGTAAGAAAAGGTGGTCTTCTCTCCTGATCTATGCACTCATATGTTGATACTTGATTTAACTTGAGCCCTTGTATTACTTATTATATATTGCCTTACATATTCACCTTATTTTTTTTGTACTGAAGTCCCTCACCGGGGACGTTGCATTTCATGCTGCAGGCGCAAGTACTCAAGCTAGTACACCTCCTAAGTAGAAGCTTTAACGATTCCTTGGTAAATTCATTTTGATATTGTATCATAGCTATGTGTAAGGCGGGTTCTTCCCTGACCTACAGTAGGTCTTCTATCTTTTTAGAGGCTTTGTAGATGTATGTACATGCTTCAGTTGTGTCTTAATGAGTCGTGGCCTCAACGGCTAAGTCTTGTATATAACTTTTGGGTCTTTATATGTTTGTTTTTATCACTGCATTCTTTGTGAACTTCCTCACGATTGTTATAGTTATATGCATAGTAAGAACAAATTTAAGGTTGGTTCTCTCGGGCCCTTAGGGAATCAGGTTCCTGTCCATCTTAATGGGATTAGACGCGTGACACAAATGCTAAACTCTGAACTATAAAACCTATAAAAAATACTACACCCTAACCCTAATATTAACTCCTAACCCTAAACTCTAAGTGCAACAAAAAAGGTCCAAAAAAACCCTAAGTCCAAAATACAATAATCAAAAAATTATACACTAAACCATAGATTTTAAACATCAAATCCCAAACCACAAAACCTAAGACCTAGAAAAAACCTAAACCCTTACCCTAATCCTAACCCAATCTCTAACCCAAACCTTACCCTAACCCTAACCCTAACCCTAACCCTATCCCTAACCATTTCCCTAACACGAACCCTAACCCTAACCCTATCTGTAACCGTAACTCTAAACTCTAAACCCTAAACCCAAAATACCAAAACCCAAATATTAAACACTAAACTATTGATATTAAACGTAAAATCCTAAACCCAAATCCCAACATTGTAAAAAAACCCATAAACCTAACCCTAACCCTAACCCTAACTTTAACCCTAACCATAAACCATAAACCCAAAACACTTTGACCACAATACAAAAACTAAAACATTAAATAATAAACCATATATTTTAAACCTGAAATCCTAAACCCTGAACCATAAACCCTAAAAAAAACCTACACCGTAACCCTAATCCTAACTCTAAACCCTAAACCCTAAGTCCAAAAAAATCCCTAAGTCTAAAATACGAAAACCCAAAAAATAAACACTAACCATAGATTTTAAACCTAAAATACCAAAACCACAAACTGTAAAACCTAAAAAGAAAAACTAAACCCTAACCCAAACCGTAACCCTAACCTTAACCCTAACTCTAACCAAAAACTATTAACCCTAAACCCAAACAGTAGACACTAAACTATAGATTTTAAATAATAAATCCTTAACCAAAATAATGTAAAACGTAAAAAACACCTTAACCCTAACCCTAATCCTATCCCTAGCATGAACCCTAACCCTTATCCTATCCTTAATCCTAACCCTAAACTGTAAACCCTAAACCCAAATGCCAAAATACCAAAAACCTAAAAACACTAAAACAATAGATATTACAAATCAATTCCTTAACCCCAAACCCTAAAACCTAAAAAACAACAAAAATTCTAATCATAACCCTAACCCTAACATTAACCCTAACCCTACCATAAACTCTAAACCCCAAGCCGAAATCACCAAAACACAAACATTAAAGACTTAATCGTTGATATTAAAACTCTAATCCTAAACCCTATACCCAAAAACCTAAAAGACCCAAATCCGAAAACCCTAACCCAAACCTTAACCTTAATCGTAACCCTAACTCTAAACCCTAAACCCGAAACCCTAAGCCCAAAATACAAAAAATCCAAACATTAAATACAGAACCATAGATTTTAAACCTCAAATGCTAAACCCTGAACAATAAAACCTAAAAAACCTACAACCTAATCCTAATCCTTATCTTAAACCCTTAGCCCTAAACTCTAAGTCCAAAAATACCCTAAGTTCAAAATACAAAAATCCAAACATTTACCAGTAAACAATAGATTTTAGACCTCAAAATCCTAAAGAACAAACCCTAAAGACAAAAAAAAACCTAAACCCTTACCCTCCAAACCGTAACCCTAAACTTAACCCTAACCCTAACCGTAAGCCATTAGCCTGAAACCCCAAGACAAAAATACAAAAACCCAAAAATTAAACACTTAATCATAGATTTTAAACCAAAAATCCTAAACAACAAAATCTAAACCTAAAAAAACCTAAATTCTAACCCTAACCCTATGTCTAACATGAACCCTAACACTAATCTTTTTTCTAACACATACCCAAAACTCTAAACCCCTACCCTATCCCTAATTCGAACCCTTACCCTGAACCCAAAGAAAAAATATCAAAAACCTAACGTTAAACACTAAACCATATATATTACAACCCAAATCCTTAACCCCAAATCCTAAAACCAAAATATCAACCTAAAACCTAACACTAATCCTAACATTAACCCTAACCCCAACCCTACCATAAACCCTAAACCCCAAGTCTTAAATACAAAAATTCAAATATTTAACACTAAACCATTGATATTTATCCTCAAATCCTAAACGTTAAATCAAAAAACATAAAAAAAAAACCTTACCCCTAACCCTAACCCTAACCCTAACCCCAACCTTAACCCTAACCTTAACGCTAACATTTAACCATAAACCCAAAACCTTAAGCACAAAATACAAAAACCCAAACATTAAATAATAAACCATATATTTAAAATCTCAAATGCTGAACCCTAAACCATAAGACTTAAAAAAAAATACACCCTAATCATAACCCTAACTCTAACCATAAACCCTAAACCTTAAAACCTAAACTACAAAAAAAAAGGTCCAAACAAAAACCTCAAGTCCAAATTACGAAAACCAAAATATTAAACACAAAACCATAGATTTTGAGCCTCAAATCCTAAACCACAAACACTAAAAACTAAAAAAAACTAAATCCTAACTAAAACCCCATTTCTGGAACAATGATACGTTGATAATGAGCTTATATTCAATCCCCTTCAATTTGTTGATGGTGAAGTCCTGTAACTCCCAACATATCTCAATAGCTTAGAAGTTCAAAATTTTAATACAAGATCTCAGAACTTTCCTCTCACCATGATTAAAAGATGCCTCATTCATCAGAAAGACATAATATTTAAAAATCTTGAAAAGCAAAAGAAAATAGCTCTTATTTACCAGTTAAAAAAGACAAATACTTAAAAATAGCAATCCCATATATAGTTCATGATCGTAATAGGTTTCACAAACGCACTTAATCTTGTCTTTTAAGAGAATAGAGCACTATGTTCATATGAACAATAAGTTAAAGAAGATGGGGATTTTTTGCTTTGTCAGACATTAATTTGCGCATAAGTTGTGGATAATTCCTTATCATAGCAATGGTTATATATCACACATAGAAATTGCAAACACGTACAGGCGATTACAGCATAAGCATTCAAAGAATTCAGTATCCCGGAGTAGTATGGCGGAATAATATTAACATAATTTCTCATAGACAAAGAATACTTAAGAAGGGAAGGGACCTTACAAAATTACCTTAAACATCATATTCAATAGTCGAGCCATTGCAACTTTCTGATCCTTCTCATACTGTTCCACCGAATGCTTGATCTTTTCTCAAACAAAAGCCACTATCTAGAAGATCCTTTTCTAGGACTTAGTCCTCCATGGTGATAATGCAATGACGGCCTTCTCCCTTCAACATTCATGGGGATTAAAGTTCTTTGTGCCAAGCCATAGCTAAAAATATCAGAAATTTATATTTCCCCACCAAGACACCATCTACGAAACTCTGACGTCTTCCAAACAAAGCTGAGCCACTAGAAGACTAGGCTCAGTGAAAGTTAAAGGGAGATGCTACTCTAACTCAAAACTACATACTATTTTCATGTTGAAATGTAATGTCCACTCTACTCAGATGACAAATCATTTGTAGCATATCCTCATTGAAGACTGTGACAGACTTAAACTAGTAGATAGAATTTAGGATGAAAAGGGTGTGTGCTTGTATTGGTTGGAAGATTTTTGACATCCCTGCATCATGTGTTCCTCATTTTTTAATGTAAGTTATTTCTCTGCGTTTCTATCACCGAGAACATTAATGCCTAAGCTCAACTAGCATTTTAGAAGATAAGTGGAAGTAGAAGTGTAATTCTCGTAAGTCTGAACACACTAATTGATTAATCACAAAAAGTGTGAAAAAATATATGTTTCTATTAAATGAAATAAAGAAGTGTTACCCGTATGACATCCATCCACCAAGATTTGTCCTTTCACTGCCTTGTCAACCTTATCCCATCTGATCACATTGAGGGAAAGAAGAATATTCAGGGCCATAGGATCTTCTTGATTCCATATGCATGGAAATAAGGACATCCATCAACAGTTTACAAAGTGTGGAAGTTGCTTCTGTTGCATATATTTGATGAGTACCCAAAAGCTTCTAGCTCTATGGATGATACAAGGGTTGCTTTCCTGAGAAACCACTGTTCTGAAAAAAGAACACAACCTAGACGAAGAAAAACAACATACTCAATTAACCAAAAGAGAACATAGAAGGCAATATCAGGAGATGAGTGAACCAAGCTGCAACTCCCCGCGACTCTCAGAAGCATAGAAGTTCAATGCTTTTGCACAAGATTCTACGAGTTTGCTTCTCACCATCCTCAAACAATGCCTCCTTCACCAAAAGGACGGAAATTTAAAATCCTGGAAAAGCAAAAGAAAACAGCTCTTAGTTACCAGTTCAAATAATAATTATTTCATACTGGCATACCCCTATACAGTTCATAATAGTAATAAGTTCCACAAATTCACATGAAGGAATACTTCGCAGACATCTGTGGGAGCATTTAATGAATCTGTATCTTATATGCTACACTTCTCCATACTGCACTAATGCCAATTTATGGAACAATGATACGCTAATAATGAGCTCATCTTCGATCCCCTTCAATTTGTTGAGGATGAAGTCTTGTAACTCCCAACATATCTCAGTAGCCCAGAAGTTCAAAGCCTTTATATAAAATCTCAGAGATTTCCTCTCACTATGTTTAAAAGAGGCCTCGTTCATCAGAAGAACAAAATATTTAAAAATCTAGAAAAGCAAAAGAAAACAACTTTGAGTTACCAATTCAAAAAAAAATACTTCATATTAGCAATCCCATATATAGTTCATGATCGTAATAGGTTTCACAAATGCACTTAATCTTGTCTTTTTAGAGAATAGAGCTTTAGGTTCATATGAACAATAAGGTTTAGAAGATAAGGAATTTGTGCTTTGTCAGACATAAATTTGTGCATAAGCTGTGGATAATTCCTCATAATAGCAATGTTTATACCACGCATATAACATTCAAACACGTCCTGGCGACTACAGCATAAGCATTCAAAGAATTCAGTGTCCCGGAGTAGTATGGAGGAACAACATTAACATAATTTCTTATTGACAAAGAACACTTGAGAAGGGTCCTTACCAAATTACCTCAAACATCATGTTCAATAGTCCATCCATTGCAGCTTTCAGATCCTTCTATAGTGTCCCACCCAATTCTTGATCTTTTCTCAAACAAAAGCGTAGCTCCTTTTCTAGGACTGTAAGTTTAGTCCTCCATGGTGATGATGCAACGAAGGCCTTCTCCCTTCAACATTATTCAAAAGCCTTGTTAATTTCATAGTATGGGAAGTGTATGAGTGATGAATTTCTACAATTCAAGTTTCTTATTCTGTATTTCTCAACAAAAGAAGGAATATACGAACGAGGTTAATGTTTCCAAAGAAGGTTACTTTAAGATTCCTTTCATTTAGAAATTTCATAGGGTATGTCTTGGAACACAGCTTCCCTATGGTGTATATACCAATAAGAACAGCCACTCCCCACCCCTTAAAATTAGTTACGAAAATGTTCACTATGAATATTGTATAAATTATAATATACAATTAAGAAATTTGATGATAAAAAACATGTATAATGGACAATTCAAATGCTGGAATCATATCATCAATATGGACAGTACACTTCACACTTAGTTCGAATCTGCCATCAGTCATCTCAGCAATTACCTGATCAAACAATCACAATTCAAGAAAAGACGATCAACTATAATTCACACCTGTTTTTTTCATCTTTCGCGAAATGATCCATTAAGAAAAGTAGATATTAGTACCTCTTAACCTAGTTTACTTTAATCCTTCGGGTTCACAAACTTTGTCACATAAAATTTCTTAGCTGTAAGCGAGAAGTAAAATTGATGAATTGGTTGATTTTCTATGAGACAAGTTACAAGGAAGAAATTATAAGATAATGGATTGAGAATGTGTAAGGCAGAAGTTAATTACCTTGCTCAAATCTGCTAGCATTTAAATTAACACCAATTATCCTTGAACCACTAGAAATTACTACTCCTTCTGGAGAATGACCAAATGAGATGAGATCATTATTAGTAAGATTAACATATATATATATATATATATAT
>NC_028647.1:16565885-16618857 GCF_001406875.1 Solanum pennellii
TATATATATATATATATGCATAAAAAGTGAAACAGAACAAGAAGGTTATTTGCAATGTGAAGAATACTCATAGCAAGGCCTACAACCCCTAGTCCAAAAATAGCCACACTTGAACCTTTTTTTGGTTGAGCAACAATCAAAGTTTCTCCAAGGCTTTCAAAAAGATCTGCAAATAAAGGAATAAACGTCCTATCCTCAGCATGTGTAAACCATCTCAATAGATTTACATAAAAAGGATTCAACAGTGAAAATCTAATTAGAATCGAGTAAAGAGGAATCAAATCAAGCAAGCACAATAAAACTAAACTAAACTAAATAGTATAGCTTATGATGGATGGTCATTCTTTGAATAGGAAGTGAGTCACCTTCAATGAACAAGATTATTTGAAGTGATACTTTTTTTGGGACTGGGAAAGCACAAGTAAACTGACTTTTCAAAGAGGATTGAGTATTTCTTATGGAATAATCACAGTAGGCCTTTTGTGCTATGCATGTTACTCCCAAAGCGATAAAAATTCTACACGAATGCCTTTCCCATATACTTTTGGAAGTCACTCGTAGAAAAGAGACATCAAATGGAGAAGGCAAGCTAGCTTATTTCACCATTCCACCATATTGATGTATTCTTAGATCTTCAAAAAGATCGATTCAAGAACGATTAACAAGTTAAGGACCGATACTCTAATACTGTTACAAGCCTGGTACTATGTAACAACCCATAAAATGAATATGCTAAGTAATGCTTAATGTATCTAGAATGCCTACGATTATACCGGGTTCACACGGATTGATGCGTCGTAGCACCAGAACTCTGAACCCTTTCTACAACTAAGACAGCTAACTTGGGGATTTAGTGGAGCTAGAAAAGTTTTGGTCCATCCATATAGGGCTTTCGAATACGAAGATTTACTTGAAGGAGTCTTTACAGGACTTAAAAAGGGAAAATCTTAGGTTTGGAGGGTATAGGGGTAAAATGGTCTTTTTAAAAGCTAAGGTTAGTATCGTATTTACTCTAAATATATAATTAATTATTTAATTAATAGGTTGGAGGGGCATTTTGGAGAGAGAGGGACGAAAATTGGCTCTTGAAGTGAAGTCTTGCTCCACCCGGGTTCGTACCTAGGTGGAAGCAATGAATAAAATTATTTTTAATTTAAGTTGGTAAATTAATGTAATTAATTTATATTTATTATTTATTAGATGAGTTAAAATAAAAGGAAATCACATTTTTTTATAATTAAATAAAAACCTTAATTGACTAAGTTCTAAACTAGACTCCTAATCCTAAGAAAACTCTTATCTCCCACGCTCATCTCTCTCTTTCTCTCTCTCACGTCTCTATCACTCTCACTCACGATTCTCTCTGTCAAATAACTTTAAAAAACAGTAGGTAAACCAAAGTTCTTCACATTTGAAGAACTCACAACGAAAATATAAAAAAACAAACAAAATCAATCACGTAAGCAAAGAGAAGGTTGTTCGTCAAGTTGCTGTTGACTTTGAGGGGATTTGAACGTGATCTAGGGTTAAGTTTTTGGGCATCACTTCGTGGTTTTAACATCGAAAAGGTATGAATTCTTTTCTTTCTTTGTCCTTTTTCTAAGAGACCCCTAAGGTTTTGACGAATCTATTTTGAAAACTAGGGTTGTTTCCCGTTGCATGTTCTCATCACTAGCTCCCATTGAATCATAGGTTGGTTATGTTTGCTGGTAGAAAACTAGGGATGAAACTTATTTCGGTATGATTATGTGTTTATATGTATGTGCGGAATTATGTGACTTATGTTGATGCTTTTACAAAATTATGTGTACGTTTGTGTGCAATGTGAACCGTATCTATGTGCCTCTGGTTAAGGCTTTAAAAATGTGATGTTGTGGTTGTATTTCATGTACAAGTGATTACGTAATTTGTGATGTTCATATGATTTGAAATGTGGCTGATTTGAATAATAATCTCTTGGCTAAACAAATCCATGAAAAATGCACCTAATAACGTATTAAATGATCTACGAATTACCCTAAGAATTCACGGGTAAATGTTGAAGGAAGTGAGCTGAAAATGTGAAAAAAATTTCTAGCAAATTACAAGTTAGTTTCAGCTAAACATAGATGAACAAATATGGAATTCAAAATGAGTATAAATTATGTGAGGTCGTTAGGAATCGAACCCGCAACCTCACCCGTGAAAAGCACTAGAAAAGTGAATAAAGAAATGGAGCTGAGGGGGGTTCGAACTCCGGTACTCCTGGATGGCAATTAATATATGATATTAAGAATTGAGAGGATGGGATTCGAACCCACAACCACTCAATCAGAATTTAAGGCAAAATGAAAAGAAAATAAATGTGAGGCGTGGGAATCGAACCCACGACCTCAAGGCAGTGAAAGAGAGTAAAAAATTTGAAGAAAAGAAATGTGAGGCGTGGGAATCGAACCCACGACCTCTAGGAAGTGAAGGAGAGTAAAGAAAATGAAAGAAAAGAAATGTGAGGCGTGGGGATCGAACCCACGACCTCTATGCAGTGAAGTAGAGTAAAGAAAATGAAAGAAAAGAAATGTAAGGCGTGGGAAGCAAACACACGACCTCTAGGCAATGAAGGAGTGTTAAGAAAATGAAAGAAAAGAGATGTGAGGCGTGGAATCGCACCCACGACCTCATAGGCAGATTCAAGGAGAAAAATATAAGAAAGTTAAGAGGGGCTGTGGGGGTTCGAACCCACAACCTCTCGGCCAAAGGAGAAAAATTATAAGTAATGAAAATAAAAAGTAAATGAGGTTGTGGGGTCCGATCCCACATCCTCTTAGTTCTATTAAGCAAAAAAAGAAGGGTGAAATTAATGGAAAAAAAATAAAGGCATTGGGGCTCGAACTTGAGTCCCCAAGCCGTATGGATCAAATAAAATAAAATGAAAAAAAAGTATGTGTTGTCCAATGGATTTGAAACCGGGTTCCCTTTTCCAAATGTCGTATTGATACATAAGTGTTGATACATTAGCCATACATATGTAAGTGTTGATACATAAGCCATACATATATTAAATATTCAACAACAATGATGCCTACTTAGATCGAAATCGAGATCTTGACATACATACAAGATGCCTAACTCTTGTACCACATAATCTTAGGAAGATATGAATCACTTAAGCAAACTATGAATGAAGTCTTATGGCTTGTATGTATAGACCCATAAATCTAGCATACGTCTAAAATAAGTGAAACTAAGATGTACGCAAAGAATTGATGAAATGAACAAAAAAATTATAAAATGAACAATGAGATTATGAAACCCTAGAAGGGTAAATTAAGAGCGTAAAAAACACTAAATGGTCAAGTGCATCGGCATATGATGAAATGAACATTCACGTAAAATGGGGTGAGTAATTATGAAGAGCAAATGTGCTAATGTTAATGAATGTGGTGACAACATGATATGAGGCTAATGTAAAACATGACAGCAATCTCAAATGAGCCTAAGTAAATGCTACCAAAACGTACTCACCTATGAGAGTGTAAAGTTAATGAAGAGACCAGTCATTATGAACACTCTAATGAAAGTATTGAGACTAGCACACTTAATACTAATGATGAGATAAGAAATAATCTATTTAGCTATGATGTCCTCATACTAGAAGTAAGCTTCCATGACATATGAGTTGAATGTAATGAAACTTTATACTAAGCACCGATAGACAAGCTATGAGCGATGATGCCTTATTTTGGGAAGGGAGGAGGTTCACGTAACTCTCATGAGATGAGACCGTCCAGCATACCGGGTATGGGTCTCCTTATATCTCCTAGTCTTCGAACCTTTACTGCCAATATAGGGATCTGGCGGGGTTCAATTCCCATGTACGCTAGCATGTTTTGGGTCACTTTAGCTGGTGATTCCACCTCTTTTTGGTGTGGGGAAATTCTGGATTTCACGATGCTCACATGATCTATGTCGGTTAAAGATAAAGTTACAAATGAATTAATGAGGCCACCCTCAAATGATGCACATAATGAAACAAATGATACGAAAGATGTTAGGATAGGATGATCATGAGGTGAGCTAGACTTAAGTAATAACACTAAGTCATTCTTGATCATTGCACAGCGAACCCGATGAAAGTCTTAAACTACATCCTAGGTATAGCTTATGTTTACATTAGCCTATGAAATAAATGAAATGAAGTACGTATGAATGAATGTAGCAGACTCTGTGTTTGTAAAGAAGGCTCCCTAGATGAGGTCCCATATGTTGAGCCCTCACTTTGGGAAGTCTTGATGTCAAATCCATGATTCCAAGTTCTTATAGCATATGAACGACTGATATTAAAAATGTTATGTGCTATATGCAATATTGTATGTGCTATGTGTAAGGTTTTATGTGTTGTGTGTGATATGATAAATATGATGTTGCATGTTACTCTCATGGCATGAATTTCGTAATCCAAAATTGGAAAGTTCACTCACTTTCCTAATTCAAATCTAGAAAGCTCACTAACTTTTCTAATCCCAATTTGGCAAGTCCACTTACTAGACTTTCCATAATTATGTCGCTAGAAAAGAGCTATTCTTACTCATGCATGTCCTTGGTGTGTGCTTGCATCTACCCATACTTATTACAAGTGTGTAATAACCCTATACAACACTACAATTTTAGGTGCAGGCACAGGTGGACGCTAGAGCTACAGGTTGACGCTGAAACTATCCGGACGTGGAGCATTCATCCGGAATGTGTAGTCCCTCATGCATTCGAGGATGCTTGCCCATTATATTCTAGCTTTGTTATAGGATTGAGCTAGTGGAGTATGTTCCACTAGCGTTTCTTTCCGCTCCTGTTAAGATATTGTATTGGTGCCATTTTAACAAGTATACATTTAATGCTATATTAAACTATTTCTTTCATTTGATGATCTTAATGTTAGATGGTTGATGCTGAACAATTATGAATCTAATAGAATGATAAGTATGTATATTAAGAAACAAAAATTTTTAAATTTTCCGCTAAAATTAACCTAGATGAAGTAAGAATGACGTAAGTACGCTTGTCTACGACCTCTGAGAGGTCAACAACGCCGGACTCATCTAAGGTCAAGACTCTGGTCGTGAAAAATTTGGTATCAGAGCCCTAGGTTAAATTCGGAGAATAATAAGTTCACATCAACCACATTGAGTAGTTTATAAGTCGTGGTAGTGAAGTGCACCACTATGCAGGATTAGAGACTGCATGATGCGTAGGAAAAATTTCCCTTCTTCAGATCATATCTTTCCTTTCCTAATATATGATTTTCTTGGTGTTATGAGCGTGTACAATATCAACCCTGTGTTGTTTTCAAAGAATGAACACTTGGAGAGCAATTAGTTAGAGGAGATAAGGAGCAGCTGCTGGGGACAATAAAGTTCCAGCCCATGCTCAAGCTGAAGGATTAATCATGCCGATTAACCCTATTGGGTTGACTGATGTTCAGGTGAGAGCATCTCTGGCCCAGATGGCACATGCCATCACTATGCAGGCTCAGGATATGGCTGACCAAGTCAACCGGCAAAATGTTCAGAGGGAGAACCCACCGGTTCGTACTATGGCTGACAAGCTGAGAGACTTAATGAGGATAAATCCTCCTATTTTCATAGGGTCTAAGACTTTAGAGGACCCCCAGCAGTTTGTGAATGAGGTGCATAAGATCTTGGAGGATATGGGGGCCACAGATGCTGAGAAAGAAGATTTGGCTCCCTATCAACTCAAGGATGTTGCACAGACTTGCTGCAAGATGTGGCAGGATAGCCAAGCTTTGGGAGGAGTTCTGATCTCTTAGGAGCTGTTTGAGATAGCCTTCGTGGAGAGATTCTTCCCTAGGGAGATGAGGGTGTCCAAGGTTGAGGAGCTTATCAACCTTAAATAGAGATCGATGATAGTCAGGGAGTATTCCCTGAAGTTTGTGAAATTTTATAGGTATGCCACTTCTCTTGTGTCTAACAGCAGAGATGAGATGAGTAGATTCTTAGCAGTGATTGTTGAGGATCTCGAGGAGGAGTATAGGGCAGATATGATGCATGACAACTTGGACCTTTCCACGCTTATGGTCCATGTCCAGCAAGTGGAAGAAAGCAAAAAGAGGAAGCACACTAGGGCAGGGAACAGGTCAAGGCAAGCCGAGGAGAATTTTTCAAGGAAGAGTAGTAGTGAAATTAAGAATAAGCCTAGGTTTAAGAAGGGACTCTCCCCCAAGGGGAGTCAAGTTCATCCAAGGGTTTACTATGATAAGAATTCCGAGTCTAGAAGTAAGATAAAAAATGAAGTAGACACACCTCAGGAGTCTCGGGTGAAGTCTCGGGTGCGTAGCCTTAAATAGTCTTTCATGTACTTGACTGTATATGGTGTTTATGCACTTATATGAGGTTAATATGTTTTAGTCATCATGTTGGTTTCTAATTTGTACAACTTATATGTTTAATTATGTTGTATGCTTTGATGAGACTAGTTTAAGAAAGAGTTCCTTAATCCATTAATGTGAAGCTAATAGTTGGTTTTGAGGTTGTGCACAATCATGTTATATGTAAATCAAATATTCACCAATGGGGAGTATTAAATTACCTATGTAGAAATACAATCTATACATGACTTACTTATTCACTTATTGTTAGTAAATAGTAGGTTCATTCGGGGACGAATGTTCCTAAAGACAGGATAATGTAACAACCCTAAAAATGAATATGCTAGTAATGCTTAATGTGTCTAGAGTGCCTACGATTAGACCGGGTTCACACGGACTGATGCGCGTAGAACCAGACCGTGAACCCTTGCTACAGCCAATTCAACTAACTTGGGGAGTTAGTGGAGCTAGAAAAGGTTGGTTCCAACCATTTAGGGCTATCTAATAGGAATATTTACTTGAGGGATTCTTTCCTGGTCGTAAAAAGGGAAAATCTTAGGTTTGGAGGGTCTAGGGGTAAAATGGCCTTTTTCCAGCCTAAGGGTAGTATCGTAATTACCCTAAATATATAACTAATTATTTAATTAATAATGTGGAGGGGTATTTTGGCCAGAGAGGGCCGAAGATTTTCTCTCGAAGTGAAGTCTTGCTCCACCCGGATTCGAACCTTTGTCGAAGTAATGAATTAAAGTATTTTTAATTTAAGTTGGTAAATTAATGATATTAATTTATATTTATTATTTCGTAGATGATTTAAATTAAAAATAAATCAGATTTTTTATGATGAAATAAAAACCTTAATTTACTAAGTCATAAACTAGACTCCCAGTACTAAGAAAACTCTTCTCTCCCACACTCATCTCTCTCTCTCGCGTCTCAATCACTCTCACTCACGATTCACTATGCCAAATAACTTCAAAAATCAGAAGGGTAAACCAAAGTTCTTTACACATGAAGAACTCACAACGAAAATATAAGAAAACAACCGAAATCGATCACGTAGGCAAAGAGAAGTGTGTCTGTCGAGTTGATGTTGACTTTGAGGGGATTTGGACGTTATCTTGGATGAACTTTTGGGGAAGCAAGTCGAGGGATTAACGTCAAAAAGGTATGGGTTCTCTTCTCTATTGATATTTTCCCAAGATACCCCTAAGGTTTAGATGAATCTATTCCGAATACTAGGGTTTTTCCTTGTTGCATGTCCCTGTCACTAGCTCCCATTGAATCATAGGTTGGTTATGTTTGCTGGTATAAAACTAGGGATGAAACTTGTTTTCGTGATGATTATGTTTTAATATGTATGTTCGGAATTATGTGACTTATGTTGATGCTTTTCCGAAATTATGTGTACGTGTGTGTGCAATGTGAACCATATCCATGTGCCACGGGTTAAGGCTTTAAAAATGTGATGTTGTGGTTGTATTTAATGTCCAAATGATTATGTAATTCGTGATGTTCATATGAGTTGAAATGTGGATGATATGAGTGATAATCTCTTGGCTAAACGAATCCATGAAAAATGCACCTAAGAACGCATTAAATGATCTACAAATTACCCTATGAACTCACGTGTAAATGTTGAAGGAAGTGAGCTGAAAAAATGTGACAAAACTTCCAGAAAATTACAAGTTACTTTCGGCTAAATATGGATGAACATACAAGATGTATAATTCTGTAAGTAAATAAAAATAATGTAAGTGTTGTCCAAGGAATTCAAAATCGGGTTACGTTTCCGAAATTCCGTATTGATACATAAGCCATACATGAAATAATATTCAAGAACAATGATGCCTACTTAGATCGAAATCGAGATCTTGGCATACATACAAGATGTATAAATCTTGTACCACATAATCTTAGGAAGATATGAATCACTTAAACGAACTATGAACGAAGCCTCATGGCTTGTATGTATAGACCCATAAGTCTAGCATACGTCTAAAAATAAGTTAACCTAAGATGTACGCAATGAAATGATGAAATGAAGAAAGAGATTATGAAATGAACAATGAGATGATGAAACTCTAGAAGGGTAAAGTAAAAGTGTGAAACACACTAAATGGCCAAGTGCATTGGCATATGATGAAATGAACATTCACGTAAAATGGGGTGAGTAATTATGAAAAGCAAATGTGCTAATGTTAATGAATGTGGTGACAACATGATATGAGGCTAATGTAAAAGATAAGATCAATCTCAAATGAGCCTAAGTAAATGTTACCAAAACGTAATCACCTATGAGAGTGTAAAGTTAATGAAGAGACCAGTCTCTATGAACACTCTAATGAAAGTATTAAGATTAACACACTCAATACTAATGATGAGAAGAGAAATCATCTGTTGAGCTATGATATCCTCATACAAAAAGCCAGCTTCCATGACGTATGAGTTGAATGTAATGGAAGTTTATACTGAGCACCGATAGACTAGCTGTTAGCGATGATGCCTTCTTGCGGGAAGGGAGGAGGTTCACATAACTCTCATGAGATGAGACTGTCTGTCATGACGGGTATGGGTCTCCGTATATCTCCTAGTCTTCGAACCTATACTGTTAATATAGGGATCTGGCGGGATTCAATCCCCATATACGGTAGCATATTTTAGGTCACTTTGGCCGGTGATTCCACATTTTTTGGGGTGTGGGGGAGACACTGGATTTCATGATGCTCACATGATCTATGTCGGTTAAAGTTAAAGTTCCTAATGAATGAATGAGGCCAACCTCAAATGATGCACATAATGAAATGAATGATACCAAATGTGATAGGATAGGATTATCTGGAGGTGAGCTAGACTTAAGTAATGACACTCGGTCATTCTTGTTCAATGCAAAACGAATCCGATGAAAGTCTTAAACTACATCCTAGGTATAGCTGGTGGTTACACTAGCCTACGAAAGAAATGAAATGAAGAATGTATGAATGAATGAAGCAGACTCTGTGTTTGCTAAAGAAGTCTCCTTAGTTGATTTCCCATATGTTGAGCCCTCATTTTGGGAAGTCTTGATGTCAATTCCATGATTCCAGGGTCTCATGGCATATGAACGACTGATATGAAAAATGTTATGTACTACATGCAATATGTTATGTGCTATGTGCAAGATGTTATATGTTGTGTGCAATATGATAAGTATGATGATGCATGTTACTCTCTTGGCATGACTTTCCTTATCCAAATTTGGAAAGCTCACTCACTTTCCTAATCCAAATCTTGAAGGCTCACTAACTTTCGTAATCCCAATTTTGCAAGTCCACTCCTTGGTTTGTGCCGGCATATACCCGTACTTAGTACAAGTATGTCCTAACCCTATACAACTCTACAATTTTAGGTGCAGCCACAGGTTGACGCTGAAACTATCCGGATGTGGAGCAATCCTCTGGACTTTTAGGCACTCATGCTTTCGAGGATGCTTGCCCATTATATTTTAGCTTAGTTATAGGATTGAGCTAGTGGAGTATGTTCCACTAGCGTTTCTTCCGCTTTTGTTCAGACAGTGGATTGGTGTCATTATGGCAAGTATACATTTAATGCTATATTAAACTATTTCTTTCATTTGATGATCTTAACGTTAGATGGTTGATGATGAACAATTATGAATCTAATAGAAAGATTAATATGTATGTTAAGAAACACCAAACAAACCTATTGAAAAAGCTCCAAACCCAAACCCTTCCTTCGTAAAGCCCTGTAGCAACATCATTACTTAAGCAATTCTTCTTATTTTAATTTTTTCTTAGTTGTAGTTCCTATATTCTTTTAGTTGAAAACAGAATACACCTAACTTTAGGAACCGCATCAGCAGCTAACAAGTTAAGCTACAAACTTACATTATAAATTGAGATATAATATGGTACAATCCTCAATTTAAAAAAGAAAATCCACTAAGGCTGAAACAGAAGAAAGACTTTAGGATATCATCTGGTCTTCATCCACAAAAATCCCAATAAAAATAAATATGCCCAAATGTAAAGTGTAGCATTCTGCTTCTGTTCTATTTAAAGCTCTTTTAAAGAAAATCAAGAATTGAACTACAGATGAATGTTTCAAACAACTCTTTATCAAAAAATGATGTTTCAGATAACTCTATCCATGACTTATATTTAAAATTGAGGAAAGAAAGGAAGAAATAAAGACTATAATCAATCAAACAAAATATCCATGTTATCTGATGTTTTCACTACAAATCTTTAAAATAGCAATCAGAAAAAAATAGACAACTCCACTAATAAATACTACTTTAGCAGATAGGGTAGAAATTTGTCTTCGCAAATGACAAGAACATGATAAGAGAAAGTGAGCTTACAATAGAGCATACCTTCACCTTTCGGTGAGGGTCTTTAATTGTTTCACCATCCTCCTTCTTCCTCCAATAGAGGCTATTTTATGAGAAGTTCTTTGTGCTAGGCATGCCCGAGATCTATCTCTTCCAAGGGAGCAGGTCAACTTAGCTGACTGAGCAATGAAATTGCAGAAGAATAGACAACTAGAACATATCATAGATCCCAAACTTCTGGGCGAATAAGAGCAGATTCCTTCAGCAAGTATGGAGAAATGCAGTGAAATACTTAGTTGAATCTGGTGTACAGGCCATCTATGGGTTACGGAATTTGGAGAATGCACTTCATCTACAAGATCTCGTTATTCAAGAAAATAGCACCATCCCTATTGGCAAGATATCACTGCAAACATGCAGATGCATGATAAGAAGCATAAATCCAATAACCTAAACAGTAAGCCAAATAAATTGAGTATTGGCAACACCATTGAAAAGAATAATTTATCAAACAACAGTATACCAAACCTGCATCACAACTTCCGAAGTTCTCGAAAGTCTCTGCAAGATCTTTTTTTTTCGATAATTGAGAAATCTGCCTATGAACCGCCCTTAGGACCAACCATAACCTTATAAACTCGGTGGATGATGGTCTCGCCTCTCTATCTTTCTCCACTTAAATACTGGGCTTCACTTTGCATGGTGTGGGGCTCGAACCTGCGACCTAAGACACAAATCCACCACCTTTTTCCACTCGAGCTAAGCCTTGGGGGCAGTCTGTGCAAGATTATTATGCAAGCTTTCGACGGAAATTCGCCTTGGCGATCGAAGATCATCTAACCTTATCAAGTTTACAAGCAGTGAATATTCAAGATCACCATCTTGCAACAACAATAATTACACAGTTGACAAAACTGCATTGAATTTGTTAAGGTGCTACAACAACTTCTTTTATTGCAAATTTAAGAATAGTTGTTACGTATAGGTGCTTCTCTTCTAGTATTCAAGGCTCTTTATTTTGGGGGCAAGTATAAGGTACACATCTAACCTTGAAGGTGCTAAAAATCCTCAAATTGATCAATTAATGTAGGCACTGTAAAGTCACATAAATAAAAATTATAATGAAACCGCCATCAAGTATCCTAATGAAATGTGTAGACCTTAAGCATTTGACCCCCCTCCCCTTAAAAATAAACAGAGATTACTATTTTAATTTTGATTGGGATTACATTACACTCGTTTTTCGTTCATTCAAGTCAAAATAAGCTATGAGAGGTGAATTTTCTGGCAGCATACATTTGCTCAGCTAATTAGAAATTTCTGGCAGCATACATTTGCTCAGCTAATTAGAAAACAAAAAAGGGAAGTGCAATTAAACAAAATATACACTTCAAGATGCTTATAAGTAAATTTTCATAATACATGTCATCCTTCCAGAACTCCTAGGCTGCGAATCAGTTTTGCATTTTGTTGACTACAGAAAAACATAGCTCTAATGGTCATCTAACAAGCAAGTAAAGATCGGGACCACATGCTTCCCAACCCTAATTCTAGTTTCTATAATAATTAAAAAGTCTATATAAGGTATCGTACCTTCCCATTACTCTCTTGCACTAGAATATCCTTCGCTTTCTCGCACTATCCTTCTACCTACACAACAAAGACCTTTATCAGCCAATTCATTCATCACTAATACAAGAGGGGTAGTAAAACATGTGCGCATTAATAAAAGAGCCACGTGAAGGAAGTCATTACATAAAAACCTAACTTAATTTATTCCATTATGTTCTGAGTTGTACTACATGCATTTTTCAAAGAAACTGAAAATATTTCAAAATTAAAGAAAGCAACACATATGTTTCCCTTTTAATTTCCTAAAAGTTGTTTTTAAGCATTAAAGATATCAAAAATATTATGACTGTGATAATTAAATCATAGATAAATCTCGAAGCTTTTGAGCACAAACACAGGCTATCTCATGTTTTTACTACAGATCTTGAAACTAGCAATCAGAAAAACATAGACAACTCCACCAATAGATACTAATTTACCAGTAAGGGTAAAAATTTTCTTTGAAAATGACATGAACATGATAAGAGCAAGTGGGTTAAGGACAATAGAGATTTTCTTCACCTTTTCGTGAGTTTGTCTGACAAATTTTTAACAGCAGCAAGTTTGCAGAAACAGCGGTTAAATACTTAGTTGAATCTGCTGCACAGGCCATCTATGGGTGAGGTGCTACGAAATTCGGAGTATGCACTTCATCACCACGACCCGTCATTCAAGAAAACAGTACCATCCCGATTGGTGAGCTATCACCGCAAACATGCAAATACGTGTTCAGAAGAAGAAATCCAATAACTTAAACAGTAATCCAAATAAGTTGAGTATTGGCAAAACTATAGAAAAAAGAATTTTATAAACTACAGTATACCCACCATGTCATCAAAACATCTTGAGTTCTGGAAAGTTTCTGCTAGATCTTTTTTTTAGAAGCGAGAAATTCGCTTGTTACCCGCCCTTTGGACAAATCATAGCCTTTGAAATCAGTGTATAATGGGCCCGCCAATCTACCCTTCTGCACTTAAATATCGGTCTTCACTTTGCATGGTGTTGGGCTTGAACCAGCGACCTAAGACACAAATCCACCACCTTTTTCCACTCGAGCTAAGCCTTGGGGACAGTCTGTACAAGATTATTATGCAATCTTTCGATGGAAATTCTCCTTGACATTTGAAGATCATCCAACATTTTCATGTTTACATGTATTGAATATTAAGCATCATCATCGTGGAACAAAAAAAATTGCACATTTAACACAATTGCATCAATAAAACACATAGTCCCCTTAAATTTATTAAGGTGGTACAACAACTTCTTTTATTTCAGATTTAAGCTTGAGAGGCTGAACCCCTGAGCTAGGAGAGGCCGGAGCAGACAAAGGTTTTAATGACATTAACAAGCTAAACTAAGATTGGGGATGGAGAGATACTTACTTTATATTAAAAGTGATGCAAAAGCTTTGGAAATCAGTGAACATTATTCGAATTATTAAACATATTCTGTCATAAAACAAAAAATATACTTCATATGCTTTCTATTTGAGTTAATTAAAATAAAAGGAGATTCAATGAAGGCCACCATACAATGAATCAGTTTGAGTCTTTCTTTACCTCCTTGAATTAAATTTTTTTAATTGAGTTCAGATGGGGTTGGCCTTGTGACAAGGAACTTTGAGGTGCTTCAAAGCGCATCACTCACAATGAGGTCCAAATACTACTGATTTTGCTGATGTTAATGCTCTATTTGTTTCTAAAGTGAAATAAAGGAAAAGGACTAGAAAGGGGAGGTAATTTTGGTAATGGAGAAATAAAGAAAGAGGCTCAAATTATGTCATCGGGATTTTAGTTCTTTGTGCCAAGCCATAGCTACAAATATTCAGAAATTCAGATTTCCCCGCCAAGACACGAGCTACATAACTCTAACTTCTTCCAAACAAAGTTGAACCACTTGAATACTAGGCTCACCCAAAGTTGAAGGGAGATACTACACTAACCAAAAATACATACTATTTTCTTGTTGAAATGTAATCTCCACTCTACTCAGATTACAAATCATTTGTAGCATATCCTCATAGAAAAAATGACAGACTTAAACTAGTAGATCGAATTTAGGATGAAAAGGGAGTGTGCTTGTATTGGTGGGAAAAACTTTTACATCCCTACATCAAGTGTTCCTCATTTTTTAAGGTAAGTTATTTCTCTGTGGCTGTATCACCTAGAACATATACCACAACTAGCATTTTATAACATAAGTGGATGTAGCAGAGTAGTTCTCGTAAGTCAGCACACACTAATTGATTAATCACAAGAAGTGTGAAAAAAATAGATCTTTCTTTTAAATGAAATAAAAAAGTGTTACCTGTATGACAACCATCCACCAAGCTCTGTCCTTTCACTGCCTAGCTCAAGCTTATCCCATCTGATCCATTGAGGGCAAGCAGACTCTTAAGGTCCATAGGATCTTCTCGGTTCCATATGCATGGAAATAAGGGCATCCAATCAACATTTTACCATGTCTGGAAGCTGCTTCCATTACATATATCTGAAGAGTACCCCAAAACTTCTAGCTCTGTGGATGATACAAGGGTTGCCTTCCTTAGCAGCCACTACTCTGAAAAAAGAACACAGCCTAGGCAAAGAAAAACAACATACACAAAAAGAGAACATGTAAGTCACTATCAGGAGATGAGTGAACCAAGCTGCTACCCCACGACTCTCAATAGCACAGAAGGTCAATGATTTTACACAAGATTGAGATTCCTTCTCACCATTCTGGAAAAATACCTCTTTCACCAGAAGAACAGAAGATCTAAAATCCTTGAAAAGCAAAAGAAAACAGCTTTTAATTACCAGTTCAAATAAAAAAAATTCATATTGGCATTCCCCTATACAGTTCATAATCATAATAAATTCCACAAATGCACCTGAAGGAATACTTGGCAGACATGGAGCATTTATTGATATTTTCCATCTTAAATATTACACTTCACCATACTGCACCAATGCCCATTTCTGGAACAATTATACGTTTATAATGAGCTCATCTTTAATCCCTTTCAATTTGTTGAGCGTGAAGTCTTGTAACTCCCAACAAATCTTAGCAGCCCAGAAGTTCAAAGCTTTTATACAAGATCTCAGAGCTTCCCTCTCACCATGATTAAAAATGCCTCGTTCATTAGAGAGATATAATATTTGAAAATCTGGAAAAGCAAAAGAAAACATCGTTGAGTTATCAGTTAAAAAAAACAAATACTTCATATTAACAATCCCATATATAGTTCATGATCGTAATAGGTTTCACACACGTAGTGTAATTATCGGGAAGGTTATTTTTGGAAAATTTTCATAAAATAATCATTTTATCACTTTAGGTAGTTGATCGGAGTGATTTCTAATAAGTTGATTGAATTGGTTTGAAAATTCAAAATATTTGATAATTCGTTTATTTAAATGATGGGTATATATTAAAGAATTTATTTAATTTAGTTGGTTGTTAATGAGCCAAATATATATATATATATATATATATATATATATATATATAAGCTAGTGAGATTCAACATTTATTTAACTATTTAGTGATTAAATATTTGCCTAATCAGTTAAAAAAAGGGCGATTAGCCTCTCGAAGAGGACTTCATCACCGACTCATCGATCAAGTGAAACATGTATTTTTTCCTAAATATTGTATTGCATGTGTATAGAGATTAAATTATAATTATTTATGTGATAAATTTACAATGTTTATATATTGATTCCACGTTCTCTGACTTAATGGGAGAAACAATATAATTGAAATTGAAGATTATATATTATATTAAAATTATTAGGTAATCACTACATAAACCATAATGAATTGGGAAGTGATGGAATGGGAATATACGACACTGTGGAGGATTGAATTTTTATCCAAGATAGAGTTGTAATTTTTGATCCTCTTTATCATATTATGATTCTTGTTTCGAGATATTAAGATATCTTATTAAATATTAGGTATAATATATTAAATGAAAACAATTGGGGTTTTAGTGTTTGGAGAAGTTATGACTTAACCCTAGGCTTGAAGCTTACAAACTTGATTACAGAGTTGGGTGTTGTTAGTTTCGAAATGTTATTGTGGTCGTGTACTTGAATAGATTGTATTGATTTGGAAATTCAACGGAAGGGGACAACTCAAGTTTCAGAGTGAACTCTTGATTAGTTGAGGCAAGTGGATTTCTATACCCTTGCTAAGTGTATGAAATGTGTGTATTTCCTTGTGGTATATGTTTGGGAGTAATGGGACTTGGTGATGGGTTTTCTAGTCCACATCGATTAGTTCTAATGATAAAAAGGGGTAGTAAAAGACAATGTCATTATTTGCTTGTATGTGATGTGTTGAGAATGGTATGGGTTTTGGTGTTATAATGGGAAGGTTTATTACTATATAATGTAGATTGTAATCCGAGAATGCCAAAGGATATGGGCATTAACTTAAATATTATTAATTTGATTTATTATGTGTGATTGTGTTTTTTACTGAACCCGTATAATTGTGATAATTGAGGTGATTATATGTCATAGCGACATTTGGTTTATTGATATGTTGCATCATCTCCTTCATTTGATATCATATTGTGCACATGAATTGACATGGGATTGAGTATGAGTAAAGGTCTAACACGTGGAGATCGTCCGTGTTGAGATCGAGTTATGATTATTTAAACACGTGGAGATCGTCCGTGCGATAGAAAAGTTAAGATTATGATTTGGGCACGTGGAGATTGTCTGTGAGACATTTGTTTGATTATCATAGTGTGTTGAGATCATCTTCACAGACACGTGGAGATCGTCCATGGCGGTATATGGACCTCGCGAGTCCCCAATGGACCATGAACTCTTGATGTATTTCCGAGGAGTATCATGTATATACGGTTGAGAGAGTAATTGGTATTCTGAAGCATATCACTTCATAATGTCCTATTCCATTGCATCCCATGACATCCTTCATTCTTGATAATTATGTGTTTTAATAGTGGTTGGAAAGTACTTGGTATTTGATTGCCTCTATTTGGTGAACTTGATCTTGTGTGTTACAGATATTGTGAGTGCCTTTTTGTGAAGTTGTGATTGTTGAATATTGAGTTTGTAGTTGAGGATGTGTAATATTTTAAAATGAAAATGATGAGATGGGTGCTATGAAAACTTTGAACTATTAGGTTGGGCTGATTTTTATGTAGGTTGTAGTTGTGGAGGTTCGGCTGGTGTGTAAGGAGTACCCATATTTTATCCCCTTAGATTGTGCTTAGAAGTTTACTTGCTGGGTACCGTGTGGTTTGGTACTCACCTTGCTACTACAATTTTTTTTGTAGGTTACTAACTCCGACTTTGTGATATTTCTCTTCTCCATGTATGAGGCTTCTTGTGGAGAATTGTGAGGTAGCTGCTTGTTATCTCAGCAGACCTTCTTACTCCTATTTATGATCTTGTTCTATTCAACAAACAATGTCATTTGAGATTTATTTTTTGCTTTGAATCAATGGTAATACTTTAGAGGATTGTACACGTGACAACCAGATTTTGGGGGGTATTTTTGAGTAAATTATGAAATTTCCGCATTTTATTGTAATGGTCGAGGTTTAGGCTGACTTGTCTTGGTGGGATAAGACAAGTGTCATCACGTCCATTTTTGGGTCGTGACACGCACCTAATCTTGTCTTTTAAGAGAATAGAGCTCTAGGTTCACATGAACAATGAGTTCAAGAAAATAGGAAATTTTTGCTTTTTCAGACATAAATTTGTGCATAAGCTGTGGATAATTCCTCATCATAGCAATGGTTATATCACGCATAGAACTTTCAAACACGTCCTGGCGATTATAGCATAAGCATTCAAAGAATTAAGTATCCCGAAGTAGTATGGCGGAACAACACCAACATAATTTCTCATTGACAATGAACACTTAACAAGGGAAGGGAACATACCAAATTACCTCAAACATCATGTTAAATAGTCCAGCCATTGCAGCTTTCGGATCCTTCTCATAGTGTTCCACCTAATGCTTGGTCTTTTCTCAAAAAAAATGACTATCTAGAAGCTCCTTTTCTAGGAAAGTAAGTTTAGTCCACCATGGTGATTATGCAACGAAGGCCTTCTCCTTTCAACATTAATTCAAAAACCTTGTTGATTTCATAGTATGGGAAGTGTATGAGTGATGAATTTCTCCAATTCAAGTTCCTTATTCATGTAATTCTCAAAAAAAGAAGGAATATCTAAACGAGGTTTGTAGTTTTCAAAAGAATGTTCCTTTGAGAGTCCTTTCATTTAGAAAGTTCATAATGGTGTGTCTTGAACACAACTTCCTTAAGGGGGTATATACCAATAAGAATAGCCACTGCCTCTTCAAATTAATTATGACTGTTCGTTAAGATTATTGTATAAATAATAATATACAATTAAGGAAATTTGATGATAGAAAACATACATCATGGACAATTCAAATGCTGAAATCATAACATCAATATGCCAGTACACTTCACACTCAGATCGAATCTGCCAATAGTCATCTCAGCAATTACTTGATCAAATAATCATTCAAGAAAAGATGATCAACTTTAACTCACACCTGTCTTTTTCTTCTTTCGCGAAATGATCCATTAAGAGATGTAGATATTAGTACCTCTTGACATGGTTTACTTTAATCATTCGGGTTCACAAACTTTGTCAAAAAAAAATTATTAGCAGTAAAATAGTAGTAAAATGGATGAGTTATTTCCTTTGCTATGAGAGAAGTTACAAGGAAGGAATTATAAGATAATGAATCGAGAATGTGTAAGGCACAAGTTAATTACCATACTCAAATCTACTAGCATTTAACTCAACACCAATTATCCTTGAAGCACTAGCAATTCTTGCTCCTTCTGCAGCCTGACATAATGATATGAGATCATTATTAGTAAGATTAACACATATATGGATAAAAATCGAAACAGAACAAGAAGGTTATTTGCAATGTGAAGAATACTCACAGCAAGGCCTATAGCTCCCAGTCCAAAAATAGGCACACTTGAACCTTTTGTTTGTTTAGCAACATTTAAAGTTGCTCCAAGGCTTTCAAAAACATCTGCAAATAAAGGAATGAACATCCTATCATCACCATGTGTACACCATTTCAATTGATATACACAAAAAGGATTCAACAGTGAAAATCTAATTAGAATCAAGTAAAGAGGAATTGAAGCAAGGAAGCACAACAAAAGAAAGCTAAACTGACTAGTATAGCTTCTGATGGATGGTTCATTCCTTGAAAAGGATGTGAGTCAGCTTAAATGAATAGGATTATTTGAAGTGACATTTTTTTGACTGCGAAGGCACAACTGAAGTGATTATTCAAAGAGGATTGAGTATTTCTTATGGAATAATAACAGAAGGCCTTTTGTGGCTATGTGTGTTGCTCCCAAAGCAATCAAAATGCTACACGAATGCCCTTCCCATATACCTGAGATGTCACTGGTAGAAAAGAGACATCAAATGGAGAAGGCAAGCTAGCTGATTTGACAATTCCACCATATGGGTGTATTTTTAATTCTTGAAAAAACTATCTCCTGGTCTTATCCACAGAAGTCCCAATAAAAATAAATGTGCCCAAATGTGAAGTGTAGCATTCTTATTCCGTTCTATTTCAATCTCTTTTTACGAAAATCAAGAAGCGAACTACAGATGAATGTTTCAAACAACAATAAATAACTCTTTATCAAAAAATGAATGTTTCAAATAACTCTATCCATGACTTAGTGTTAAAATTGAGGAATGAAATCAAGAAAATGGACTCTTTATTAAACAAACAAAACACCAGGCTATTTAATGTTTTCATAGCAGATCTTTAAAATAGCACTAAAAAAACATAGACAACCCCACCAATAGATACTAATTAACCAGCAACGGTCGAAATAGTCTTTGAAAATGACAAGAACATGATAAGAGCAAGTGATCTTAAGGACAATAGAGCATACCTTCACCTTTTGGTGAGTGTCTTTAACAGTTTCACCATCTTTCTTCTTCCTCCAATGTTGACCATTTTATGTGAAGTTCTTTGTGCTAGGCCTTCCCGATCGATCTTTTCCGAGTTAGCAGGTCAACTTAGCTCACTAGGCAATGAATTTGCAGGAGAAAAGACAACTAGAACATATCATAGATCCCACCCTTCTGGGAGAACTAAGACGAAATTCCTTCTGCAAGGTTGGAGAAACGCAGTGAAATACTTAGCTGAATCTGGTGCACAAGCCATCTATGGGCGATGTGCTATGGAATTCGAAAATTGCACTTCATCTCTAAGAGCATGTCATTCAAAAAAACAGTACCATCCCTATTGGCGAGCTATCACTGCAAACATGCAGATCCGTGTTAAGATGCAGAAATTCAATAACCTTAACAGTAAGCCAAAGAAGTTGAGTATTGGCAAAACTTCAGAAAAAAGTACTTTTCAAACTACAGTATACGTGTATACCTAGCCTATCATAAAAACATCTGGAGTTCTTGAAAGTCTCTGCAAGATCTTTTTTTTTATAACCGAGAAATTTGCCTGTGACCAGCCCTTTGGACCAATAATATCCTTCTAAACTCACTGGATGATGGACTCGCCCCTCTACCCTTCTCCACTTAAATATTGGGATTCACTTTTCATGGTGTAGGGCCTTAACCTGCGACCTAAGACACAAATCCACCACCTTTTTCCACTCGAGCTAAGCCTTGGGGGCACTCTGTGCAAAATGATTGTGCAAGCTTTCGATGGAAATTCGCCTTGGAAATTGAAGATCATCCAACCTTGTAAAGTTTAAGAGCAGTGAATATTCAGCATCAACATCAAGCAAAAACAAAAATGCATTCAATTTGTTGAGGTACTACAACAACTTCTTTTATTGCATATTTAAGAATAGTTGTTAGGTATAGGTGCTTTCTTCTAGTATTCAAGGCTCTTTATTTTGGGGGCATGTATACGATAGAACAGCTAACCTTGAAGATGCTCAAATTACTCAAATTGAAAGCATCAGGTGGAAAAATTTCATGCAAAAATATGTATCAATGACTTCAAAATTAAAAAAAATGTGGAAAAACTAACCCAAGTTCAGAAGTGTAGCAAGAATTTCAGGTGGGATATTTGGAGAAGAAAATATCGTTTCTAAACTACGAACTAGCCTTACTAAGGTGTGACCAGCAACTAACAAAACCTGCAGCAAACAGCTCCTGCCCAACAAAAAGGCTGCCAACGTTCAACATTAGAAAAAAAAAGTAAGACAACTAGAAGCACTTCCTCTTTTTTAGAAAGTCTTTTAGCTTTTGTTTCTTTTTCTAATGAATAATGAAACAGAAGTTTTGTAATATTTATTTTTTTGAGATAAGGCTATCCTGACAAGGATGAGGATGTTGAAGCGGTAATACCTATAATTGAGCCAGTGTTGCACATGTTCTTAATGCTGGATTAGGTGATTCTTTCAAAAGTTCAATATTGAAATACCTATCCACTCTACCCAATCCTCTTTAGTTCTCTGTTGAGAAGTCTCACTTGCAGTACGCAATCAGCTGCAATCATTGACCTACATAAATATTATCCTATCAAGGTCAAATTCCTCAGTAGTATAAGCCTTTATATTTTATAGAAGTGACAGGCAGAACCCAAAAAATTAATTCAGACCTGCAACCTATGTTTAACCATAATCTTATGAATAAAAGGAATAAAAATGGTGAAGTCCTCTACAATAGAATGAACAAGGCAACAAAGTGCAACAATAGCATCTTTCCTAAGCTCTTCTTCGTTCCTGTGAATGGAAGGTAGCACCCACAATTTATCAACTTAAACTTAAAGAATGTATTACAAAAATTACATAGCAAAGCCTTTATCAGGTTCAATACCTTACAATTCAGTCTGCTTAAGTATTAAGACAAAAAGAATTAGGTCGAATATGATAAGCTAAAACCCGCTGAGCTTTTGAAAACAGTAGTAATAGAATCGTCTAGCAATTGTTCATAACATAATGAAAGGAATTGCATTAAAAATAAAGTGTTGATAGACATGAGAAAAACTCTTGCAATGTTGACTGAAATTGAAACACTAATATAATGATTTTAACTTTAATGTATGATTAACCATTTTCCAGCGATTTTGTGTCAATGACCTTCAGTAAAATGAAGAAGAAGCTGCAATTAGTTTACCCTCCAAGGCAATAAATCAGAGTTCAAGGCTCACTTCTATATAAATGTGTCCGAATGTACATACATATGGGTCAAAAAATTTTATCTGAGAGTGTACTCACTAGAGTCAACATCAAGACTAACAAACAGTAGATCTTGTCATTTCATTGTTATCTATTGATTCGAAGAAAATAAGTCTCATATATTCTGAGTGATATTAATGTGAAGGAGAAAAACAAGACCCTCCAAAACAAGCTTAAAGTGATGCACAAGTGAAGATATGAAAACAAACAATCAAATGGAAACAATGAAACTTAGAAACATTCCCTTTAGTCCCTTATAAACAAACATGAACACAAGGTATCAATCTTGTAAGAGGTGTGGCTGCACCACGTCTTACTTCTACAGAAGAAACAACATTAAAAAGCCAAAACAAGTGCGGAAAAAAAATGCATATGCTCATCTAATGTCCCAACACCTTAGGGCCGAAATACTAAACCATATATCATAAACTTTAAACCTTAGATCCTAAACCCTAAACCATGTTGCCTAAACAATATATCATAACCTCTTAACCATGTTGCCTAAACCATAAAATACGTCTAACTTCTACTGAAGCTTCCACTTTAAAAGACCAAAATAAGTGCAGAAAAAAGAAGATGCATATGCTCATCTAATGTCCGTACACCTTAGGGCCTAAATACTAAACCATATATCATTAACCTTAATCCATAGAGACTAAACCATAAAGCATGTGGCCAAATAATAAAACCGAAACCTTAAACCTTAGGGGCTAAACCCTAAAATTTACTTAAGCCTAATTCTTAAACCCTAAACCTTACTGCGAAAACCCAAACCTAAACCTAAACCTAAACCTAACTGTAGAGGCTAAAATCTTAATTGTAACATCTAAACTTTAAACCTTAAGGCCTAAGTATCTAGCCCTAAACTCTAAATCCTAAGTCTTAGAGCATAAAGTCTAAATCTTTGGGACTCAATCCTAAACATTAAACCATATACCCTAAAGCCTAAACCATAAATCTTAAAACATAAGCCCAATACCATAGGGTTTAAACCCTCAACCCTTACTTTAAAGCCTAAGCACTAAATGTTAAAGAGTAAACCCTAAATAATAAATCCTAAACCCTAAACCTTAGGGCCTAAACTCTATATCCTAAACTTAAGGGTCTAAAACCTAAAACCTTAGGGCCAATATCCTAAACAATAAACCTTACACCCTACACCTTTGGGCCTAAACCCTAAACCTTAGGGCCTAGACCCTAAAATCGAAACACTAAATCCTAAATTCTAAACCATAAAGCTTTGTTCGTAGACCCTAAAACGTGAATCCAGCCCTAATCCTTAATTCCTAAACTCTAAACCTTAGTGCCTACACCCTAATTAAGATTCTTTTTTATCATTCACACGTAGCATATCTTTATCCAATTCATCTTCACAGTGAAGCAATTTTTACCCTTATGGAGGATCATGGGCATCATCAGTAGTCTTAGGCAAAAGTTAGGATGCAAATAGACTTTACGAAAGAAAGACCTCTTGATGTTTGGATGGTGTTTCATGAAGAAGACTATATTGTGGGAAGATGGCAAGCCATCCAATATGAGGGACTACTAGAGTATTTTTCTTATTGCAAACACCAAGGTCACATATCACAACTTTGTAACATAGAGAGAAGAGACGAGGAATACAAGAAGAGAAAAGAACTTGAAGCTGCAAAAAAATCAAGGAAGGGCAAGAAGACTGCAGATGCAAGCAATCAGGTAATTCCCCAAACTTCTCCTCAACAGGTTAATGCTAATATGATTGCTAGTGTTTCAGGGGCTGAGGATACCCCAAACAAATGTAAGAAACACAACCTGAGATGGATAAACAACAAATGGATGAGTGGAAAACTCAACAAAGGAAAAATAATAAGGTCAGCAAGGCCATGGTCAGCAAAATAAAGTCTACAAACCAATGAACAACCTAAATTTGCAGGATAATAATTTTTGAAAATCAGCAGGTGGATAATTCAGATATTGATTGACTTAACCCTCCCGAACCCCCCATTCCCCTGATAAAGTTGATCACACAGGTCCATGTGATGGATAATCAGAAAGCTCAAAATAAACATAGCAAGATGACAAAATAACCCCAGGTATTGATTGAATGCTCCCAATCTCCATGAACCCCCTGATAATAGTTTTTTGTTATGGGAGGTAAGGTGGATGGGATCAAGAACAAGCCTACTAAATTGCAGGACAGGATAACAAATGGGAGGAATTTATCCCATGCTTTGTGGGACCCGTATGAATGTTCCTATGATGGACACTAGAACCCCTGCTCGAATTGCTAATTTTGAACAAATTCAGAACACTACTGCCAACATCAATATTTTAGAAGGTGATTATAGTGTGGAATCTCAATATAGTTCAGAAAGGTTCACAAAATCAGAGGTTAAAAGGTTCTACCAAGTCACAACTTTAAAATTAAAAAAATAGAGCTTTAGAAGGAAGATCAGCTAAGAAGTGAGGTTGTTACTTGTATTCAGTCATTTAGTCTATAGAACCAAATAACAGTACCCAAAAAGGGAATCAGGTAAGCAACAATCTTCAGCACGCTCAATCCAATGATCCTAGTGTACATCCAGGAGATAAACCTGCAAATAATAACACTCCCAAAAAGAAGAAGGATGGAGAAACTACTAAACCTCTTAATAATAAGTCTCAGCCCCAACTCAATAAAAAGAAACGAGAGGCAATGAAGAGAAGAAAAGAGAAGGAGAGGCTGCACAACATCAATCAAAGAAAAAATTTATCCTGTTTAATGAGCAGGCTGGTTTAAATGTAACTCCCCTCCAAACAAAGGAAACCTCTCCCCAACATCCTAATGCTCTATGCTCTCTCAATTATATTCATGCAAAACCTCTACACAGTAGTAGTTATTATGATGTTCTGCACTCCGAGGATGAATTTGATCAATACACTCAACCATAGAAGAGGATGATGAGGAAAAAGAAATAAGTGCACATTTTTTTGGCAATAAGTTCTTGTTCCTTCCTCTCAATGTCGAATTTATCAACTTTTCTTCGAACTCCTCAATGCATGATTTGAGTTAAAGTTTAGCAAACGTATTCCCCTATATGAAGACATTCAAATAGGCCGGTAAATTTTACTTGGTTTCTTCAAGTGCATTCGTGAAGGGTACTTTCATGCAAATATGAAAAAAACTACATTAAAATCACCAATTCTAAACTAAAGCAAACAAAAATTAACTATGAAAAGAACCTCAAATGAGTGGAAATCCACCACTCATGAGTAGACCCAACTTAGAAACTTTGTTTCTCCTCAAGTAAAGAAAACAAGAACACAAGAGACTCTTATTTCAAAACCCACCACAAATCAATTTCCCTTTCTCAATTAAGCACAAAGGTAATGGCTTCGGTTGGTACTACAAAATAGTCCAACATGTAAGCTTTTCACAAAAGAAATCCTCTCGTGAAACATTTTCAAAAACCAAGAATCATCTAAGTGGCAACAACTCAAATTCAAGAAATGACACAACTCATTAACGTTTTCACATGCTCGCTTGACTCAATTAGGAATTTTAAGAATCACAACTTTTTCAAATTACATCCCAAAACCACACACACTTATAAAAAGACAAAGGACAAATATGCAACACTCACACTCATAAAAAATCATCTCATGCACACAAATGTCACACCATAGGCTTGTCCATATTTGCAATCAACATTGGCTCAACTCCATTTGGTTAGAAATCTCAGAGGACTTTGTTAAGCTTATGATGTAGGATTTGGGAAGGTTAGGATATTAATTAGGTATAAGCGACTATTACCTCCTTTAACACTACACAACTACTCATCATTTCCATCTTTCTCCAGTTTTCGTCACTTTTAAAACCCAAACACATTCCACAATACTTTTCATTTTCTTTTCTTAGTTCCACTCTAGATGCCCCACATCCAACCATTTTCAACTTTTGGAGAATTCAAGCTTCATTTATTCATTTTCTTTATTTCATTTCTTTCTTTAAGACTTTCCATCCATCCTTTTTTTCTTATAATTTTTTTTTCATCCATCATTCAATTTTACTTTTCTTCTTTTTTTTTCTTATCTAAAGCCCTCATGTGGTAAGCACCTCTTCACTACTTCTCATTTTTCTTTTCTTGTTTTTACTCTAGATACCCCACATCCAACCATTTTCAACTTTTGGAGAATTCCAGTTTCATTAATTCATTTTTTTCTTTATTTCTTTCTTTCTTTCTTTCTTTTTTTTCTTTCTTTAAGACTTCCCATCCATCCTTCAATTTCACTTTTCTTCTTTTTATTCTTTTTTCGTATATTAAGCCCTCACGTGGTAAGCGCCCCTTCAATTAATTTCCAATAAAACCACCAACTTAGGGTTTTATCCTCAACTTTCACAACCTCAAATTCAAGGAGGGAAGGATCCAAAAGAGGGTTACTTTTTCAGAAAGGATAAGGCTTGTAATGTGGTTTCCGATAAAATGGATTAAGCTCTAAGGGAACAACTAAGGATATATTTAGTACAATAGTGGGATTTTTAGGCCATGTCGACATCAAGAACATCAACAAAAGCCTAAGATCATTTCTCCAACCAACATTTAAAGACAAATCGGGCAAGTTCTAGGTGACAAAAGCGATTATAAGGCATTATTCAATAACTCACCACACATGGCCTACAAATCAATCAAGATGGTTCAAGATCTTACTTCCTTTTCAAAATACAAACTGAATATTTTAACCAATAACGAATCAAAAGTCACAAAAAGAGTTGTCACAAATCATTCATAACATGCTCAACATTTCAAAAATGGAGAAGTATGCTCATAATTCACATACATGACTATGCTCTTAGTACAAACCAAGTCAAAACCTTCCCAAAATGACGATGAATTTTTCCTTAAGAAAGTCGTTAACCAATCCATCATGAGTCAACCTCATGCATCTATTCGAGAATGACTACTTAAACTTCGCCACAATCAATGCCAATCGAACACTTACAAGCAATAAATGATTTAACCTAAGAAGGACATCACTCTCTATCCATCATCGGGCATTGTCAATCTGCATTTTATTATTAAAAAAACGGGAGTTACAACTACCAGTGAAAAAATAAGAATCTGATCATCTTATGGACAAAAAACAACGAACAAGCTAAGACGAGGAAACACAACCCATAATAGCATCTGACCACAAAATATTTTAGAAATCCAACACGAAATAGAATGTAAGATGACCCCAAGTGGTAAATTTAAAGCCTTAGATCTAATCAATTTATGAACAACTAATTTACTAAGATACGAGTAAATCAATCAAAGAGACACGTTTCGAACATACCCGAAATTACAACAATAGACAACATGCACAATGGTAAAAGAGAGTAAGGCAATAAGTTATCCGATTCATCCTTTTTACACTAGTCAAGATACAAATTCAGTAATCAGCCCATGACATGTTAGGAAAACAAACCCACCTATAGAAAATAAATTTAGAAATTCAAACTACATAAAAAATCACAGACAATATGATACGATTAAACAGTGGTAGCAACCACACCAGTGAAATCAAAAAGAAAAATCTACCTAAGAATTCGGATGAACCCCAACAAGCAATGAACAAGAAAAAAGAAAGAACCTCGTTTGGTGTATGTATTTGCTAAACGAAGGTCGGTTAAGCTATATTTTCTAACCCTTTTTCTAGACATTTTCCCTATTTTATCCAAACCCTAAGTATGAATTTTGGGGAATCCAAAATTGGGACAGTAACAAAGCAACAGAAACCATTATTGGACAGTAATAACAAACGATTCAAAAAGATGAAAGTGAGATTACCTTTCTCGAACCAATTGTAGATTCGACCAGAAGCCGAGAATTCTGAAGAGACCCGAAAGTGGCTAACCTTAAAAAATGAAGATGGGGTCGAATTGTGGGAGGGAAACAGAATGGATGAAAGAATGAGTAGAAGAGAAGAGAAAATACCTATGGATTCCAAATCGGTATGGAGGTGGATGACTCTAATTGAACACCTGTTGTACGAGGTGAAGGAGGAAGGAAGACGACGCGACCGGAATGCCGTTGACACCATTGATGAACGTTGGAAGTGTGTGTAGCAGATGCCAGAGTATCCTCTGTGAACATTGGAATTGTCGATTTGTAGTGTTTTTTAGTGTATAGATGTTGTGTTGTGAAAAGTTGGACTTGGGGTTGAATGATTTTACAAGAATTAGATCGTGGGGGTTGGCCCAATTTTGGTCTTTTCATGGATTGGATTTGTAATTATGAAATAGCTAAATTGAGTTTGTTTTGTTAATTCGACTAAAATTTTAATATAACAAATTCACTGACAACCTTAACAAAATTAAATATTAAATCTTAATATAAATATGATTTTCTAACGTAAGTCATTAACCTTATTCAACATTGTATTCTTCTTTCCTTTAAAAAAACACTAACAAAATTATACTAATGACAAAAATTTGATAATAAGAAGGAAATGAAATAGAAATAATATAAAATAAAATGAAATTTCTATTTAGAAAATATTAGAATAATAAAAATATTAAAAAAATTAAAATAATAAAAAATAAAAAAATAAAGCTAAAAGGAAGAAATTAAAAAATTACTTAATATGAGCTAATCATGTGGTTTAACCCGAGCCTACATCATAATCAAATATAATACAGAGTATGCGTTAGATTCCCAAATCAGGCAGCATGGTCAGACTAAAGTCTTGTAGGTGTGCCCCGACTCCCAATACCGAGCATGACGAATATGAAAAGTTGACTGACTATATAAACATGTTTAAATATTGGCCAAGAGAGCGGTTAGATTTGTAATCAAAGAATAACTAAATAAATTAACAATTTTACCAAATGGATCAGTGGGGCTGGCCCAATTTTGGCCTTTACATGGGTTGGATTTAAATCAAGAGATTTGTAATTACAGAATATCCGAATAAACTAAGTTCATTTCATGAAATTTGACTAAAATTTTAATACAACAAATTAACTAACAACCTTTTTAATCTTAACAAAATTAAGTATTAAACCAAAGTATAATAAATTATTGACTCAATATTATAACTATAATTTAAACAAACGGATAATCTATCAAGTCTAACTACAAAATAATAACTTGCTATGTAAATTATCCATTCAATACTTCTAAAAAAATGAAACTGAAAAAATAACAGAAGTTCTAAATTCAAAACAAAAGATTCAACTATAACGACTCATTTGATTGTTTTGGGGTACTAGAGCTTTTTATGTCATAATATACTTTTTGATAGATTCTAAATAGATAATTTGGACTATTCGTAACTATAATTATAAAATTAATGGGGTAGTTTTAATAATTAATTCAATTGATGGTTAAAGAAGATAATATTAGATATAATATTTTATTATTCCATAATTTATACCCATATATAAATTAACCAAACAAAAGAAAGAATGGTTTATTATTTCGTTATCAGAGGACAAATAGAAGGTGCCTCTTCTCTCGGTTCTTGGTACCACCAACAAGTTTGATGGACGACTTCAGGTATAGAGATTTTTACATATTTTAATACTTGTATGCATATGTAAATAATGATTTGATAAGGCAAATTTTTAATATTGGTGTGTGTAATTTGAGTGGATTTAATACCCACTAAAGTGCCATGAAATATGGAAAAGAATTTAGGTTGATGGTTGAAAAGAAGAATAGAAATTATTAAGTAATTATATAAAAGAATATATAGACATAATTGTTGGTGTTGCTTAGTAATAATATAAAAATGTTATTAATTTTTAGTTGATGGACAATATTATTATATTTAGTGTGTTTGGTTGCAAATAGGTTGAATGAAAAAGTTTTTCTTGGTAACATAGATGTTGTTGTTATAATTAAGGAAAAATATTATCAGCCTATTAAATGTGATATTGTATGGCTATCGTTAAGGCCATTGGTGGAGTTGGAGTGTCATACATGTAGAGATTATATAATTATTATTATTACATTGAGTTAGTTTGTAGATGGAAAGAAGAGAATGGAGTGGTAACTTGAATTGCAAATGGTAAATGTTGTCAATGTTCTTGGACTTGGAAAAGATAAGAATTGGTGGATAATTAGTGAAGAATAATGATTGGTTAGTTAATGAATTAACTTTGAATTAATGATCAATTAAGGTGTTGGTTGCCGCTGGTCCGTAACTAGTGGCATTTATTTTAATAATATTATAAATTTGTATATCATATTATGAATGGAATTATGATATACTGAGATGGGTAATGAAACAGTATGTGTGTTCTATTACATTTATAATAATAAAGAATTTGAAACTTAAGCTTAGGCTTAAATTCAAGATATATAGGATTTGACCTATTAATTTAAATAAAGGTTGAAACTTGATATATAATTGAGTGTGTATACTTACAAATATCGTATACTGTATAGATTGTGAAGATTCAGAGTCATTGAGGAAAGGAAAAGTAGTGGAGAAGTAGCTTGTTCACTTCGGTTCTTCGGTGGAGGTAGGTTATGGTTTGTGCTATTTGATAGTAAACTCTTAATAGTGATTGATATGCATTGATTAATATTGTGAAGTTTTCTATGTACTTGATTTTGTGGTTGTGTGGCTTGTTTATTTAGTTTGTGATTGGCCTGAAATCCTGAGACCGTGAAATTTATAATGTTAAACCATCTCTATCGTAGTAATGCTTTGAATAAAAAGAAGGCTCGATGAAGTATTATTAACGGATAAAAATTTGTGATATTAAATGATAAAATAATGATATTTTTGGATTGAAGTGTCACGTTCCGACATGGTATTCTTGGATCGGAGTGTCACGTTCGACACGGTATTTTGGGATTAGAGTGTCACGTTCCGACACAGTATTTTTGGATTGGAGTGTCACGTTCCGACATGGTAATATTGAAGGAAAAAGATGTTGAATTAATGGAAGGTACTCAATCTCAAAAAACTGAACTCCCAAAATGGTTTGGTTAGGAGGCATGAGTCCTCATGTGTGATCTTCATATCGTTGACTTATTACGTGCTTACTTTAATGTTGTTGACACTTGTTCATATTGTTTGTTGGTTATCACATGTTAAGTGCTATAGATGAGTTCATACTATTATTTTTTGTATACTAGTTACTATTTTGGGTTGATCGGTGATACTTACTCAGTATATGTTACCTCGTACTGAGCCCTACTTGTTTTCTTTTTTGTTTTCCTTTTATGAAACGTAGCGAGTGTACCTATGACTTCTGATTTCCCTCAACTCTAGCCAGCCTCCCGCATATCAAGTTCCGGGATAAGCTATCCATTCAAGCCCGTGTTGGGTTCTCTCGATCATGACATGATGTCCTATACTTTAGGACATATACCATTTTATTTTTTTATTTTAGTGTAATTGATATTATTAGACTTAGTATTGGAGATTAGATGTCCTTGATGTGATGACTTTCAGATTTTGGGAAATGATATTTAGTAACATTTGAGTTTCCGCGTTATGCTTGTATTTTGTAAGTTAGGTTAAATTGGTTAGGTCGCCCACTTAAGAGGATAAGTATGGGTGTCACTCACGACTCGTTTTGGGTCGTGACAAATTTGGTATCGAAGCGTTAGGTTCATTAATCTCATCGCACTAGGACAGGGCTAGTAGAGTCTTGCGGAACGGAATGGACGCCTTTACTTATCATCGAGAGGCTTTTAAGACTTTAAGTAAACTTTATTCCTTCTTTCTTTCGTGCTATTACTTGAATCCAATTGGTGTCTAGGTAATAAAAATTGGTATATGAACTTCTTCACTCTATTTCAAATATGGTTATACTAGATTGTTATAAATTTAATTAACAACACTGGAAAATAATGTATGTCCTCCGAAATTCATATATTTTCTCGATTGACTACAAAACTTATAATAACTAATAATCAACTTGATATTTTGTTTTTATTATTGAGTTCATAAAGTTAAAACCCTATTTTTCATAGGAATTGATTCTGAAGATGTTTAGGCTCTCATTGTTTATTGTTTTGAGTTGCTTCATAAAATGAATAAAGTGGAGAGACTAAGTGTTCAGTTTGTGACATTTTAGTTTCGAGGAAAAGGTTCACTTCTTAATGATGAAAAGGTCTGGCTAAGCATGATGGTAATATATGTTACTAGTATCAAAAATTCTCATTTAGAATCAGTTTTAGTGGCAATAAAGTTTTTAAAGTATTTGACCGATTGTGATATCGAATTTAGTATTTGCTTAAGATTTGGAAACTAGGCCTAATCCTACTTGAAAAAAGGATTGAAATTATTCTCCTTATTTGGTTTCCGATTCTATTAGGAAAAGAATTGGAATTGTAATCCCACTTTTAGTTGATTCTGACTTTGTAAGGAAAAACACAATTGTATAAATGGAGGATGGTCTTGAGAGAAAAATTGAACTACTCATTAGAATTTTCCTTGAAAGACATTAGGACATAAGAGAGGTATTCAGAGAGCTTCCAACAAGAGGGAAGAGAGAAGAGAGAAGAAAAAGATTTATTTTTCTGTATACCTTTCTCCGCATAGCAACCTTCAGATCGTGTTCATTAATTTATTAATCGTTGGATCGGGCTAAAATTTGAACTATGCGTTTCTGACAAACTTGGTATGAAAATAGATATGTCGATTATCAAGTGAGAGTACTAACTACTTAAGGATTTACCAGTTGTATGACATAGTCAGATAATAATATTATGTGTTGCATTCACGTTTGAGAAACCAACTAGTTTATTACTATGGGCTCTTGAATTGAACATTATTTTTAAGGAAAATTTTAGTGGTGAATTTTTGGTACACTATCAATATATGTAAGTTGTAAAATGCATCTTGAGGGTTCTGAATGAGGAGCAGTGATCTTATCTTAAGTTTCAAGGAATATATTGATACTATAATGACAAACTTATAGGAAAAGAAAGTCCTAACGAGTATACTTTAGGTGAAGTAAATTAAAGATTTTAGTAAAAAAGTGTTTATATAATTTGTTAGTCCCTTCAATTTGATTATTATACTTGAGTTTAAGGTGTCATGTCGAGTAAAAAAAAGTCGAATTTGTAGTGATAAAAAGGGCTTACATGGTAATAGGAGATAGTGATGGATGGTGACGGAGATGCAGTTATAGAATACAAATTGTTGGTCAAACATATTTTGTATGGTAATAACGACTTGTGAGTATCTAAGGTGGTGATTTTTTTACTATTTAGTGAGTAATGTAGTTGTACATAAAGTTATAAGAGAATTTAGGGCACCTGATACGCTCAAACTTACTTCTCAAATAAGAAGTAAAGCGGTCGTATCAAGTAAAGAACTCAACTAATGAGGTTGGGATTGTTTCCACGAGGAAAATAGTTCAGACTTAACTTTAATCTATTATTACTATTATTTAGTAAATTATTTCCTTAGAAAACAAAAGACAATAAAAGGGGAGGTTTTATTTCAAAATTAATAAAAATAACTACCAAAATTAAAGTAAACAACTAACATATTCAAATTTTGGAGTTTAATCAATTAATAAAAGTAACTAGGGTTTAAGTATTCCCCACAGGTTCCTAACTTGATAATTCTAATTATAACAATTCTTTCCTAGTATCTTGCATGCAAAGTGATAAGTTATGTATTTATAAATCCTTAGTCCGGCATCTAGAAAATTTCACTCCGCACATTGGTCTGTCTACGTGTGTTGCTATACTAACCCTTACCTTTACCTCATATTAAGCATTATATTTGATATTTGACTAAGTTATTACCTCGTACCAATCAATACTAGCCTATTAGATAGTATACACTAAATCTATGTTGATAATTCTTTTCCTATTATCTACCTCCTTGGTCCGGCATGTAGCATTAAGGCGAGTTCTAATGTTGGCCATCCGTTAAAAAGACTTCTAAGCGAAAGAATTATAAATAAATTCAAGACACTATTCTAGAATTGTTATTTTAGTTAGATTTTACCTCATGTTTCACCCATGGTTCCCAAAACCCTAGTTATGGAGTTTAGCTACCCATAGTCATAATAAAAATATTGATATATGTAATATAAGAATTCATGCACTTACTTCAATGAGAAAGAATGAAATCCAGAAAGTCACTTGATTAATCAACAAACGCACCAACAATAAATTCAAGAAAAAGTGTCTTAATTACTGAAATTAATCGAGGACTAAAGATTCTCCAAAAGTCTAACAATCAAAAAGCCTAATAACAAAGATTCTACTAACAGAGGGTCTAACCCCAAAAACGTGGTTTTTCCAACTAATTATAAAAAGCAAAAATCTAATAAAAGAAGGACTCTAATTGCTGAAAATCTGTCAAAACGCGTTCGAGTCGACAAACCTCGTGATGGGACGTCGTGGTCACAACGGGCCGTCATGCTCACGACGGGTCGTCATGGCCTCCGTCATCCTATACTTTACAAATCCTTCTATTGGTTTCTTCATTATCTTCGACGAACAGGTATGACGGACCGTTCCAAGCACGAAGGTCCGTCGAGGGTCTCCGTTCCATAACACTTAAACTTCTTTGAATTTGGGTACTGGGACTACTCTCTGATCATCACGACGAACCAGTAGGACGGACCCTCGTGGCTATGACAGTCAATCATGAACTTCGTAATCCCACACTTAGGTCAGAATTCAACATCTTCCTTCAGCAGCTTGACTACGATGCCAGCTACGGACCATCACAAGCTTGACGGACCGTCACAAGCCCAGTAGGTGGTAACTTTTCTACATTTTTTGCTCAAAAACCTCCGCGTTCATCTGTGGACAGATTTCCTGCAAATAAAGAGAAACTGACATAAAAATGAATACAAAAATGCTTTTGGACACACACTAAACTTAAGGAAAAAGCATTAAAAATATCGTGAAACCACGGTATATCAATATCCTCAACTTAAATTCATTGTTTGTCCTCAAGCGACGAGCTATGACTCACTACAAAATCTTTGTACAATAGTATCCATGTTTTAGCTTTCGCAATCATTTGGCTATTAATCCCGATCAGTCTCATCCCATTTATGCATGTTATCAGTATTAGGCTTGAATTATGTGGGATCAGACCATGACACAGACTCATCACGCACTGACACCTATCCTTTTCAATTTCTCACCGAGGTGCTAATATTTCTGGTATTGCAACTAATGTCCTCACTTCAAAACAACATCCTCATTTTTCACACAATGATTTCAGTTTGAGTATAAGGATTACTTTTCAACACTCACTCTCAGAACAAATACACAACTCATTCGTACATATATCCATAAGCTAGCCCTTATTTTCACTGCTTTAAGTTCGCCATACAACTCTTAGGATCATTATAGGACTTTCTTAGCTTGTAACATAGGCTCACGATCAGGTAGGGTATATTAGGTATACTTTAGTGACTTTTTGCCCTCCTTGACATATCGGCTAAACGTACCATTTTTTATGATTTTGTTTCACCCAATTTCTCATATGCTTTGACCTTGCTATTTTCCCCTCTTTCTTCATTTGTGTAAGTGACTCTCTTCTTTTCTTTCTTGTATTTATTGTATTTTTTTATTTTTTTTATTTTACTTTTCCTTCAACTGGTTCTTGAGTAACTTTACTTTTGTTCTTTCTCTTTCTTTGTTCTTTCAACCCCACTTTCCAGAGCATTCCTCATGAAGAGCTACCCTCAACTCATGGCTTTGCCATGCGTCAAAGTACACAATACCCAAAGTTGGGTCACGGCCACGAAAAGGTTGTTTAATGTATTAGCCACCCTCAACTTATGCTTTTGGCATAAGCTGAGGTGCACATGACTAAGGAGGGACCAGGGCCAACACATTATTCCCAAAAAAGATCAGTTGGGGTGAAAAAGAAAGGTCTAGATTAAGATCAAATCATTTGGATCAAAGAGGGATTAATTTCATTGGGGTTTTTTGATCTAGGCTAAAAATTGTCTATATTGAACAAGGGCCTCTGATCCTTTCCTAATTGTCTATTACAACTTACTTTGAGCAGGACTTACCAGGCAAGTTCTAGCTCAGTACAAATAGTGGACTATTCAAATCTTCCTCACACTCACTTGACATCTCATTACTCAACCAGATTATCAAACACCTAGTTCGAATTTTAGACTTAGGGTCATGCAGTGGTGTATCTCTATGTCATGCTTAGAGACACACATTTATCAATTACAATGCTTAGTCATGCATCATTTTCATTACATCAGGATATCATTTTAGTTTTAGCCATCATGCTTCAGAGTTGTACTATGTACGCAAGATATTAACATGCCGGTTCAATAATAAAAATAATCAATCTCTTGGGGAAAAGAACACAGGCAAGAAATTCCAAAAGAGGATAGTGAATTGGGCTACTTAGACTTCACCCTAGCACTCACTTTACATTTACCCCACCCCAACCAAAAATATATGTAATTGTCCCCAATGAATAAAAAAAACTAAAATACGAGAGTGGTAGGTGAAGAAAACTTGGGGCACAAAGCGTCGACGATCAGCAAGCTGGTGGGTCTGGTTCCCCAGAACCCACTACCTCTGTAGTCTGGACACCCTCAGTAGTGTCCTCATCAGCAACATCACTATTTGTAGTGCCTCCCGCGGTCTCCAAATCTATGGAGCTAGATACCCCAGCAACTGACTCGACATCCCCAATCCAACGAGCCTCCTCATCAGCAAGTGAGGCTCTCCTCGCAGCCTCCATCTCACGACGCTCCTTCTTCCGTGCTCTAGCCTCATCCTCCTCTCGACCCTTGCGCCTTTTGGCATGCTCTCGAGCGGGAGGTGGTGGAATCTCAGAAGTGGCGAATAAGGCCTCCATCACTGTGTCCTTAGCAGGCTCTGTAGAAGGGGCCTCAGACACAGGCACCCTAGCCTCTAGGATCATATCAAAGTACGCTCGCAGACTCTCGACCGCAGCCTGAAGGGTCAACAAGTCCACCTGAGGGGCTTGTCGGGCTAGCACCCGCAACTCAAAAGCGTCCAAGCGCTGATGAACCTAAGCGATCTTCCGCTCTGTGTGTTGGACCATTTTACGCTCCAAGCGCTCCTCTACCTCAGTAATAGACCTCTACATCCAAGGCTGGATTTGATGAAGAAGTGTAGTCATCTGTGCCTCTAGTTTCTGGACCCTAGCAAGCGGGAATAGAGCGGGGAAAGGGGCAGAGCGAGAGAAGTTAGGGGCAGTGCTACTACCCGGGATAGACTTGACCGGGGTAGTGTCAGTGGTTTCGGAAGTAGCCTGCGTAGTCGTCTGAGCATGTGCTACCGTATCAGCCAAATTTTCACCAAATGGAGGCAACTCTGGACGGGACCCTCTGCGTGGAGCAAACTCTTTGGCCTCAACCCTCATGAGGCCGATATCAACAGTGCCCAGCGGAGTCTTTAGCTGATCAATGTGCCAGATGGTCACACCTGCGGACCTGCATAAGAAAAATATCATGCACGGAAATGAGTAAGTAGGTGTGGCCTTGAAAGCCCTCTCGTGCATGACCTCCTATAGAGTCCAAGTGAAGTCCACCTCAAACCCGTCTATCATCACCGCCATCAGAACTGCGCGATCCCATGTGACTATATTGTCAGTGTCCGTGGGGGAAGGCAGTGGCGGACAATCAACCATAAGAACTTAGCCGTGAAGGTCAAGATAGCGTTCTTGATGGCTCCCTTCTGCTTCGTCACCAAGTCGGCACCCTGTCCATCAATAGACAAATGCAGGGCCATCCACCTGTTGCTGGTCTCTCGCAGCGATGGCTCACGCAAGAATTGTCCATCTTTTACAATTTGCCACCGATAGTCAAACTCGGTGGTGAGAGGGGTCCTGTTGGCATCAACATCCTCGCCGAAAAGATACCGGCGGATAGATAGCAGAGAGATATCGACCTGTATGCCGCGTAGCCTGACGTGCTCCAATGGGGCCTTTTAGGCGGGGGCAGCCCGCCTATCTATCTGTGATCTAAGAGTAGCCACATAAGAGGCATAAAACTCTCGGACTATCTCCTCATTGTAGCGGCTTAAAGCACGAGCTGTCCACTCAAGCTGGTGTCTGGTGAAGAGATTATAGATCTCTGGCATGGTGGGGAGACTTCTAGCAAGGACCCGCTTCTCCAGTATAAGGGTCCGTGTCATGACGCCTTTATCATTTAGAAACTTGGCGTCGGAATACACCTTATATTGCCCATCGACACACCACCGGTTGGGCTGGTCGGCAAGCGGGGTGAGAGAACCAGTCGGTGAGCCTGGAGTGGAATCAGGACTTCCAGACTCATTAGACGAGGCAGACTGTGCAGATGTGGCGGGTGCAGGGACTTCTACGGACCCGGAGGCTTCCTCCTACCATTAAACTCCTAAGTAATCAGACGCTCCTTCTTCATGTGTAGCTAACCTAGAAAGTCTGCCGGTCAGTGTGCGCTCCTCATCAGACTGGGAGGTAGTGACCATGCCAGACACCACCTTTTTGGGCATAGCTTTGGTTTCCCGTGCAGCTCGTGATTGAGTGGCAGTTCTTGGGGGCACGTACTTGGGATCATGCTCATTATCAGATCCTATAACCATTCGGGCAGACGGGGCGACAAACTTTGAATGCCAACATGCATAAACTCGATCTTGTTTTGGTGCCATCAGAGATAGTACCTAGAAAGAATCAATGTTAGTACTAGAAGGAGAAAACAAGACAAGAAAACATAACACAAAATAAATATAAGAGCAAAGTTGTAATGACATCTCTGTAGTAACACTGGAACATGATGGACCAGGTGATAGCTTTTCGTGAGTACGCCAGACCGTCATGTGGTCCGTCATATCTTACTTCAAGTATGTTTATGTGGAGACCCCTGAAGGAAAATTCTCTGACAGTTATGACGGCTAAGCACGATCGACCGTCATGGCAATGATTGTCCATCATCGATGTCCGTCGTGGGGTACTTACAAAAAGGTATGGAGTCCCTTAGGAGAGGGGTCTCTGACCGTCACGACAGTTGTGCAGTACAAACCATCGAGGGTATGATGGTCCGTCGTAGATATCCGTCAGAGGACAATTAGAAAAAGTTGGAGACCCTTAGGACAAGGGTCTCTGACAACCATGACGGTTGTGCAGGACGGACCGCCGAGGCAATGAAGGTCCATCGTAGATGTCCGTAAGAGGTCCCTTAAAAAAAGTTTAGAGACCCTTAGGAGATGGTTCTCTGACCGTCATGATGGTTGTGTAGGACGGAACGTCAAGGGTACGACGGTCCATCGTAGATGTCTGCCAGAGGACACTTAGAAAAAAATGGAGACCCTTAGGACAAAGGTCTCTGGCAACCATGACGCTTGTGCAGGACGGACCGTCGAAGCTATAACGGTACATCGTAAATGACCGTCAGAGGACACTTGGAAAAAATGAACAGTGGGGTGTTGGAGCAGACCCTATGACGGTCCGTCGTGGGTGCGACGGTCCGTCATCGGGGTCTCGTTGTGTCATTCAGTGACAGAACTAAGGATGCCACATTCATCCTCTGTGACCCAAATGGAATACTTAGTGTTAACCCACATGTTTCTAACCAAAATACCTAGCAAACTAGCAATGCTAAAGCACCTATTTCTAGAGTTATACAAGGCAATTAGAGGATTCTCAACCTAGCTCAGACAAAATTGGATCAATGAATGAAGACCTATCAATAAGAAATAGGCTAATACTAGTTGAAAAACAAAAATGCCATGTAAATGGGTAGAAATCAGAGACACATACCTGAGAAGAGGAGACAAACAAGCAAGGGAGGAACTTGGTTAGCAAGAACAAAACCTCAGCAGCAGACTCCGACCCGTAGAAAGGAGATATCCGGAATTTGGGGATTTTGAGAAGTGATTAATTGAAAGAGAGGTAGGAAATCGGAAGTTTGAAAGGGAGGGAATGGGAGAAAGAGGGAAAGAAATCGTTCAAATGAAGGGGTGGGGGGTTTTATAGATTAAAAATTTAAAAAATATCCCCAGCCGGGTAAGGTCGGGTATGCTGGTTAATGACACAACGAATACCCGACAACCGCCCATCGCAGATGCGACGGTCTGCCATGGGTTCCATCGCTTGTGCCCTAATTTTGAATGTAACTGAAAGACGTACCTGGCACGACAGATTCATGCGACGGTCCGTCGCAAGCGTGACGGTCCGTCAATGTATCCGTCAGTGACTGTTGCAGGGTGATTTTCTGCAGAATTTCCTAGTGATGTTCCTGCAAATTTAAAACCCATTAGTAGAAAATGCTACCATTACTAGAACGATAACTATAAGTATTGGGTTGCCTCCCAACCAGCACCTGATTTAACGTCGCGGCACGACTGGAGACACATGATTACTAAGACTTCATAAAGATTGTATGCCTCGATCACTTCATTCGCTGATTCAACATGCCCGGAATAGGTTTCTATTCATTCTCCATTTACCTTAAACCGCACACCCTCCTTGGTTTCCAACTCAACTGCTCCATGAGGGAATAGTTGGGTAACCAAGTAAGGGCCAGTCCATTTGGACTTAAGCATGCCCAAAAACAATGTAACCTAGAATTGTATAAAAGCACCAAATCCCCAACCATAAAATCTCATTTTTTAATTTTTAGGTCATGGTACTTCTTCATCTTTTCGTTGTAGGATATAGCAGATACCGATTGGAGCTCACCACTCTGCCTCATGGACCTACAAATTATGAAGGTCGCTTCTTCATTGTTCAACCGAAATTTCATCTGCCCCTTTTCCATATCAACTAAGGCTCTACCAGTATCAAGCAATGGCCTCCCAAGAATAATAGGCACTTCAAAATCGACTTCACAATCAAGAATAACAAAATTTGCCGGAAAGATAAACGACTCCACTTTTACTAGCACATCCTTGAGTATCCCTATAGGCCTTTTTACTGTTCGATCGGCCATCAGTAGCCGTATTGCAGTGGGCTTTGGATCACCCAAACCCAACTTCTTGTAAATCGAGAGGGGCATGAGATTTATTCTTTCCCCCAATGCTTTCGCAAAATGTAATGATCCGACTTTACAAGGAATAGTGAACGCACCCGGATCTTCTTTTGTCTGTAACAGAGATCTTGTAGCAATAGCACTACAATGTTGCATTCTATCATCCTCCTTGAAAGTGACCAATCTTTTCTTTGTAACAAGATCTTTCATAAACTTGGCATAACCGGGCATTTGTTCTAGATTTTCTACCAAAGGGACATTGATAGAAAGCTGCTTCAACATTGTTATAAAACGCCGATATTTACCATCCTCGGTCTTTTTCACTAATCTTTGAGGAGGGGGGGGGGTCTAGGCATTGGAATTACCTTTGTAGGCACTTCAGCATCTTTTCCAGTGTTATATTCTACATCACCACTAACCTCTACCACTTTATCATTATCTTTTATTACCTTTTTCTTATTAGAAGGCATAGGTGGGTCAATGGTTTGCTTACCACCCCGAGTAGTGATTGCCATATAGTTTCCATCATTTTTCAGATTTTGGACAGTGTTGCTAGGAAGAGTGCCCGGTTGCCGTGTGTTCACGGTCACATATAATTGGGTCATTTGCAACTCAAGCTGCTTAATGAATATTGCATGTGTATCGACTTTCTGCCCAATACCAGCTAAATCACTCCTTATCTCTTTATTGTGCTCATCAATAGCATCGAACCTCCTCATCATTTTGTGCAACATATCCTCAACTCGCGCCATACTATCTCCACCATCCCTAGGAGTAACTTTACGATTTTAAGGAGGGACATAGGGCCCATTCCCATCATTTCTGTAACCATAGTTACCCCTGCTGAAGTTGTTGTCGCGGTTGTAGTTTCCATCTCGGACATAATGACCCTCACGGTTATAGTTACCATAGATACGACCTTGGTTTCCTTGACCTTGGCGCCAATTCTCTTTATTTGAGCCTTGGGCACTTGGTCGAAAAACCCCCCTCTGCTGATTTACCGCATAGGAATTCTCCACATAATAGCATTTATCATTTGGTGGTGGTGGTTTAGACAAGTAGTTAACTGCATTTATCTTTTCTGCACCCCCAGTGACATGTTTTAATACCAACCCTAACTCAGTTCTCATCTGATCCATCTCTTCACGAATCTCATTTGTGGCAGGGTTGTGAGTGGATTGCACTGCGAAGGTATTTCTCCCAGTATTTGACTTCCTAGTACTCCAAGCTTTATTATTTAGGGAGATTTTCTCTAACTTCTTGGCAATCTCAGCATAAGGACACTCTCTGTAAGAACCACTCGCTATATTATCCAATATCGGTTTATTATTATCATCATGTCCCCGATAGAAGTATTCCTTCAGTGACTCATCATCTATGCGGTCATTGGGGACACTTCTCAAAAATGAAGTTAATCTATCCCAAGAACTACTAACTGACTCTCCTGGTAGTGCCAAAAAGTTGCTCACTCTGTCTTTGTTGTTTAGTTTCTTGGAGACCGGGTAGTAACGTGCTAAGAAAACGTCCCTTAGTTGGTTCCAAGAGAAAATTGAGTTATAAGGGAACTCAGTGAACCAAATATTAGCCTCTTCCGTCAGTGAGAGAGGAAATGCTCTTAGCCCTATTACATCAAAATCCAAGTAAGGCCTCCCTACACAACTTTTACACACTGCCCTTACCTTAGCTATATGGGTATGCGGGTCCACAGAACGTAGACCTGAAAACAAACTTCTAGCAGTGAGCATTTGAATCACACTACTAACCACGAAGGTGTAGCCTTGTGTTAGAGCGGGCAAGACAAGTGGCCTCTGTAGTATTCTTGAGGACGTGAAGCGGGATTTTGTCCCCTTTCTTGATTTTCACTCGGATCATCGGGTAATAACTGACCATGAACATCAATCGGAGCTGGGATGTTCTGGTTTGGATAATCTTTGTTAATACCCAAGTTTTTATTCATGTTGCATAGTGTACGCTCTAATTCGTGATCGTAGGGAAACAAGAGTTCTCTTCCTCTCCGTATATTTAGCATACACGGAAGATAGTTCTGCAAGAATAAAAAATAATAGAAAAGTAAAATCAAGAAAATATTGACTAAACTTTAGTAATAAGTTTAAGTTAATATAAAAGTTATTTTCCCCGGCAGCGGCGTCAAAATTTGATACGCTCAAACTTACTTCTCAAATAAGAAGCGATCGTATCAAGTAAAGAACACAACTAATGAGGTTGGGATCGTTCCCACGAGGAAAATAGTTCAGACTTAACTTTAATCTATTATTACTATTATTTAGTAAGTTATTTCCTTAGAAAACAAAAGACAATAAAAGGGTGGTTTTTATTTCTAAATTAATGAAAATAACTACCTAAATTAAAGTAAAAAACTAACAGATTCAAATCTTGGATTTTAATCAATTAATAAAAGTAACTACGATTTAAGTGTTCCCGACAGGTTCCTAACTTGATAATTCTAACTATAACAATTTTTTCCTAGTATCTTGCATGCAAAGTGATAAGTTATGTATTTATAAATCCTTGGTCCGGCATCTAGAAAATTTCACTCCGCACCTTGGTCCGTCTACGTGTGTTGCTATACTAACCCGTACCTTTACCTCATATTAAGCATTGTATTCGATAATTGACTAAGTTATTACCTCGTACCAATCAATACTAGCCTATTAGATAGTATACACTAAATCTATGTTGATAATTCTTTTCCTATTATCTACCTCCTTGTTCTTGCACGAAGCATTAAGGCGAGTTCTAATGTTGGCCATCCGTTAAAAAGACTTCTAAGCGAAAGAATTATCAATACATGCAAGAACCAATTCTAGAATTGTTATTTTAGTTAGATTTACCTCATTATTCACCCATGGTTCCCACAACCCTAGTTATGGAGTTTAGTTACCCATAGTCATAATCACAATATTCATATATTTAATATAAATATTCATGCACTTCAATAAGAAAGAATGAAATCTAGAAGTTCACTTGATTAATCAACAAACGCACCAACAATCAATTCAAGAAAAAGTGTCTCAATTACTGAAATTAATCGAGGACTAAAGATTCTCCAAAAGTCTAACAATCAAAAAGTCTAATAACAAAGAATCTACTAACAAAGAGTCTAACCCCAAAAACGAGGTTTTTCCAACTATTTATAAAAATTAAAAAACTAATAAAAGAAGGACTATAATTGCTGAAAATCTGTCAAAACGCGTCCGAGTCGATAGACCTCGTGATGGACCGTCGTGGTCACGATGGGCCGCCATGGCCTCAATCATCCTATTCTTTACAAATCCTTTTGCTGGTTTCTTCGTTACCCTAGACGAACAGGTATGATGGACCGTTCCAAGCACGATGGTCCGTCAAGGGTCTTCGTTCCATAACACTTAAACTTCTTTGAATTTGGGTACTGGGACTACTCTCTGATCATCACGATAAACCAGCAGAACGGACCGTCGTGGCTATGACGGTCCATCATGAACTTCGTAACCCCACACTTAGGTCAGACTTCACCATCTTCCTTCAGCAGCTTCACTACGATGTCACCTACGGACCGTCACAAGCTCGATGGACCGTCACAAGACCCGTAGGTGGTAACTATTCTGCATTTCTTGCTCAAAAACTTCCGCGTTCATCTTTGGACAGATTTCCTGCAAATAAAGAGAAACTTACATAAAAATAATACAAAAAGGCCTTTGGACACACATTAAACATAAGGAAAAAGCATTGAAAATACCTTGAAACCACGGTATATCAGCACCTCTCTAATAGAACTTAAGGGAGCTAGAATCATAATTAAAAAAAGAAAAAAAATATATATTTTTCTCTAATTGTAAAGGCTAAAGATGTATCTTCGAAGGGGTGAGAATTGGCTTCAGGAGATGTAATTTCATCTATTTTACTCTGATTATGTTAATAGTGTAACGTGTTTACCAAATTAGTTAAATCTATCAACTAAGACTTAAGGAAGAAGCAAACATACGTTCAACTCGGGTGTGATGATAAATTCTTTTGTTATCGTGAGTTCAGTAATGAGTACAATTGATATTTTAGCGAATTATATGAGGATATATATGAAGAGGCGATCAATGATAAGCTAAGATACATAAATTCCTAAAAATCTTCAAGATATGAGTTAATGTTGATAAATAAGAGGATTGAGTTACATATTTGAATTTAAAATTCAATTTTATTTATTATACATCTAAATTTATAGTGATATGTTTCATTAAGATATGAATTGGTAAGATAAGAAATGATTTATTTCATTGATATTAAGTATGTGAAAGAGCTTATGCATGTTTTGGATCATAAAATTGTTACTTTTGATGGTTAAAGGTTCTAAGGAAGGATTTCCCTCAATGTTTTGGTTAAGTGTGTGAAGAAAAATGTAATGGGTTATTGGTAAAAGAATGTGATAGGTAAGTGAGTTAGAGAAATTAACAAGAGTCAGATATATTGAAGGGTCACGATATTTAGAATTTTGCATAGTAAGAAGAATGTGAGAAAAATGAAGAAATAAGGGCTCTCGTATAAAATTTTGGGGTGTAGTTCAAGGTTGTATTGATTTTGCCTTTGAGTTTAGATATGACTGTAAAATGTGAACTAGTTCGGTACAAACTTACTAGGAGTTTATCATTGACTTTTATGAAGATTGAGTTTTGGCTTGGATGACTAATAGTGAGGTATGAAAATTTTAGAATTTTACGTGGGGTTAGGTTGCTCAAATTATGATAGATGACTTAAGATTGATGTACTAGATGATATATAATTTTGCATGGTTATTACGAATTTAGAGTTAGATTAATACTACTCTATTGATAAAACTACATAAAATGTTATGATGGGTTACATAGACATTTAATAGTGAATAGAAGTTATAAGATTATAGCATACATAATAATTTGAGTGACCAAGAATTTCCCTAAGTGTTGGCATGAAGTATGTAATGGTTTAGATTTGTAGCTAAAGCATAGTATATTAAAGTGGTGTAAAGTTGACTTTGAGTGTGATTTAATAGTTTTATCTCGATGAAAAGACACCAGAAAAGTTGAAATTACTGCTATTAGACCTTTTTGAGACTCGTATTTTTCATGAAATTCTTAAAACGAAATAGAGATAACCATAGTTTGAACATGTATTTGATAAGAATAATTTGGTACTAATGATGGTTGAGAGTAAGGTAGATGATCGGTGTGGTTATGATGTATTGTTAGTATTAAGAGTGTTAACTTTATGTGGGGTTCGATAAACAATGTATTTGTGCAATTATAATAGGAACTATATTGATGATAGTGGGTACTTGATCATTTCATATTTGGATAAGATGAATTGAATCTCCTTGATGATTATATGATGTCTAAAAATCATATTTTTATAGCTTAAGTTCGTGGAAATATTATGTTCTGAGAATGACATCTTGATAAGGTTTGTGATGGTAGATGAATTACGAATGTGTGGTGGTTGGTTGAGGTTCGCTCCTGATTGTAACCAATATTGTTTTAAAAATAAATCATGGTTATGTTAGAATATATTTGTCTTGATGGTTGTGTCAAGTTCTAGAGGAAGAACCGATTAGTTGAACAATCCATTTCGGAATAGTCTTGAAGTTAGTTGAGTTTACATATAACAACAATTCTCAGTAGACTATCAAGATGGCCTCATTTAAGACATTGTATAGGAGGAGGTGTAGATCTCCAATTGGTTAGGTTGACACTTTTGATATGAGGCCTTGGGTATTAATATTTTGAAAGAGTTGTTTAGACAACTATCCTTTCTTATCCTCACCTTCCTTTGATCGTTCGAGGACGAACAAAGGGTAAATTGGTATCTATATGTAACGACTCATTTGATTGTTTAGGGGTTCTAGAGCTTTTTATGTCATAATATACTTTTTGATAGATTCTTCATAGATAATTTGGACTATTCGTAAATATAATTATAAAATTAATGGGATAGTTATAATAATAAATTCAATTGATGGTTAAAGAAGATAATACTAAAATAATAGGATATAATATTTTATTAATCCATAATTTGTATGCATATATAAATTAATTAAATAAAGAAATAAGGGTTTTATTATTTAGTTATCAGAAGAGAAATAGCATGCGCCTCTTATCTCAGTTCTTGGCACCGCTGACAAGTTTGACGGACGACTTCAGTTATAGAGATTTTTATCATATTTAAATACTTGTATGTGTATGTAAATATTGATTTGATAAGACAAATTGTTGATATTGGCGTGTGTAATTTGAGTGGATTTAATACCCACTAAAGTGCCTTGAAATATGGAAAAGAATTTAGGTTGATGATTGAAAAGTAGAATAGAAATTATTAAGTAATTATATGAAAGAATATATAGACATAATTGTTGGTGTTGCTTAGTAATAATATATTAATGTTATTATATTTTAGTTGATGGACAATATTATTATATTTAGTGAGTTTGATTAAAAATAGGTGGAATGAAAAAGTTTTTCTTGGCAACGTAGATGTTGGTTTGATAATTAAGGCAAAATATTATTAGCCTATTAAATGTGATATTGTATGGCTATCGTTAAGGCCATTGGTGTAGTTGGAAAGCCATGCATCTAGATATTATATAATTATTATTAATACATTGAGTTAGTTTGTGAATGGAAAGAAGAGAATGGAGTGGTGAGTTAAATTGCAAATGGCAAATGTTGTTAACATTCTTGGAATTGGAAAGGATAAGAATTGGTGGCTAATTAGTGAAAAATAATGATTGGTTAGTTAATGAATTGACTTTGGATTAATGATCAATTAAGGTTTTAGTTGCTGCTGGTCCGTAACAAGTGGCATTTATTTTAATAATATTATAAATTTGTGTATCATATTATGAATGGAATAATGATAATTGAGATGGGTAATTAAACAGTATGTGTGTTCTGGTACATTTATAATATTAAAGAAATTGAGACTTAAGCTTAGGCTTATATTCAAGATATATAGGATTTGACCTATTAATTGAAATCAAGGTTGAAACTTGATATACAATTGAGTGTGTCTACATACAAATATCGTATACTTTATTGATTGGAAAGATTCAGAGTCATTGAGGAAAGGAAAAGTAGTGGAGAAGTAGCTTGTTCACTTCGGTTCTTCGGTGGAGGTAGGTTATAGTTTCTGCTATTTGATTGTAAACTCTTAATAGTGATTGATATGCATTGAATAATTTGATAGTAAACTCTTAATAGTCTTGATTTAAATTGTTGATAATCACATGGTGTGATTACAAGTTGATTATTTTTTTAATTAGGATTTTTTTTGTCTTTCTTTTTAGGATTCCAAATAGACCCTTAGTAGCAAGATTTTTAGGTCACTTGTAACACCTCATATTTGAAAAGAAGGAAAACTACAAAACTTTCATAGTCGGTTTCTCTATTTACGATCCTAAGTTATCACATATCTTGAATCTAGCCCCTAGACATAACGGGGGACCTAGTGTCACTAGTAACCTCAAGCTAACCTTCAATTGACATTTCACAAGAATATTGAAATAACTCTAACCGAGCTGAAATATAATAAGAATAATTGAATATAATATAAAGGAATTCAACTAAGAATATAAAAAATAAGTAGTGGAGAAGTAGAACAAGCAGAATCAATTGAGTTAGACCAATGTCTGGAAGTGACAAACACTGATAAGTTGTTGGTACAAGTCTCCAAGTAACACTAAAATGATGAAACTAACAACGAACTAACTAAACAAAAAAGAATAAAGAACATCCTCAAATTATGAGGACAAACCCCTAACTATTATTGATGTGAACCAATATGAGCTAATGACGTGGTTGAACCTGATAACCTAAATAGCATCGTAATAGTATGCAACATAGACTATGTGTCAGTATGAGTCTGTGCAAAAACGAGAGTAAAAAATGAAGAAACTTACATAGTTATTATTATTATTATTATTATTATTATTATTATTATTATTATTATTATTATTATTATTATTATTACTATTATCATTACTATTATTATTATTATTGTTATTATTATTACTACTACTACTACTATTATTATTACTATTATTATTACTATTACTATTATTACTATTACTATTACTATTACTTTTACTATAATTATTACTATTACTATTACTATTACTATTACTATTACTATTACTATTACTACTATTATTATGACTAGGAAAAATACACAAGTACCCCCTCAACTTATGCCAGAAATCGCAGAGATACACTTATACTATACCAAGGTCCTATTACCCCCTGAACATATTTTATAAGTAATTTTCTACCCCTTTTCGGCCTACTATTATTAATATTATTATTATCATTATCATTATTATTACTATTATTATTACTATAATTATTGTTGTTGTTGTTGTTGTTGTTATTATTATTATTTTTATTTAATTATTATTACTATTATTAGTACTATTATTTGTATTATTATTAGTACTATTATTACTATTATTATTACTATATTTAGTACTACTAATACTATTATTACTACTATTATTACTATTATTATCACTATTATTATTATTATTATTATTATTACTATTATTAATATTATTATTATTTTATTATTATTATAAATGTTATTGATTATTATTATTACAATTATTATTGTTAATACTATTATTATTACTATTACTATTACTATTTTTTTATTACTATTTCTATTACTATTAGTATTACTATTATTATTATTATTATTATTATTACTTTTATTGTTATTATTACTATTATTACTATTATTATTATTACTACTATTATTACTATTATTACTACTATTACTACTCCTACTATTATTACTAGTATTATTACTATTATTACTATTACTATTACTACTATTATTACTATTAATACTATAACTATTATTACATTACTATTACTATTATTATTATTATTACTCTTACTAATAGTATTATTACTATTACTATTACTATTATTATTATTACTACTATTACTATTACTATTATTAGTACTATTACTATTACTATTACTATTATTAGTACTATTACTATTACTATTAATACTATTACTATTACTATTACTATTACTATTACTATTACTATTATTATTACTATTATCATTATTATTACTATTACTATTACTATTATTATTACTATTACCATTACTATTACTATTACTATTATTTATATTACTATTACTATTACCATTATTATTACTATTACTAATACTATTATTACTATTACTATTACTATTACCGTTATTACTATTACTGTTATTACTATTACTATTATTATTACTATTACTGTTATTACTATTACTATTATTATTATTACTATTACTATTATTATTGATTTGCTCATAATTGGACAGTTGTATGGAAAATTCTTTTCACCTTAGAAAGGGGCCTGTCAAGACACAAATACATACTCTTACTGAGCCCATGTGTCTAGCGGTTCTAACTGTGCAAGATTATTTGCGCCCTTTTTTCTCCTTCTTTAATGGGCTTTTGCGGTCACACAGCTTGTTAGACAAAGCCACAAAGGCAAAGAGAACAAGTGTAGTATTATGTTGAATGTACCACCATCTCAGAACCTAGCTAAACAATTAGAATATAAATTCCTTTATATTTTGATAAAGTCTAGAATTTTCATGAAAAATATGTAATAAAACTAGTTAGTCAACATAGATATGAATCGTTTAGCCAGACATAGTCACAGCCAGAGTGAGAGACGAATTATAAGAGTGAAGAGAGAAAATAAAGTACCTCGACTCCTTGAAGGGAACAGTGTGCAAATTGTTTTTTCATTTATAGAAGAAAAATTTACAAGAGAGGAAAACTTCTAAGAAAAAAACTTGCATCTTCTTTACAGAAGGAGGGTTCTATATATAGGCTAAAAAAAGGAATCTTTGTACAGTAATATGGGTCTCTCATATGGGTCCCATGCACAGTGTATCTACTGTGTATACAGTTAAGTGGATCCCTTGTATAGTTTATCTACATAGATCCTTTTTCTTTTAACTTTTTGAGAAAATCTTGTGTTCTGTCTATATCGCTATCGGATAACAATCTTTCTGTCCTTCGGGGTTGTGCATCATCGTCCCCGTTATCATTACTTGACTAACTTTGCATTAAAGTGTCTGATTTATCAAATTGATTCAGGGATTGAAGCAAATTTTTCTTTACTTCTTCCAAATATTGATTAATCATTTCATTCTTATCTCCATCTTGGATGGAGATGCATCTGGCAATATTTTTAACTGAAGTATTGATAACCCTTTTTTGTGGGGCTGCTTCATATTCTTGGACCTTTGTTTTAATGGTATCCAAAAGATCTTCGCCATATAATGCCTTCGTTTTGGGATATTTCTTCATCAATTTGTCCTATAAATTATTAAAATAAATCCTTTATAAGCAAGGAATCTGTTCCTCTGTGAATCCTAATTCAGGGACCCATTAGGGAATATAAAATTCAATAAAGAAGTCTGTTTGATCAATTTTTTCTAAATAGTTAATATGATCGACTAGGTATAACTAATTTAAATGGGTGACACTTTTGCCAATGCTTTGTATAACTTGAGGAATGAGGTAGGAATAATTTTAATTGTCGGACCGTGGTATGACCACCAGTTTAGAAACCAATTTGAAATAGGCTTTTCAAATACTTTTGCACATACCTTTATAAACCAAGGATTTTTATGTCCATAATTGTTATAATATAGCACTTTATCTAAGGCCTGGATGTAATCCCAATATGTGAAATTCATAGTGGCTTGACTAAGGCTTATCTACTTTCATTCATTGTGGATATCCCTCAATTTTCAACAGATATAATCTGCTTAATAATTATTTTTTAGAAGTCATAAACATTCTCTGCCATGTTATAACCTGAAAACTGCTGGAATTCCACACTTTCTGTACTAATGAGAGCATTCTCATAGTAAGAACGGATTTTATATGATTCACTCGGAAAGTATAACCCATTCAATAAGTATCGTTGGAATATCTTCCATGGCTCATTTTTCTCTGAATCTCAGAGTTTTCTACTAGAAATATTAGCTTTTTTTTTGACAATTTTTCATAGGATTTAATATCATCAATATCCTCTTCTTTAGCCACAGAAGCAAACGTATCACTTTGCTTTTGAGCATTGAGGTATGCTTGTAGCTGTGCATATAATGAGCTATGTTCTGGAAAATCATTCAAATGAATATATTTATTTGTGGATGATTTTCCTTTGGGAGAAATCCATTTGTTTATTAAACTTCTTCCTCCTATTTGTACAACCGGATAGTTGGACTGTAACAACCTGTTTAGTCGGTTCGAGCAGTAGAATTAGTTTTGATAAAAACTGATTGGGTTGACGGACCACGTAAAGGACCGTCATGGTCGTGACGGACCGTGATGGACTCCGTCGTCCCATACTTGTGTAATTTCTTCTGCTGCTCTCCTCATTACCCTCGACGATATGTAGGACGAACCGTCATAGGCACGACGGTCCGTTGAGGGTCTTCGTTCCAAAACACTTCAACTTTGGGAATCGGGGTACGAGAGTATTTCTCTGAACTTCATGACGGACCTGCAGGACGGACCGTCATGGATACGACG
>NC_028647.1:16628857-16646688 GCF_001406875.1 Solanum pennellii
CTCTGCCAATATCCCGATTTTAAATCAAATTTTCAAAATATATTGGCATCATGTAATCTTGCCAGTAAATCTTTTTTATTAGAAATAGGATACCTAATCCATTTTAAAAATTTATTCAAAGGTTTATAATTAATAACTAACCTTGGAATACCTCTTTCCTTTTCACCTGCATTATTAACATAGAATGTAGTGCAAGACCAAGGGGATTTTGAAGGTTTTATTAAACCTTTATTTAATAAATTATCAATTTCCTTTTTGTAGATTTTTATTAATTTAGCATTCATCTTACAAGGTCGACATTTTTTAGGAATATTTTCTGCAGAAAAGTTGTCTTCGTGTGGAAGATTGACAATATGCCTTTTTCGATTCAAAAAGGCACTAGGATGAAATCCACAAATCTCAATAGCAATTTGTTCTGAAATTAATTTTATGTTTTCTTGTACTTTTACTAATTTTAAAGTATCGAATATATTCACGCTTAACATTTCTAGTTGTAGAAAAATAACATGCTTTTGTTTCTTATCAATCAAGACATTAATATCACAACTTATAGGATAAGCAACAAATGAATAAGATATCTCTTTATATTTTTACTAAGCAGTAAATCCTTTTGAATCAAGATGAGAAAAAGGCTAAATAGCATTTATAAATGGAGTGCCAAGAATAATCGGCGGATGTAATTGATTTTTCACTAGAAAAAACAAATGCGGAATGCAAATTTTATTTTGACAAATCCGTGCATTAGATAATTTATACTTTATGCATAGTTTTTTCAGAATATTTCAGATGAATCAATCCTTCCTGGATACAACTAACATCAGCACCACTATCAATCATAGTAATAGCGGTTATAGGTAAATGATTATCAATCAAAATAGTGCATTTAACATGCCATTTGTGAGCAGTTAGAACTTGCATCATTCCTAAAAAGGAATTTGATTTTTCAACAATTTCATCACTTAGAATAATTTCACTAATATGTTCTTTTCCTTAAGAATATGAAGAGATAGCAATCTGAGAAGTATTTTTGTCAAGTTTTGTAATACGATGATCACAAATCATTTGATTTTGTTTAAGAGATTTAATATCTTGTTTCAATTTTTCTACTTCAATTTTAAATCATCAAAAAAATTGTCTCTGTTAAAAGAGGAATTCTTTCTAAAAGTAGTTTGTTTTTTATAAATACGCTTATTTATTTCTGCCAAAGAATAAGAAGCAGAATATTCAAACTCATTATTTAATTTAGAAGGAATGCTTTCAGCTGATTTTGAGATAGACCCAAACCGAGTCGTGAGTGGCACCCACACTTAACCTTCTAGGTGGGCGAACCAACAAATCTAAATCCCAACACATACCAATAGTTCAACTATGAATAACAAAAATAATGTGGAAGCTTCAAAACTTATTACGTAACTAATTAAATAAGCTTCTAAAGTTTAACACTTATTATCCCCAAAATTTGAAAGTCATCACATAAAGGACATCTATTTTTTTTAAAAAACCAAGTCTAAGAGTGTTTAAGAAATCAAAATAAGCAAAAAGATGGTCCATGTGCGAAATTCAAAGACATCTAGACGTGAATGAGAGAATCCAGCACCAGCTAGAAATAATAGCTCCTCCAGAACTCTAATGTGTTGGAAACTTGTTAGAGCTGAGGGCGAGTAAAAGTCGATGGTAAACTTGCTGCACTGCACAAAAGAACAAAGAAGGAAATACAAGTAGAGGTTAGTACAAGGAACACGTACTAAGTAGGTATCATCAGCCAACTCAAAATAAAAACCAATATATATTGAATAATAATATAAATCAACTACAGTAATTAACAAGTGGAACGCAAAAAACACATGAATCAGTGACAACAACACCATAGTAGGTACACCATCAATCACAATATCAAGCACACCTATGAGGATTCATTCCTCCACACCATACTCATTTGGAAAATGGATTCTTTGCGATTGAGTATATTAAGTTGATTCAAGATTCCTTTCCTTTAATGTTATTGGGTAAGAATGTGACACTCCGATCCCATAATACTGTGTCGGAACGTGACACTCCGATCCAATAAACCGTGTCGGAACGTGACACTCCGATCAAATTTTCTCATTATTTTATTTCATCAACCCTTCTTTATTCAAGGCCTCATTTTACTAGAGAGGGTTCAAGATTAGAAATTCAACAGTCTCAGAATTTTAGGCCAACCACAAACCACACAACCAAGACATACAACCAAACAATCAAGTACATAGGAGACTTTACAATATCACTCAATACATATCAATCGCCATTGAGAATTTATCTATCAAATAGAAATAAACCATAACATACCTCCACCGAAGAATCGAAGTCAAGCAACTACTACTAAAAAATGTCTTTCCTTTTCTTATTGCCTCCGAACCCTTCCAATCTACCAAGTATATGTATATACATAAGGTGTAAGTTAACAAGCTCATAAACACTCTTATTATATGTCTAGCCTAGACCCAAAACTCACGTAATTCCTATAATCGATTTCCTAAAGTTTAAACCTATGGGTAGATCTCAATTCTTCCCATTAGCATATCCTTAATGAAATTTAAATAATTCGATAAACCTAATATTTAGATACCTATTTTAATATACTAAACTCAATTTATAAGAGGATGATACGTAGTAATATTCAAGATTAAGCCACTAGTTTCGAACACCAGTGGCAACACGTCTAACCCAATTTTAATACCTTCTTATCCAACCATAATAAATTTCATACTTCAATGTATAAAATCATAACATATAATAAGGTATAAAATATTTTAATGTTCAAAATTAAGTCTCTGGTGCCAAACAAGTGGCAGTAAGCTTTTTCACATGCAAATCCAGACCTTAACCTCTAAATTTCTTTACACATTAATGATTAGTGGCTGCCTAACTTTTCTCTCATCCATCATCCAAAAACAATAGTACCTATAAAATTCACGGACAATATTTTTTAGGAACTACGGGAGAAGTCTCACATGAACGATAAATTTTAATAGAATCTACCATTATCAAACTAATAAAGTATTTACATTAATTGACATATATATATATATATGATCATACCTAATATTTGGTAATTATTTTCATTAAGTAGCCGTCAGAAGTCTTTTTTTCTTTTTATACCCTTATGACTAATGTTTCACTACAATTGAAGAAATATGAGAATTAAATCGATTAGACACTACTTGATGATTAATGACTTCAATGAGTTTCACCCCTTTTCCAATAAACAATATGTACTTAAACCCTTCTCGTAGCAATTTAGCATACACCTGAACATTTATATTTTTACAAGAAGTAATATATTCTTCCCACCAATCTGCATGTTACAAATTTATAAAGAAACTTACCGCTAAACGAACCCACAATTGATCTTTGATGTCGCACAGGTAAGCCGTGTTTCTCGTTGTTCTTCTCTTCCTCCCCTTTCCATCTACAGATTATGTTATTTACTACCCTAATTTGTATACTCAATAATTATAAAAGTGACCCACTATTAATTTTATGTTATTTTCTTTAATCACCAACTAAATAATTTATTAAAACTACCCCATTAATTTCATAATTATAATTATGCATAGTCCAAAACACCAATTTAAAGTCTATCAAAAAAATATTTATGAAATTTAAAGCTCTAGTACTCAAAACAGCCAAATGAGTCGTTATAGTAGATATCAATTTATCCATCTTTCGTCCTTGAACGATAAAAAAAAAGGCAAGGACGAGAAAGAGTACCTGAATGGATAAAAGGATGTGGATATCTTTCATGCATATCTGCCTCATTCTCCCAAGTGGACTCTTCAACTTGCCGATTCTTCCACTGAACCTTGATAGATGCAATCTCCTTTGATCTCAACTTGCGGACCTCCCTATATGGAATAGCAACAGGCTCCTCCTCATAAGACAGATTCTCATCAAGAAGAACTGAATCCCAACGAATAATGTAGTTTCCATCACCATGATATTTTTTCAACATAGACACATGAAATACCAGGTCACTCCTGACAGCCCTAGAGGCAAGGCCAATTCATAGTCCACCTCCCCCACGCGCTTAAGAACTTCAAATGGTCCAATATACCTCAGACTTAGCTTCCCTCTCTTACTAAACCGCATCACACCCTTCATGGGTAAAACATTCACCAAGACTTGTTCACCCTCCAAAAACTCCATGTCTCTAACCTTTCGATCTGCATACTCCTTCTACCTACTCTGAGCTGCTAAATTCTTCTTCTGAATGAATTTCACTTTCTCTAACGATTCCCTCAGAAGATCAGTACCCCAAGGTCTAACCTCAAATGCATCAAATCAACCAATATGGGACCCACATCTCCTCCCATACAATGCCTCAACTAGCGCCATATCAATACTCAAGTGATAACTATGGTTGTATGAAAACTCTACTAAGTGTAAGAATTTATCCCAATGACCACAAAAATCTATCACACACGACGAAGCATATCCTCCAACACTTGAATTGTTCGCTCAAACTTCCCATCGGTCTGAGGGTGAAATGCAGTACCAAGATCTAATCTAGTACCTAATTTAGCATTTAAGGTCCTCCAAAACTTAGAAGTAAAAAATGCGTACCTCTATCTATTATGATGGAAAGTGGAACTCCATGCAATCGAACAATCTCCGAGATATAGAGTTTGGCTAAATTCTCTGCATTATAATTCATCTAAACCGAAATGAAGTGAGCAAACTTAGTTAACATGTCAAAAATTACCCAAATAGAATCAACCATACCCAATGTCTTTGGATGATCAACTACGAAATCCATTGAAATTCTTTCCCACTTCTATTCAGGAATGGGCATTCTTTGAAGTGTTCCTCCAGGCCTCTGGTGTTCATACTTTACCTGCTGACAATTCGGGCATTGGGCAACAAAATCAACAATGTCAAGTTTCATTCTAATCCACCAATACTGTTGTCTCAAATCACGATAAATCTTGGTTGCACCAGGATGTATAGAATACTTTGAACTATGGGCCTCTGCAAGAATAGTGTGAGTCAAATCATCAACACCGGGTACACATACCCTTCCCTTAATTCTCAAGACGCCTTCCTCATCAATCACTGCATCTTTAGCCTGTCCCCGCAATACCATATATCGAATTTGGCTCAGTTTCTCATCAGCAAACTGCTTTCCCTATCTTGTCAAGAAAAAAATATCTTGCCTCCACACAGGCCAAAAATCCTCCTTTCTCTAGTACTTCTAGCCTGATAAAGTCATTAGCCAGAGTCGGAACCTCTCTAGCCAATGGGCGTCTAGAAACCTGCAAGTGGGCTAAACTACCGATGCTCTCTGCTTTTCTACTTAAAGCATATGCCACAACATTAGTTTTTCCTGGGTGATATAAAATAGTACTATCATAGTCTTACAATAACTCCATCCACCTTTCCTGTCTCAAAATTCAAGTCAATCTAAGTAAAGACATATTGTAAAATATGATGATCTGTATAAACTTCACACTTGACCCCATATAGATAATGCCTCCATTGCTTTAATGTAAATACAACTGCATCCAACTCCAAATCATGCGTTGGATAGTTACGTTTCATGTAATTGATCGAACAAATCATCAATGTGAGGAATAGGGTACTTATTCTTAATAGTTACCTTATTCAGCTGCCTGTAGTCTATGCACATCTGAAAACTATCATCTTTCTTCTTCACAAATAAAACATGAGCACCCCAAGGGGATGCACTCGGTCTAATAAAACCTTAACCTAACAACGCCTGAAGTTGGGCATTCAACTCCCTTTACTCAGCTGGGGACATTTTATAAGGTGAAATGGAAATGGGGCGAGTACCCATCTCTAGGTCAATACAAAAATCAATATCTCTATCTGGTGTCATACCAGGAAAGTCTACAGATATGCCAAGAAATCTAAACAACCCTTACTTACCAACCTCTTAGCACGAATAAAAGAGATAATGTGAACTGGGGTGGAAATATTGTCACCCTCCCACACTAGTGCATATGCCCCATGCTTGTTTAAGGTCACAGTCTTAGCATTACAATCTAAGACAGCAAAATTTGGAGAAAGCCAAGTCATACCCAGAATAACATCAAAATCAATCATCTCTAGAATAATCAAATCTACAAAAGTATTTCTCCCCACAAAAGTCACAAGACAAGACCTATACACCTTCTCAACTATCACAGACTCACCCACAGGAGTAGAGACACGATTAGGCATGTCAGGAAAATCACAATGTAAATCAAGACTAGTAGCGAATGAGGAAGACACGTAAAAAAATGTGGATCCAGGATCAAACAATACAGAAGCCATGCAATCACAGACCAGAAGAGTACCTGTGATAGCAACATCAGATGTCTCTTCCTCTGACCTCCCGGGGAAAGCATAACAGTGGGCTCTATCACCTGTCTATCCATTGCCCCTGCCAGGCTATGCTATAGTAGTTCCAACCTGCTCGCCACAAAGACTGAACTGGTGACCACAATTACCTTGGCCACCACGTCCTCCAAAATGACGGCCTCTACCATGACCACCTCTACCTCTAACCATTGGGAATCTGTAACTCTGCTTTGGACAATATTTCCTAATATGTTGGCCTCTCCAAATCCATATCAAGTCATGGAGTCAAGTGTAGGTCTCTGTTAATAGGAAGAAATTTGGAGAACCTCCAAACTCAAAAAAAGGCTGACTTGTCTGCGATGGACCCTCAACTGAAGCCTACAATAAAGACTGAATACGACAAGCTGGATAACCCCCTGAACTATGCCCTATGGAGTAAGAACCACTAAACTTACCTCCCTTACGGAACTTCTTAAATGTCGACGCCTTGGTGAAGTCGTCCAGATTCACCCCCTCTACCTCTATCACAAAATCAACCACTCTTGAAAGGATTTTGCTGTAGTAGCTACCTATAAGGCTTGAATTTGCAAATATGACTCAATCCTTTCACAAAGCGGCGAATTCGCTCTTGTGGACTGAAGCAAAGTTGAGTGGCATACCTGGATAGTGCACGAAATTTGGCCTCATAAGCTGCAACAGACATCCTTACTTGCTCTAGGCTCAGGAATACATATCTCCTCCTGTTCCTCAAAGTCCGGGGTATATACTTCTCCATTAATAAGCTAGAAAATGATGCCCAAGTCATATGTGGTGTCTTGGCTGGTCGACACTCAACATAAGACTGCCATCACATTTTGGCATCTCCCTGAAACTGGTAGGTCACAAACTCAAAACTGAATTGTACTACTATGTCAATTTTATGTAGTAGCTCATGACAATCAACAAGGAAAACATAGTCATCTTAAGATTTGTCACCCTTGAAGACTGGAGGTTTCAACTTTAAGAACATAATGAAATGGTCATGTTGGCCACTTGTCATTGTAGACCCCGTAGTCAATCGAGGAAATGTGCCTATTTCCAAGAATGCATCCATGCGGGGAGCCACAGCAGCTGCTGAGATAAGTGAGAAGCTGATTTATCATCTACAGAGTTGGCTGGGGTGGTACTTCCTTCTCTTAAATATGCTCATCTTCCCCTTCACCACCCTATATCCCTACCTCTACAGTCGGTGGAGGGGTCACCGCTCTATCCCTAGCTGGACCAGGTGCTTGTACTCTACCTCTAGTGGGCCTTCTCCCTCGACCTCTACCACGGCCTCTCGCCAATTCACCCCTCGATCTACAGCCCCAATGATTGGCTCAGGAGCACCCTGTCTTGCTGGTGTTTGATATACCATGGTTTCATGGTATTTTAAATAATTTTTCCTTAAGTTTAGTGTGTACGAAAGACTTTTTGTATTAATTTTTATGTAAGTTTCTCTTTATTTGTAGGAAATCTGTCTAAAAGATGAATCCGGAGGTTTTTGAGCAAGAAATGCAGAAGAGTACCACCTACGGAGCTTGTGATGGTCCGTCGTGCCTGTGACGGTCCGTAGGTGGCATCGTAGTGAAGCTGCTGAAGGAAGATGGGGAAGTCTGACCAAGTGTGGGGTTACAGAGTGCGTGACGGATTGTCGTAGCCATGACGGTCCATCCTGCTGGTTCGTCATGAAGATAAGAGAAGTAGTCCCGCTACCCAAATTCCAAGAGTTTAAGTGTTATGGAGCGGAGACCCTTGACGGACCGTTGTGCCTATGACGATCCGTCATACCTGCCGTAGAGGGTGATGAAGAGAGCAGCTGAAGAATTGCATAAGTATGGGACGACGGAGTCCATCATGGCCCGTCGTGACCACGACGTCCCGTCGCAAGGTCCGTCGACCCAGCCGCGTTTTGACAGATTTCCAGCAAATAGATTCCTTCTTCAATTAGGTTTTTGTTTTTTATAAATAGTTCAAAAAACCTCATTTTTGGGGTTAGACTTTTTGGTGGTTAGACTCTTTGGTGATTAGACTCCTTTATGTTATATTCATTGTGAGGAGATTATTTTTTATTATTACACTTTGGTTTATTACACTTTTCTCTAGAGTTGATTGTTGGTGATTTTGTCGATTAATCAAGTAAATTTCTGGATTTTATTATTTCTCATTGAAGTGCATGAATTCTTATATTACATATTTGAATATTGTGATTATGAATATGGGTAACTAAACTCCATAACTTCGGTTATGGGAACCATAGGCAAATAATGAGGTAAAATCTAACTAAAATAACAATTCTAGAATAGTGTCTTGCATGCATTGATAATTCTTTCGTTTAGAAGTCTTTTTAACGGATGGTTAACGTTAGAACTCCTCTTAATGCTACTTGCCAGACCAAGGCGGTAGATAATATGAAAAGAATTATCAACATAGCTTTAGTGTATACTATCTAATAGGTTAGTATTAATTGGTATGAGGTAATAACTTAGTCAAATATCGAATGCAATGCTTAATATGAGGTAAAGGTAAGGGTTAGTATAGCAACACACGTAGCCGAACCAAGGTGCGGAGTGAAATTTTCTAGATGCCGGACCAAGGATTTAGAAATACATAACTAATCACTTTGCATGCAAGATACTAGGAAAGAATTGTTATAGTTAGAATTATCAAGTTAGGAACCTGTGGGGAACACTTAAACCCTAGTTACTTTTGTTAATTGATTAAACTCCAAGATTTGAATCTTTTAGTTGTTTAATTTAATTTAGGTAGTTATTTTCATTAATTTAGAAATTAAAACCCCCTTTTATTGTCTTTTGTTTTCTAAGGTTGACTAAATAATAGATTAAAGTTAAATCTGAACTATTTTCCTCATGGGAACGATCCCAACCTCATTAGTTGGGTTCTTTACTTGATACGACTGCTTTACTTCTTATTTGAGAAGTAAGTTTGAGCGTATCAAGTTTTGGCGCCGGGCTGCCGGGGAAAGTAGCTTTTAGATTAACTTAAACTTATTACTATAGTTTAGTCAATATTTTATTGATTTTACTCTGTTTTATTGTTTTTGATTCTTACAGAACCATCTTCCTTGTATGCCAAATACACGGAGAGGAAGAGAACCCTTGTTTCCCTACAATCACGAATTAAAGCGTACACTACGCAACATGAATCAAAACTTGGGAATTTATGATGATGATCCAAACCAGAACATCCCAGCTCCGGTTGATGTTCATGGTCTATTGTTACCCGATGCTCAGGGGTAAAAACCAACAGAGGCGACAAAATCCCGCTCCATGGCCCCAAGAATACTACAAAGGCTATGACAATATAGCAGACTCCGATAGGCCACTTGTCTTACCCCCTCTACCACCAGGCCACATCTTTGTGGTAACTATTAGCCTGATGCAAATGCTCACTGCCAGAGGTTTGTTTTCAGGGCTACCTTCTGAGGATCCACATGCCCATATAGCTAAGGTAAGGGCAGTGTGTTAAAGTTGTGTAGGGAGGCCTGACTTGGACTTGGATGTAATTGGCTAAGAGTGTTTCCTCTGTCATTGACGGGAGAGGCTTCTATTTGGTTCACTAAGCTCCCTTACAACTCAATTTTCACTTACAACCAACTAAGGGACGTTTTCTTAGCACGCTACTACCCGGTCTCCAAGAAACTAAACCACAAAGACAGAGTGAACAAATTTATGGCACTACCAGGAGTTCTTAGGATAGATTCACCATGTTTTTTTAGAAGCGTCCCCAATCACCGCATAGATGATGACTCACTGAAGGAATACTTCTATCGGGGACAAGATGATAATAATAAAGCGGTGTTGGATACTGTAGCGGGTGGTTCTTATGGGAAGTGTCCTTATGCTGAGATTGCTGAAAAGTTAGAGAAAATCTCCTGGAACAATAATGCTTGGAGTACTAGGAAGTCAGATACTAGGAGAAACACCTTCGCAGTGCAATCCACTCACAACCCAGCCACAAATGAGATTCGTGAAGAGATTGCTCAGATGAGAACTGAGCTTGGGTTGGTATGAAAACATATCACTGGGGGTGCAGAAAACATAAATGTGGTTAACTACTTATCTAAACCACCACCACCAAATGATGAATGTTATTATGCGGAGGATTCCTATGCACTAAATGAGCAGACGGGGGGTCTCCGATCGAGTGCCCAAGGCTCAAATCAGGAGAATTAGTGCCAAGTTCAAGGGAACCAAGGTCGGATCTATGGTAACTATTATCGTGAGGGTCATTATGTCCGAGATGGAAACTACAACCGCGACAACAACTTCAACAGGGGTAACTGTGGTAACAGAAATGATAGGAATGGGCCCTATGTCCCTCCTCAAAATTGTGAAGTTACTCCTAGGGATGGTGGATATAGTATGACGCGAGTTGAGGATATGTTGCACAAAATGATGTGGAGGTTTGATGCTAATGATTAGCACATTAAAGAGTTAAGGAGTGATTTAGCGAGTATTGGGCAGAAAGTCGATACACATGCAATATCGATTAAGCAGATCGAGTTGCAAATGGACCAATTATCTACGACTGTGAACACACTGCAACCGGGCACTCTTCCTAGCAACACTGTCCAAAAGCCGAAAAATGATGTACACAGTATGGCAATCACTACTCGGGGTGGTAAGAAAACCATTGACCCACCTATGCCATCGAATAAGGAAAAGGTGAGAAAGGATAATGATAAGGTGGTAGAGGGTAGTGGTGAAGCATAAGATAGCACTGGAAAAGATGCAGAAGTCCCTATAAAGGTAATTCTCATTCCTAGACCCCCCCTTTTCTCAGAGATTAGTGAAAAAGACCGAGGATGGTAAATATCGGTGTTTTATAACAATGTTGATGCAACTTTCTATCAATGTCCCTTTGGTAGAAGCTCTAGAACAAATGCCCTGTTATGCGAAGTTTATGAAAGATCTTGTTACAAAGAAAAGATCGGTCACTTTCGAGGATGATGATAGAATGCAGCATTGTAGTGCTATTGCTACAAGATCTCTCGTATAAAAGAAAGAAGATTCGGGTGCGTTCACTATTCCTTGTACAGTCGGTTCATTACATTTTGCGAAAGCATTATGTGATGTGGGGGCAAGCATGCCCCTCTCGATTTACAAGAAGTTGGGTTTGGGTGACCCAAAGCCCACTGCGATGCGGCTACTGATGGTCGATCGAACAGTGAAAAGGCCTATAGAGATACTCCACGATGTACTAGTAATAGTGGAGTCGTTCATATTTTCGGCAGATTTTGTTATTTTTGATTGTGAAGTCAATTTTGAAGTGCCTATTATTCGTGAGAGGCCATTCCTTGCTACGAGTAGCACCTTAGTTGATATGGAAAAGGGGCAGACGAAATTTCGGTTGAATAATGAAGAAGCGACCTCCAACATTTGTAGGTCCATGAAGCTGAGTGATGAGGTACAACCTATATCTGCTATATCCTACAAAGAAAAGCTGAAGAAGGATAATGACCTAAAAAGTAAAAAACGAGAGTTTATGGTTGGGGATTTGGTGCTTTTAGACAATTCTAGGTTGCCTTGACTTTCGGTTAAGCTCAAGTCCAAACGTAATGGCCCTTACTTGATTACCCAAGTATTCCCTCATGGAGCAGTTGAGCTAGAAACCAAGGAGGGAGTGTTGTTTAAGGTGAATGGAGAACGAGCAAAACTCTATTTTTGGGCATACTAAATCAGTGAATGAAGTGATAGAGGCATACAATCTTGATGAAAGCTGAGTAATCAAGTGTCCTCAGTCGTGTCGCGACGTTAAATCAGGTGCTTGTTGGGAGGCAACCCAATACTAATAGTTATTCTTTTGAGTAATGGTAACATTTTCTACTAATGGGTTTTAAATTTGCAGGCACATCACCAGGAAATTATGCAGAAAATCACTCTACAGCAGTCACTGACGGACCCATCGACGGCTCGTCATGAACGCGACGGACAATCGCAGGAATCCGTTGTGCCAGGTACCTCTTTCTATTATTTTCAAAACTAGGGCACACGCGACGGAAAAAACGACGGACTGTCACAACAATGACGGACCATCGTCGAGGACTCATCGCGCCATTAATGAAGCGTACCCGATCCGACCCGGACTGCTGCTGCTACTACTGCTACCACTACTGCTACTGCTACTGCTACTGCTGCTGCTGCTGCTACTACTACTACTGCTGCTGCTACTGCTACTGCTGCTGCTGCTGCTACTGCTACTGCTGCTACTACTACTGCTGCTGCTGCTGCTACTACTACTACTTGTAATGACCCGGAAGGTCATTTTTGGAAATTTTGAATATTTGCTTAACTTGAGTTAATTAATGGATGAATAATTGTAGATAAATGATTAAATTAATAGTTAATGGGCTAAAGTGAAAAAAAAATTAAGACCTTATACCCTTTAGCCTATATTTAATTAAAAAAAAAGTGGGTAAAAAAAAAGACTGAAGTTAAAATAAAAGGGTTTTTTTTAGTATTTGTAAATCAGAAACTGATGAGGATTTGGAATGAAGAACGGTAGTGCAGCGATAAGAAAAAGACCATAATTCCCAAGGTAAACCTCAATTTTTTCTATATCCTTATATTGGTAATTATTGGTATGATCATATTATATTATTATTATAGAAATAAGTTGTGGGAAAGTGGTTGTTAGCAGTGTCTTTGGAGAGAAAATATTAGTGGGAAAGTATGGCATAATAATTGTATGTTGGAGGCGTAATACTTGGCCATGTTGTATATCTTTTAATTATTAATTATATATAGTATTACTCTCATCATAAGATATGTTTTCCTCCTTTGTTCGTCTGCCACTGGTTTCGTAACCACTGGCCTCATATTTTAATAATTATAATTTAGTTAATGCATTGAAAATTCAAGTTTGATACATTAAGATACATATTAAGCATTAGATGTATGGTATTATGTGAATACCATTGGAATTATGCTATTGAAAATAATTTGGGACTTAACCTTAGACTTGGAACATGAAAAATATAATAGTTGAAATGTTAGTTGGCATCAAGAATTACGAACTTGATTATAAATTTGGGGTGAATTTTTAGGTCAAGATTAAACACACAAAAGAGTGAGTGTTGTTAGTTCTGAAACCTTATTGTGAATATATATACTTGCATAGATTGCATCGATTTGGAAGCTCAACGGAAAGGGAAGGCTCAAGTCCCAGAGTGATTATTCGAGTGATTGAGGCAAGTGGATTTCTAAACCCTTGTTAAGCGTACGAAATTCGTGTATTTCCTTCTGTGGTGTTGAGAATGACTTAGAGACTTGTTGCTTATTTGTTGGTGTTGTATTCCTTGTTGTAAATTGCGCTTTGTTACCAAAATGGTTATCCCCTCATTTTCATTTGAGCATGTCATTTGCATTGTATCTGAGACATGGATGTGGTAAGAGGATGTACCATTTCGAGCGTCGTATCGCACGCCGCGATGGATATTATATTTCGAGGGACGTATCGCGCGCTGCGAAGGTTACTATTATCGAGGGTCGTGTCGTGCGCCGCGACAGATGCATGGACAGATATGTCCCCCATGGGTCCCGGACTAAGAGACAGCGGGTGTGTATCGTTAAGAAAGACATGCATCACGATATTTGACATTGCATCTCATGGCATTGCACATTTTATTATTGATGAACTTGAACATGTGTTTTGCTGATCTTGTGATTGTTTCTCAGTGAAGCTTGTGACTGTTGAATATTGAGTTGTTATTGAGAATGTGTAAACTGATAGAGTGTGGTTATTGAGTTGTGTGTTTGGTAAACTGTTAGGCTGTAGCGTGGAGGTTTAGATAGGGCGTTTTGCTTGTTGGGTACCGCGTGGTTTGGTACTCACCCCTTGCTTCTACAAATTTTTGTAGGTTACGAGCCCGGATTTTTGTGATACCTTCCATTCTCTTCGTTTCCGAGGCATCTTGTGGAGGATTGTGAGGTAGCTGCTTGTCATCTCAGCGAACTTTCCTACTCCAGTTTATGACTTTGTTTTTACTTGAAAGACAACTTCATTTTAGACTTCTATTTTATTTCAATTCTAATATTTACATTAGAGGCTTGTGCACGTGACAACCTGGTTTTGGGGATTGAATTAATATGACTTGGTTTCATAATAGAAATTGTTGTTGGATTGTCATTTACTTCCGCACTTTGTTAGATATTGGGTTTTAGGCTGACTTGTCTTGGTGGGATAAGACGAGTGCCATCACACCCATTTTTGGGTCGTGACAAAATGGTATCAGAGCCCCAGGTTCATAGGTCTCACGTGTATACAAGCCGAGTCTACGTAGAGTCTCAAGGATCAGTACGGAGACGTCTGTACTTATCTTTGAGAGGCTACAAGGATTACTAGGAAAACTTCTTTTTGTTCATTCTTTCTCATCGTGCGTAGTCACCTTCTTTAGTACTGAGTTGTTGTATACTCTTTTGACAAATGACGAGGACTAGAACTAATGTTACTGGTGGTAGAGGGGAGGCACTTCCCGAGGCAGTTGTTGAGGCCCCAGCTAGGGGTAGGGGTAGATCTCGAGCTAGAGGTCGTGCTAGTAGTACGACAGTAGCCAGAGGTCGTGGACGTGGAGCAGCACCAGTGAGAGGTCGTGCTAGAGAGGTCTCTACAGAACCTCAAATTGATGGCAGAGAGGACCAGGTTTCTCCAGATCCTGTAGTCACACCTTTGCTTCAGGATACACTATTGAGGGTGTTAAGTGTGCTAGAGGGCTTTTCTCAGGGTGGTGGTGCGACTACCACACCACATGACTCTCGTACTAGAGAGGGGGCTCAGACCCAAGAGCAGCAACAAGCTCCAGTTGTTCAGGATGCGGTGGGGCAACTACCAGTAGATCCCGCGGTTAAGAATGATGTTGCACCAGCAGTTGGGGGTCGAGTTGCACCAGTGGTTGTTCTGACAGAGGATGAGCAGCGTAGGTATGAGAGATTTCGAAAGATGGACCCACCTCTGTTTCAGGGTGGGAAGAGCGAGGATGCTCATGAGTTTCTAACTACCTGTCGAGTGTTACTAGAGGTGGTTGGATTGGCTGAGTCACATGGGCTCGATATGCTACACTCCAGCTTCGTGGACCAGCGAGAGACTGGTGGAGGACTTATTCGGGGGTTTTGCCAATTGGATCTCCTCCAGTGACTTGGGAGCAGTTTGCTAGTGCATTCCAAGATCGTTTTATCCCATGGAGCGTGAGAGAGGAGAGTCGCTTGAGGTTTGAGAGTCTGAGACATAATGGTTTATTGGTTACAGAGTATGAGGCGCGTTTTTGCCAGTTGTCTAAGCATGCGTTGGCCATTATTCCAAACGAGACAGAGAGGATCCGCAGATTTGTGAGGGGATTGACTTTCTCTATCAGGTCAGCTGTGTTTCGGGCATCTAAGGAGGGTGCTTCTTTCCATTCCATTGTGAGCGCCGCCAAAGAGGCGGAATTTATGGAGAGAGAGGAGTTTGGGGACCCTAAAAGGGCTCGTATATGAGGCCAGTTTCATGGTGCCTCATCTGGAGTTAGGGGATCATAGAGAGTGAGTGGTTCTTTTCAGCAGCGGAGACCTATTCATGCATCTATGCCGACATTTGAGGGTGGCCAGACATCTAGGGGTTCTTATAGCCCGGGTCAGGGCTCGTACAGTTCACAGCAGCAACCTACAGGGCGAGGAAATTATAGTGGGTTTTAATGGTCCACACAGCAGTTCCCAGGTCAGAGATTTTTTGTTTTACTTGTGGAGATCCCGATCATCATATGCGGCAGTGTACTTCTCAAAGAGGTCGTGGTGGGCCTCGACCTAATTCTTCATTCCAGACTAGGCCACCAACACCACAGGGTAGAGGTCGTGGCAGAGTTCAGTCAGGTAGAGGTGATAGAGTTTCTAGTAGTGGTGTTGCAGCTCAGCAGAGTGGGGGTAGAGGTACCACCCAAGATGGGGGTGGACGAGGAGGCCACTGCTATGCTTTCCCCGGGAGACCAGAGGCGGAGACCTCTGATGCTGTTATTACAGGTATCATTCCAGTATGCCATCGACCTGCGTCTGTGTTATTTGATCCAGGTTCTACATTCTCTTATGTGTCTACGTATTTTGCTGCTAAATTTAATATGATATGTGATAGCATGACTGTACCTATTCGTGTTTCTACACCCGTGGGTAAGCCCTTAGTGGTGGATCGAGTGTATCGATCCTGTCTTGTTTCTTTAGCTGGGTATGACACTTGGGTAGACTTAATCATTCTGGGATGGTAGACTTTGATGTTATCTTGGGTATGGATTGGCTTTCTCCTTATCATGCTGTCCTTGATTGTAATGCAAAGACTGTGACTTTAGCAATGCCTGGTGTTCCGAGGGTTGAGTGGAAGAGTGTTAGTGATTCTTATCCTAGCAAGGTCATCTCTTTTATCCGTGCTCAGAGATTGGTGGAGAGGGGGTGTTTGTCTTACTTAGCTTTTATTCGGGATACTAGCGTTGAACCACCTCCCATGGACTCTGTTCCCGTGGTTCAGGAGTTTCTCAATGTATTTCCTTCTGACCTTCCAGGTGTTCCTCCCGATAGGGATATCGATTTTGCTATTGATTTGGAGCCGGGCACTAAGCCTATTTCTATCCCTCCATACCGTATAGCTCCAGCAGAGTTGAAAGAGTTGAAGGATCAGTTGCAGGATTTATTGAGTAAGGGTTTTATTCGCCCTAGTGTATCACCTTGGGGTGCCCCTGTATTGTTTGTGAAGAAAAAGGATGGGACTATGAGGATGTGTATTGATTACAGACAGTTGAACAAAGTAACAGTGAAGAATAAGTATCCTCTTCCGCGTATTGATGACTTATTTGATCAATTACAAGGAGCATCATTGTTCTCTAAGATTGATTTGAGGTCTGGGTATCATCTGTTGAGGATTAGGGCATCAGATATCCCTAAGACAGCTTTTCGGACCCGGTATGGGCATTATGAGTTTCTAGTGATGTCCTTCGGATTGACTAATGCCCCTACATCATTCATGGAGTTGATGAAAGGGGTGTTTCGACCATACCTTGATTCTTTTGTGATTGTTTTCATCGATGACATCTTGGTTTACTCTAAGGAGGACCATGTTCGACACTTGAGAATTGTACTTCAGAGGTTGAGAGAAGAGAAGTTGTATGCCAAGTTCTCAAAGTGTGAGTTCTGGCTTACTTCTGTGACATTCTTGGGACACGTGTTGTCCAAGGAGGGTATTAGAGTAGATCCGTTAAAAATTGAGGCAGTTAGAGGCTGGACGCGACCTACTTCACCTACTGAGATTCGGAGTTTTGTGGGATTGGCAGGCTATTATCGACGATTTGTTCAGAGTTTCTCTACTATTGCAGCTCCATTAACTAGATTGACTCGACAGGATGTGCGTTTTCAGTGGTCTGATGAGTGTGAGCAGAGCTTTCAAAAACTCAAGACTTTGTTGACTTCTGCTCCTGTATTGACTCTACCTGAGGA
>NC_028647.1:16647522-16648994 GCF_001406875.1 Solanum pennellii
TTTCTATCATATCAGATCGAGGTTCACTATTTACTTCTCACTTCTGGAAGGCATTACAACATGGTCTGGGTACTCAGTTAGATATGAGTACGGCATTTCACCCTCAGACAGATGGTCAATCTGAGCGGACCATTCAGGTATTGGAAGATATGCTTCAAGCGTTTGTGATCGATTTTGGTGCAAGATGGCATCGACATTTACCTTTTGCGGAGTTTGCCTATAATAACAGTTATCACTCTAGTATTCAAATGGCCCAATTTGAGGCATTGTATGGTAGACGGTGTAGATCTCCGATTGGTTGGTTTAATTCGGCGGAGATGGACTCTTTGGATACAGACTTGCTTAGAGATGCTATGAAACAAGTTCGTACGATTCAGTATAGACTGTTGACAGCCCAGAGTCGACAGAGGAGTTATGCAGACCGGAGAGTTAGAGCCTTAGTGTTTATGGAGGGTGATCATGTTTGGCTCCGAGTATCACCCATGAAGGGTGTGATGAGGTTTGGAAAGAAGGGCAAGCTTAGCCCTACGTTCATTGGACCTTTTGAGATTTTGAGCCGAGTGGGTGAGGTGGCCTATAAGTTGGCCTTGCCACCTAGTTTGTCGGCAATTCATCCTGTTTTCCATGTCTCTATGCTTCGGAAGTATATTCCGGATGAATCTCATGTGATTTCACTCGATTCTGTGGAGTTGGGTCCAGACTTGACATATGAGGAGGAGCCTATAGCTATATTGAATAGGCAAATCCGAAAGCTTTAGGACCAAGGAGCATGTTTCAGTGAAGGTGCAATTGAAGCACCGTTCAGTAAGAGAAGCAACTTGGGAGACAGAGTCTGACATGCGTGCCAGATATCCTCAACTTTTTGAAACATCAGGTACTTTCTTTTACTTTATGTTCGAGGACGAACATGATTTTAGTGGTGGATAATGTAATGACCCGGAAGGTCATTTTTGGAAATTTTGAATATTTGCTTAAGTTGAGTTAATTAATGGATGAATAATTGTAGATAAATGATTAAATTAATAGTTAATGGGCTAAAGTGAAAAAGAAATTAAGACCTTATACCCTTTAGCCTATATTTAATTAAAAAAAAAGTGGGTAAAAAAAAAAAAGACTGAAGTTAAAATAAATGGTTTTTTTTTAGTATTTGTAAATCAGAAACTGATGATGATTTGGAATGAAGAACAGTAGTGCAGCGATAAGAAAAAGACCATAATTCCCAAGGTAAACCTCAATTTTTTCTATATCCTTATATTGGTAATTATAGGTATGATCATATTATATTATTATTATAGAAATAAGTTGTGGGAAAGTGGTTGTTAGCAGTGTCTTTGGAGAGAAAATATTAGTGGGAAAGTATGGCATAATAATTGTATGTTGGAGGCGTAATGATTGGCCATGTTGTATATCTTTTAATTATTAATTATATATAGTATTACTCTCATCATAAGATATGTTTTCCTCCTTTGTTC
>NC_028647.1:16649546-16654259 GCF_001406875.1 Solanum pennellii
AACTGTTAGGCTGTAGCGTGGAGGTTTAGATAGGGCGTAAGGAGTACCCGTATTTTGTTCACTTAACTTGTGTTTAGAGGTTTGCTTGTTGGGTACCGCGTGGTTTGGTACTCACCCCTTGCTTCTACAAATTTTTGTAGGTCACGAGCCCGGATTTTTGTGATACTTTTCATTCTCTTCGTTTCCGAGGCATCTTGTGAAGGATTGTGAGGTAGCTGCTTGTCATCTCAGCGAACTTTCTTACTCCAGTTTATGACTTTGTTTTTACTTGAAAGACAACTTCATTTTAGACTTCTATTTTATTTCAATTCTAATATTTACATTAGAGGCTTGTGCACGTGACAACCAGGTTTTGGGGATTGAATTAATATGACTTGGTTTCATAATAGAAATTGTTGTTGGATTGTCATTTACTTCCGCACTTTGTCAGATATTGGGTTTTAGGCTGACTTGTCTTGGTGGGATAAGACGAGTGCCATCACACCCATTTTTGGGTCGTGACACTACTACTACTGTTATTATTATTGTTATTATCTTCATTATTATTGTTATTATTATTATTATTATTATTATTATTATTATTATTATTGTTATTGTTATTCTTATTCTTATTTTTATCATTTTTATTATTATTATTATTATTATTATTATTATTATTATTACTATGAATATTACTATTACTACTTCTATTATTATTACTATTATTACTAATATTACTTTTATTATTACTATTATTAATATAATTATTTCTATTATTACTATTAGTATTACTATAATTACTATAATTATTACAATTATTATTACTAGTTTCAGTATTATTTTTATTATTATTATTATTATTATTATTATTATTATTATTAGCATTACTATTATTATTACTACTATTATCATTACTATTATTACTATTATTATTACTATTATTACTATTATTTGTATCATCATTATTATTATTATTATTATTATTATTATTATTATTATTATTATTATTATTATTATCATTATCATTGTTATTACTACTACTACTACTATTATTATTAGTACTATTATTTGTACTATTATTGTTACTAGTATTAGTATTATTATTACTATTATTAGTACTATTGTTACTATTATTACTAATATTACTATTACTTTTACTATCATTATTACTATTATTTCTATTATTATTATTATTATTTTTATTATTATTATTACTATTATTATTCATATTACTATTAGTATTATTGTTATTATTATTACTATTTCTATTACTATTACAGTTATTATTGTTATTATTACTATTACTATTATTACTATTATTTTATTACTACTATTATTCCTGTTATTACCTTTACTACTATTATTACTATTATTATTATTACTACTATTATTATTACTATTACTATTATTACTACTATTATTACTATTACTATTATTATTGTTATACTATTATTTGTACTATTACTATTACTATTACCAATAAAAAGCATACGATACGAATAAAATTCAATTTTCAACAAGAACCAGCTGCATAACATAACATAATTCCACGGCAAAGTTGCATTTATTTAAGCCTCCAACCAATTTAAGAACAAATGACGAAACAAATTTCTCTAATAACATGCATTCAATTACCACGTGAAACCATCATAAGTATCACATCAGGCAGTTAGAGGGGGTCATCAATTGATTTCCTTTACTCATTTTTGGGATAATGAATCTCAAAGGTGAAAGTCACTACTACTCTTTGAAGGAATGTTTGGGTCTAGCATATGATCTATCATCAATATCAAATATCTTCAGTAGTTCTGCAAGTAGAAGTCATAGACCACATTATGCAGTAACTGTTTCAATATTACAAACCTACATTAGCATCAAAACAAAGATGTGGACTCGAAGCTTGTGACGCCTTAGCAGTGTATGCTTTAAGAGAATCATCCCAGCATTGCAACTTCTCATACCTTAAAAGTCGACAAATAACAATGATATTAGTGAAAGAGAAGATACATTTGAGACCATTGTTTCACGTTAAAGCTTGTGCAGCCAATATTAACAAACTAAGATTAACAAGAAAATGTGGGCTGCAATTAAAATAGTAAAGCAGAATGCAACAATCAACACTATCCATACTCCTTCAATTGAACCCCCAAATGTTGCTGACCAATATGTTAATATTCCAACCCATGCCTGAAGATGTCAAGCATGATTAAGTTTAATCACCATAAAGTCTGTAAGAAACATATGTAATGCCACATCCATGGAGCATCCCCTAGAAGTAACATGGCGTACTTGACCTCTCGGAGGTCTTATACAAGCCCATAGTTATCATTCATCTCATTGTCATAGTAAATTTAGCCAAAAATTCAAAACTTTTCATTGCACATCATGTGCTAGAAACTTCACTTCATGTATATATATATATATAAAAAATCTCATAAGTACATATTTAGACGTTATGTCTCTTTGCCATCCTATATACGACATTATAAGAGTACAATAGGGACACGACCCTAAAACATAATACTAAACTATACATTTTATAAGACTTTACATTAAACATAAGTAGGGGATCCTTGAACCTAAGAATTCCTTTCCTTGAGATTGGGAATTCACATATCAAGCTCCTAATAATCTAAAGACATCCTTTAAGCATGCATAACATACACTTTGTGTAAAAAGGTAGAGAAGAATGAAGTTAGTACAAGAATGTAAGTATGACAATCATGCTAAAACATGCATTTAAAAGGGACATTTTCTTGAAATTCATACATGATGCCTTTTTTGTGAGATCTTTATAAAAACTTGATACAATAGCATTTACATCATTCAGATACTTCATATAGACATATTCAAAGGTCAAACATCATATAAAATCACGTAGAGAATTTAAAGCACATTTGAGGTCACTTTATAGTGTGTTTTTTTCACCTTACAGTGAACTATTTTCCTTTACAGTGAACATCTTTTCTTTGACTCAATAACCTCCCCAAGAAACCCTATAGTGATACTTCGTGCAATGCATCACCTTAAGGCCACAAGGAATCATTCATCCAACTTATATAAGCCAACACATACCATCATAGAAGTATAATACATAAAATACACACTTATACCAAGACATAAGAACATTACAGTAAGCTTTTGTCATTATGCATATATACTTATTTCGCTTAACATAGAACCTTATGAAACCTTACTCATAATCCTTCTCTAGGTCTACTAGTGCAACGTATATGTGAAGCCTCATAACCTCACGCGCACTTAGTGAACCTATCGTAAGACCACAAGCCTTAACATCTAATTCATATATCAAAATAGCAAGTGAGGACAACTTCATTCATGTCAACAACCTTCATCATGTAGCCATTAAGACCAATCTAGTGCATATAAGGTCAAGATCATGGGTGTTAAACATTGAATTTGGTTTTGTAGAGCCTTATACCAAAAGAAGATGTTCTTACCTAGCCAAGTTAGAACCTTAACACATGCTAGCATACTAGTGAATTCACTTGCTAGATCCTATATGGAAAGCATAGTTTATGGAACTAAGAGATATACACGAGCCTCTACATGCTCATTGGCATTGGAGCCTCATCTCATGAGAAAACATGGGTGAACCTTCCTCAGCGGGAAGAACCACCTCATGTGGAACCATCGATGAATATTCCTCCAAGGGAAGTCAAACCTTTTGGAAACCCAATGGTTAATCTTCCTCCAAGGGAAGCCAACACCACTCATTGTCAAGTTCACTAGGTGCTAAGCTAAGTTCCCTTTATTGAAAAGCCTTTATTACTTTACTTCATAAAACATAGTCTTAGGATATTTGATTCATTATATGCTTATAGAATATACAAGCACCTATCTTGTTTTTAGGGTACACATGAGCACACCTTTAAAGTCCCCTCTATTGACTAGATTTTCATACATGTGTGTCTGTACTTGTATGTGAGCAAACCTTTCATATAACACATAAATGTCACACATATTCATATATCAATGCATAAGTTTATAGGTGTACCTATATGAGCAATCCTTTCATATCAACACTCCAACATCGGAAATCACCCAAGTAAAGAATATGAGAGTTTTGATTTTAAAAAAATAGAAAAAATTAATTCCCTCTAATTTGGCTATACAGAAATTAGAAACAATTAGTTCCCTCTAATTTGACTATACCCATAACTAGTCATCTACTTGATATCATCCTTTATTGGATGATCACTTAATTGATATAGTTAATTCCATCCTTGGCCTATATTTGTTCTCTTAGTCTCAACTCTTATTTAGAATGGTAGCATCTCTCCTTTGTGCTTAGTCTTCACTCTTGAGTCACTTCACTAGAAGATCGGTTATTCTGCCCTTCCACAAATTGAAATGCACAAAACATATCTTCATACTTGTCCTAGATGAACTAATCTCATAAACCAAAAATTGTCAATAGATGCTGTATTTTGTACTAAGCGCTCTCTTCTCCCAAACGACCTCCTTAAAATATCTTTGTTAAAGAAGTATGAACCTTTGCGAATTGCAAGTAGATTTTCTCTAGGTTATCAATCAATATAATATCAACCTATAAAACCCTATAAGAAGCCCACGAGTATGATCCGATATCAAGTTCTAGGAATAAAAATTAAGCACCGCAAAAGGAAACAACTATAATTTTTCACATGTATCAAGTAAACCACAATACAATAACGTGATGATTCCATATAACTCTCTACCCCCCCCCCCCCC
>NC_028647.1:16654366-16661641 GCF_001406875.1 Solanum pennellii
CTCCCCCCCCCCCCCCCACAAAAAGAAATGGTTAAATAGTGATATTTCCCCAGCACCAAACCTGAATTAAACAACATCAAATAACTCAAAGATTACAATATCCTTATATTATAAAGCTCTGAGAACTTCTACTCTTTCTAGGGGCATCTCTATTATAGAAAAAATGGAGGGACTATCTTGTTAAGGTTATTATTCTAGAGAACCTATATTTAAGCAGTCTACACATGTAAAGGGACAATCAATATTCTTCTATACATAAACTATTCTCCTCTGAACCTGAATATGAAGGACCATGTAAATGCCTCTATTTTGGAATCAAGTTTCACATTAACACCTTTAGATTGTGAGAACATCAATGTATCAATATCTCCAAAATTGAAAAATATGGAGAAACTAACAAAGTTTAGAAGTGTAGGAAGAATTTCAGGTGGGATGTTTGGAGAAGAAAATGTTATTTATAAACTCCATAATAGCCTCACTAAGTTGTGACCAGCAACTAAGAAAACATACAGTAAACAGCTCCCGCCCAACAAAAGACTGCAAACGCTCAACATCAGAAAGAAGTAAGACAACTAGATGCACTTCCTCTTATAGAGCTTCAGAAGGATGATCAGCTAAGAAGTGAGCTTGTTACTTGTATTGAGTCATTTAGTCTATGGAACCAAATAACAGTAACCAAACAGGGAATCAGGTTATCAACAAACTTCAGCACACTCAATCCAATGATCCTAGTGTACATCCAGGAGGTAAACCTTCAAATAATAACACTCCTACCAAGAATAAGGATGGAGAAACTACTAAACCTCTTAATAATAAGTCTCATCCCCAACTTAATAAAAAGAATAGCGATGCAATAAAGAGAAGAAAAGAGAAGGAGAGGCTGCACAACATCAATCAATGAAAAATTTTATCCTGGTTAATGATCGAGCTGGCTGGTTAATTAGTCATTCAGTCTATGGAACCAACTAACAGTAACCAAATAGGGAATCAGGAAATCAGCAAACTTCATCACTCTCAATCCAATGATCCTAGTGTACACATAGGAGGTAAACCTGTAACTAATAACACTCCTACCAAGAACAAGAATGGAGAAACTACTAAACCTCCTAATAATAAGTTTCAGCCCCAACTCAATAAAAAGAAAAGAGATGCAATAAAGAGAAGAAAAAAGAAGGAGAGGCTGTACAACATCAATCAATGAAAAAATTTATCCTGGTTAATGAGCAGGCTGGTTTAAATGTAACTCCTCTCCAAAATAAGGAAACCTCTCCCAAACATTTTAATGCTCTATGTTCTCTCAATAACATTCATACAAAACCACCAGACAGTACCAGTTATTATGATCTTCTGCACTCCAAGGATGCTTTTGATCGATACACTCAACCATAGAAGAGGTTGATGAGGAAAAAGAAATAAGCGCACATTTTTTGCTGTAATTTCTTGTTCCTTCTTCTCAATGTCGAATTTATTCAATTTTTCTTTGAAATCCTGAATGCATGATTTGAGTTCAGGTTTAGCAAACTTATTCCCCCTAAATGAAGACATTCAAATCGGCAGCTAAATTTCACTTGGTTTCTTCAAGCGCGTTCGTGAAGGGTACTTTTATGCAAATATGAAAAACACTACATTAAAATCACCAATTCTAAATTGAAGAAAGCTAAAATTAACTACGTAAAGAACCTCAAATGAGTGGAAATCCACCACTCATCAATACACCCAACTTAGAAACTTTGTTTGTTCTCAAATAAAGAGTCACGACCCAAACCTGAGCCGCGACTGGCACCCACACTTACCCTCCTATGTGAGCGAACCAACCAATCTAAACCCTAACATTTCAATATAATATCAACAAAAAGTAATGCGGAAGACTTAAACTCATTAATAAAAACCAATTCAATAACTTCTAAAATTCAACATCTATTATTCCCCAAAATCTGGAAGTCATCACCACAAGAACATCTATGATCAAATTACTAAACTAAGAGTATTCTAAGAAGCTAAAATAAACAAAAGCTAGTCCATGCCGGAACTTCAAGGCATCAAGACATGAGGAAGAAGATCCAGTCCAAGCTAGAAGCATTAGCTCACCCTGAAATCCGGTGTAATGAAGACTGGCTAGAGTTGCGGTTGAGTTGAAGACGACGGTACGTTTGCTGCATTCCACAAATAACAAAGAAAACAAATACAAGTAGGGGTCAGTACAAAACACGGGTACTGAGTAGATATCATCGGCCAACTCAAAATAGAAAACAGTATATATCAGATAATATCATAAATCAACTACAATACTCAACGTGTAGCAACAACAAGTTCTATAATCATTAATAAGCACCGCCAAGTTCACACATGAGGACTCAAGCCTCAATACCATACTCTTTTGGGAATTAGGTTCATTAGATTGAGTATATTAACATCTTTCAAGATTCTTTATCTTTATTCCTCTTGTGTCGGTACGTGACACTCCGCTCCCCTACTACTATGTGTCGGTACGTGACACTCCGATCCCCTAATTCTACGTGTCGGTTCGTGACACCCGATCCCCTAATTCTACGTGTCGGTTCGTGACACCCGGTCCCCCTAATACTACGTGTCGGTTCGTGACACCCGCTCCACTAATTTCATTCTATTAATTCATCAATCCTTCTTTATACCAAGACATCATCAACCCCATTACTTTAGTTCATCAAGCCTTCTTTTATGCTAAGGCATCATCAATCTCATTAACAAAGTAGATTAGGGTTTTTCAAGATTTGGGATTCAATAGCTTCATCATGCTAATTTCATCATAATTATATATAAAATCACATCATGCATGCACACAATTAAGCATATAGAAGATTTTATAATACTACCCAACACATATCATTCGCTATTAAGAGTTTACAACGAATAGCATAAACCATAACCTACCTCCACCGAAGAATTCGTGATCACGCAAACAAATCCTCAAAATCCTTGCTCTTCTCTTCGTTTCTCTCTCTCTCTCTACTCGTTCTCCCTCTCTTTCTGTTCCTTTTCTTTTTCTTCTTATTCAAACCCACTTTCTTTTACCTAATTAGCATATAATTAAGTATAAAGATGGCAATAATATCCCACTAATTAACTCAAGGTTACCTCTTTTAACCCCCAAGTAATTAGACTTATTAACATTAACCCACTAACTTTATAATTAAAGCAGGAATAGTCCAAAACGCCCCTTAAATCACTAACAGAAATCCGACCCAGCCTGGGATTTACGCAGCCTGTGACGGGCCGTCGTGCCTGCGACGGTCCGTCCTGCTGCTCCGTCACAGAGTTCAGAGACTCGATTTTTACCAAGAGTCTGTGACGGCCCGTCACGCCTGTGACGGTCCGTCCTGCCATTCCGTTACGAAGTTCAGAGAGTCGATTTCAGTACCCAAATTTCAGAATTCTAAGTATTTTGGAACGAGACCCCCTCGACGGTCCGTCGTGCCCATGACGGTCAGTCGTGGGTTGCGTCGACTCAGACAGTTTTTCCAGAAATAAAATCTGCTGCTTAAAACGACTAAACAGGTCGTTACAATAGATACCAATTTACCCATCGTTCGTCCTCGAACGATCACAAGAAGAAAAACAAGGGCGAAAAGGAGTACCTGAATCTGTAAACAGGTGTGGGTATCTTTCTCGCATATCAGCCTCCTTCTCCCAAGTGGCCTCTTCAACTGGTCGATTCTTCCATTGAACTTTGATGGATGCAATCTCCCTTGATCTCAACTTGCGAATTTCTCTATCTAGAATGGCAACAGGCTCCTCCTCATAAGACAAATTTTCATCAAGCAGAACCGAATCCCAACGAATGATGTAGTTTCCATCCCCATGGTATCTTTTTAACATAGACACATGAAATACCGGATGCACTCCGGACAGCCCTGGAGGCAAGGCTAATTCATAAGCCATCTCCCCTACTCGCTTAAGTACCTCAAATGGTCCAATATACCTTGGGCTTAGCTTACCTCTTTTACCAAACCGCATCACCCCTTTCATGGGCGAAACCTTCAGCAAGACTTGCTCACCCTCCATGAACTCCAAGTCCCTAACCTTTCGATCTGCATATTCCTTTTGCCTGCTTTGAGCCGCTAAAAGTTTTTCTTGAATAGATTTCACCTTCTCTAATGAATCCCTCAAAAGGTCAGTACCCCAAGGTCTAACCTCAAATGCATCAAACCAACCAATGGGAGACCTACATCTCCTCCCATACAATGCTTCGAAAGGAGCCATATCAATACTTGAGTGATAGCTATTATTGTATGAAAACTCCGCTAAGGGTAAGAAGTTATCCCAATGACCACCGAATTCTATCACACATGCACGAAGCATATCTTCCAATACCTGAATCGTTCGCTCAGACTGTCCATCGGTCTGAGGGTGAAATGCAGTACTAAGGTCCAACCTAGTACCTAATTCCGCATGCAATGTTCTCCAAAACTTAGAAGTAAACTGCGTACCTCTATCTGATATGATGGAGAGTGGAACTCCATGCAACCGAACAATTTCTGAGATATAGAGTTTGGCTAACTTTTCTGCATTGTAAGTCACCTTGACCGGAATGAAGTGAGCAGACTTAGTTAACCTATCCACAATCACCCAAATAGAATCAAACTTACCCAATGTCTTTGGAAGACCAACCACGAAGTCCATTGCAATCCTTTCCCACTTCCACTCGGGAATGGGCATTCTCTGAAGTGTTCCTCCGGGCCTCTGGTGTTCATACTTTACTTGCTGACAATTTGGACATTTGGCAACAAAATCAACAATGTCGCGCTTCATTCTACTCCACCAAAAGTGTTGCTTTAGGTCACGATACATCTTGGTTGCACCAGGGTGTATAGAATACCTTGAACTATGAGCCTCTGTCAGAATAGTGTTGATCAAATCATCAACACGGGGTACACATACCCTTCCCTTGATTCTCAAAACACCTTCCTCATCGATTGTTGCTTCTTTAGCCTCTCCTCGCAACACTTTATCTCGGATTCGGATCAATTTCTCATCATTAAACTGTTTTCCCTTGATCTTGTCAAGAAAAGAAGATCTCGCCTCCACACTGGCCAAAAATCCTCCCTTCTCATTTACTTCCAATCTCATAAAGTTATTAGCCAGAGTCTGAACCTCTCTAGCCAATGGGCGTCTAGAAGCTTGTAAGTGAGCTAGACTACCCATGCTCCCTGCTTTTCTACTTAAGGCGTCTGCCACCACATTAGCCTTTCCTGGGTGATACAAGATAGTGACATCGTAATCCTTCAGTAGTTCCATCCATCTCCTCTGTCTCAAATTCAAATCTTTTTGAGTAAAGACATACTGTAGGCTACGATGATCCGTGTACACTTCACACTTAACCCCATATAGATAGTGTCTCCATTGCTTTAATGCAAACACTACCGCAGCCAACTCCAAATCGTGGGTCGGATAATTACGTTCATGCACCTTTAATTGCCTCGAAGCATACGCAATTACATTCTTCTCTTGCATTAGCACTGCACCCAAACCAGAATAGGATGCATCACAATACACAATGAAGTTCTTACCCTCTACTGGCAAGGTAAGGATAGGTGCGGTAGTCAGCAAGGTCTTGAGTTTCTGAAAGCTTTCCTCACATTCATCCGACCATACAAATGGAACATTCTGCTTAGTCAAGTTCGTCAATTGGGAAGCAATAGAAGAGAATCCCTTGACAAATCGACGGTAGTAACTGGCTAAACCAACAAAGCTTCTTATTTCTGACACATTAGTAGGTCTTACCCAATTCTTCACTACTTCGATCTTAGAAGGATCCACCATCACTCCATCCTTAGAAACCACGTGCCCCAAGAAGGACACTGAATCTAGCCAAAACTCACACTTGGAGAATTTGGCATAAAGCTTTTTCTCCCTCAACATTTCCAACACAATTCTCAAATGCTCCTCATGTTCCTTCTTACTCTTGGAGTATATCAGTATATCATCAATAAATACGATCACAAAGAGATCCAGATATGGCTTAAAAATCCCGTTCATCAAGCTCATGAAAGCAGCAGGGGCATTCGTTAGTCCAAATGACATTACCAAGAATTCATAATGCCCATACCTGGTTCGAAAAGCAGTCTTTGGCACATCTGCTGCCCGTATTTTCAATTGATGATAACCAGACCTCAAGTCAATCTTAGAGAAGACACAAGCACCTTGTAACTGATCGAACAAATCATCAATGCGAGGAAGAGGATACCTGTTCTTAACAGTTACTTTATTTAGTTGCCGGTAATCTATGCACATCCGAAGACTCCCATCTTTCTTCTTCACAAACAAAACAGGAGCACCCCAAGGGGATGCACTCGGTCTAATAAAGCCTTTCCCTAACAATTCTTGAAGTTGGGCTTTTAACTCCCTTAACTCTGCTGGAGCCATTCTATAAGGGGGTATGGAAATGGGACGAGTACCCGGCTCCAAATCAATGCAAAAGTCAATATCCCTGTCCGGTGGCATACCAGGAAGGTCTGCAGGGAACACATCTAGAAACTCACGGACTACCGAAACCGACTCAATTGAAGGTACTTGGGTAGTATCATCCCTGAGGTGTGCCAAGAACGCTAAACACCCTTTACTAACCATTTTCTTAGCACGAAGAAAGGAGATGATACGAACTGGAGTGGAAGTGTAGTTACCCTCCCACACTAACGGATCTGTCCCAGGCTTGGCCAACGTTACAGTTTTAGCATTACAATCTAAGATTGCAAAATTTGGAGAAAGCCAAGTCATACCCAGAATTACATCGAAATCAACCATTTCTAAGATAACCAAGTCTACACGAGTGTTGCTACCCATAAAAGTCACCAGACAAGACCTATATACCTTTTCGACTATCACAGACTCACCCACCGGAGTAGAAACACGAATAGGCATGTCAAGCAATTCACAATGTAAATTAAGACCAGTAGCAAATGAGGAAGATACATATGAAAATGTGGAGCCAGGATCAAATAATACAGAAGCCATGCAATCACAAACCAAAAGATTACCTGTGATAACAGCATCTGATGTCTCCGCTTCAGACCGCCCAGGGAAAGCGTAACAGTGGGCCCTATCACCTGTCTGCCCATTGCTCCTACCATGTGATGTTGTAGTAGCTCCAGTTTGTCCGTCACCTCGACCGTTTTGGTGACCACCATTACCCCGGCCACCACTTCCTCCAGAATAACGGCCTCTACCATGACCACCTCTACCTCTAGCTATTGGGGGTCTATAACTCTGTTTTGGACAATTCCTCCTAATATGTCCAGT
>NC_028647.1:16665096-16696303 GCF_001406875.1 Solanum pennellii
CCTGTGACGGGCCGTCGTGCCTGCGACGGTCCGTCCTGCTGCTCCGTCACAGAGTTCAGAGACTCAATTTCCTTGAAGAGTCTGTGACGGTCCGTCGTGACCACGACGGTCCGTCCTGCCATTCCGTTACGAAGTTCAGAGAGTCGATTTCAGTACCCAAATTTCAGAATTCTAAGTATTTTGGAACGAGACCCCCTCGACGGTCCGTCATGCCCATGACGGTCAGTCGTGGGTTCCGTCGTCTCAGCCAGTTTTTCCAGAAATAAAATCTGCAGCTCAAAACGACTAAACAGGTCGTTACATAAAGAAAACAAAAACACAAGACAATCTTATTTCGAAACCCACCACAAATCAATTTCCCTTTCTCACTTAAGCACAAGGTAATGGCTTAGGTCGGTAGTACCAAATATTCCACCATGCAAGATTTAAAAAAAAAATCCTCTCATGAAACATTTTCAAGAGCCAAGAATCATTTAAGTGACAACAACTCAAATTCAAGAAATAACTCAACTAATTAACTTTTTCACTTGCCCACTTTACTCAATTAGGAATTTTCTAAATCACCACTTTTTCAACTTATGTCCTTAACAAGAAATTAGATTCAAATTATGAATCATATAAGAAATAAAGGAAAAACCTATAAGATAACAATAAATCAAATTATGAACCGTATACGAAATAGAGGAAAGAACCTTTCTCCTCTGATGACAAGTACACCAGCCATGAAATCACTATGACCGCGTATGAAGATAGTAGTTGAATGCAGCAAAATATCTACAAAACTATGGACAAGTAAGGTGACATTTGATGCATGTTATGTGACAGTATTTTAGTTAGCGATACTTGGACATAATCTTGTTATGTACCACCACAAAAGCCCCATGTGCATGAGCCACCTTGGAAATTTTCTGTAATAAAATAAAAGACACAATAAAAGTAAAAGCTGAAAATTATACGTGCATAATCTAATATGCCACTACCAATCACCCATTCAAATATCACAAATTTGTTGATGCGGGTTGGTTGTACTCTACAGCCAAACTAGCTTTGTCCATGGTTTAATCACAAAAGCAACCTCATCAAAAAAAGATGCATCTAGTGCTAGTACAAATAGTGGTGGAGCTATGTTTAATAGAGGAACATTTGCATGAAAGCAACCTCATCTAAAAGAGTCGATAATTATTTTTTTAGCGAAAAGAGTGCACAAAACATTATTTTTACTGATGAGTGTGTGCACCCAAATTAAAAATTAAATTACATATCACTTAATAACTAAATCATACGAAAACATAAAAATATAAAGCTATCCATGTATAAATCAAAGCTAATGGATAAAAGTCAACAAATAATTTTTAGCTACAAATTGAATATACTCCCTCTAGTTCATATTAAATGAACTATTGAGACTTTTTTCGTGATTCAAATAACTGAATGTTTCAAAGTTCAAGAGATTATGAAAAAGTTTTTCCATATTAACCTTTTGTTTTAATAAGATTCTTAACTATTTTATATTTTCTAAAAAAATAGATTAGATGATCAAAAGTATAATAGTGGATAATAATCTTCAATTTTTGTTCTTGAGAATGTATACACATAATAATTCACTCACTACAGATTGAAAATATATACAAAAATATAAAATCTTAAAATTAGATTATTCATTTTAAGGCTAGAAACATAAAGAAGATATAGAACAACTATTTCAGTGTTTTTTTTGGTTTTAAAACAGATTGTTTAAAAAAACGAAAAACTGCAAGCAAAAATCACTGGAACAAGCATTTGAATAGTACAAAAAATATTCTCTTATTCCAAAGACATAATCCACCAGCCTCGCAACCACCTCCTATTGTTATAAAAAAGGAATATAACACAAATAACTAAGAATCAAAAAAGTAGAATCAGAAGAACCGTCAGATGATTAGGTTAAGACCAATTGCTCAACATACCATCTTTGCACAAAGACTAAATTTCCCACGTGTAGATTTCATACATTGTTCAAGACAAAACTGCTGAAGAACATTTCCTTAGAAAAAGGATCATGTGTAATAATACAGAGTTACAATAATCAAATGTTTTTTCTTGGATCTACTACAATATTAGGCAAATATACCCTAATAACACAAGAGGATCCAATCTAAAATACCTTTTTCCTCTTAATTGAAGTTCAAGAAATAATGAAAGAAGTTGCAACTTACCAAAAAACGGGAAAATGCAAAAGTTCCCGTTAAACATTAAGTGTAAAGGAAAACAACAATATTGTGTATCGTGCACACCGAAACACTCAATAACAGACGAAAGAAGCTCAATAGTAGAAAAACTAGAAAGAGATAGATACACGCAAGATTTGAAATTTTTTCATCTTCATCTTCCAAACAGTTGGCCATTTCATTTATATAAACTTCCACCTAATAATGATACACACAAATCAAGATGATAAAAATTCTTCCACATGAAAGCTAAGTTTAAATGTTTGATAGTCCAACCAAACCTTCATGTCATTCAGTATTAGATGAGAATGAGTAATCTCTTAATCATGCTATGCTCTCTGCACGTCTCTAACAAATTAGGAAAATAAACTGTCAGATCTCCAAGATCAACAGTGCAATTTGATCAAACTATTTCAGATGGTGCATTCTTCCACAACAGTTAAAAGAAGCTGGAAATTTGCATCACTAGGTACAAACATGTTTATAAATTTTTACAAAAATCTTAAATAATTGATGACGATCAAATCACTCTCAAAATAAGTTAAAAGACTAAGAGTTCATCGTTTATAAAAATACCCAACAGTTCGTAACATTCGAAGAGGCTCTTATTTCAAGACATACCACAAATAAACTTCGCTTTCTCAATTAACCACAGAGGTAATGTCTCCAGATGGTACTAACAAATAGTTCACATGCAAACTTTTTAAACATAAGAGATCATCTCATTCTCTTTACATTCGTAAAAACCAATAATTATTTAAGTGACAACAACTCAAACTCAAGAGATGACTCAATTCATTAACACTTTCACATGCTCACTTGACTCAATGAGGAATTTTCAAAATCACAACTTTTTCAACTTACATTGCCCTCACAAGAAAGAATTGTCCCAAAACCACACACACATTATACAAGACATGGGACAACACTCACACTCACAAAGAGTCATCTCATGTACACAATGTCACACCATAGGCTTGCCCATATTATCAATCATTATTAATTCAACTCCATTGGTTAGAAATCTCAAAAGACTTTGTTAAGCTTGTAACATAGTCTTACGAAAGGTTGTGATATCATTTACGTATGACTACACCCTCCTTGTACACTACATCAAAACTCATCATTTCCAACTTTCTCTACTTCTCTTCACTTTTCAAACCCATGCACATTCCACACTATTTTTCACTTTTCTTTTCTTATTTCAAATCTACATGGCCCACATACAATCATTTTCAAATTTTGAAGGATATATTCAATTGCTTTCTTTATTTTTCAAAGTTTTTTCTTTATATAGGACATCCCATCCAACCCTCACTTTTCAAACCGATGCACATTCAACACTATTTTCGTTATTTTTTTTACTTATTTGCACTCTAGACGCCCCACATACAACAATTTTAAACTTTTGAAGTATTCAAGTCTCATTTATTCATTTTCTTTCTTTTTTTCAAAGCCTTTTCTTTCTTTAAGACATTCCGTCCAACCCGCATTTTCTTTTTTTTTTCTTTTTTTTCCTATCATGCCTGCCCTCATGTTGTAAGCATCCCTTCAATGAATTTTCCATAATACCACCCAGTTAGGCTAAAAGCCTTAAATTTCACAACCTCAAGTTCAAGGATGGAAGGGTTCAAAGGTTACTTTTTTTCAAAAAAAAATAAGTCTTGTAATGTGATTTCCAATTAAAAGGATTAGGCTCTAAGGGGAAACAACTAAGAATATATTTAGTGCAAATGTGGAACTTTTAGGCCATGTAGACTTCAAGAACATCAATGAAAGCCTAAGATCATTTCTCCAACCAAACTATATCAAGAGCAACATTTCAAGACTAACCGGGCAAGTTCTTGGTTACAAAAGTTAATATAGGGCATTATACAATAACTCACCACACATGGCCTGCAAATAAATCAAGATGATTCAAAATCTAACTTCATTTTCAAAATACAAGTAGCATTGAACAAACCTCTAACGAATAAAAATTAACAAAAAGAATTGTAAGAGTTATCAGAAATCATCCATAAAATGCTCAACATTTTAAAAATTGAGAAGTATGCTCATGATTCACATGCATGACTATACTCTTATTACCAACCACGTCAAAACCTTCCAAAATGACGATTATTTTACCCTTAAGGGAGGCATTAACCAATCCATCATGAGGCAACCTCATGTATCTATTTGGGAACGGGGTATGGAAACTTTTCCACAATCAACGCCAATCAAACACTTACAAGCAGTCGATGATTTAACGTTAAGAAGGACATCACTCTGTATCCAACATTCGGGCATCATCAATCCACATCTTATTATTAAAAAAGATAACAAAGACAAAATCTCCAAATCACAAGTTAAAAATACAAATCAAAAACTAAAATAGACCAATCCATCACAATATCTACAGAAGCATCAACAACATCATGCCCAAAAGCCTTTTAAGTAAGGGAAGATCAAGACAAATCTTTTGAGGCTTTAAAATCGATGCTTAGCTCAATTAATTGATTTTGAGAAAATCTTTGAATGTGAATGTTATTCTAGTAAAGTAGGCATTGGAGCTGTCTTAATGCAAGACAAAAATCCCATTGCTTATTTTAGTGAAAATCTTAAAGGTGCAACTTTGAACTATTCCATTTATGATCTTGAATTGTATGCTTTGATTATAGCATAAGGTACTTGGGAAGACTACTTGTGGGCCATAGAATTTTTCATTCGAATAGACCATGAGTCGCTAAAGCATATTTGGGCCCAAGGAAAGTTGAAGAAAAGGCACGCTAAATGGATTGAATTCCTTGAAACTTTCTTTTTTATAATTAAATACAAAAAGGAGATGGAAAATGTGGTGGCTGACGCCTTGTCTTGGAAACATGTGTTGTTATTACATTTCTAAATTGCTTCGCTTTGAATTTTTGAAGACAATGTATGGATCACATGTTCACTCAAATCTTATGAGATTGTGAGGCATGTGAGAGGGAAAGATGGTTTACGGATTGATTTTCTACTCCCTATTCTAAGTTTGATGGTTTCTTGTTCAAACGCAGACTGTGGGTGCCAATGAGCTCTTGGAGAGAATCATTTGTGAGGGAGGCACATTATGGGTCATTTTGGTGTTCATAAAACAAGGAAAATTCTGGAGGAACAATTCAATTGGCTTATGGGTCCTTCCCTATGGTTTATCCACTCCACTCCCATCCCTAAAAGACCTTGGCTTGATATCTCAATGGACCCTTTGAGGTGTCCCAATGGTCTGGGCTTGGGACTTCCATGTTGGAGGTTTCATGTTCGAAAGCCCTTGCCAACAAAAGAAAGGGCTTTACCTTCTGGGTCCAGCTCGTCGAATCGGACTTGCCTAATGATGGTTACCTCTCGTATGTGGTTTGCAAGTTATTTCATAGGGGAGGTTTTACCATATTCTCATCCAAAGGGTAGTGGCTGCAGGTTTAGGATTTTTGTTGGGTATAGACTTTATCATTTATGATTATTAGGATTTAGGGTATTAGGTCTAGGTTTTTTATTTGAGTGTTTTGAAGGTTTATGGTTTATGGTTCAAGTTTTTGTAGATCTTTTTAAATTTAGAGTGTTTTTTTTACCAAAACGACCCTTGTGGTGGATCAGGGGCTGAGCAACACTCTCAGGCCTTATCATTAATAGAACAAAAATTACAAGAAGGGGGGAATAAACCTTACCTTCTATCCTATGGTGAGTATGAAGTTGACTTACCTACTAAGGTTAGTCAACTAAACCTCTTACAAGGAGATGTAACCTATAGAAATACTAAAATTTCCAAGAAAATATAAATAAGGAGTCTCTCCCTTTACAAATATTATCTATTCATATACTAAATCTATAGTCTATGAATATTTTGATATTTCCTTGTTGGACTTATATATTTCCTTTGCTGAACTTGAGCATCTTCCTTTGCTATTTTTGATGTATTTTTCCTCATTCCTTTGCTGATTCTGTAACTTCTACATCCTTTCCATGCCATATCTTTGCCTGTAACAAATGTACCATACAAAATACAGAATTCTATACCTATACAGTACATCATATGTTATAGGATTTAAATGAAAAACAGTCAAGGAGGTTGTTTAATCTTCCTCATCTTCCTGCGTCTGAAATTTTGAACTCCCATTTTCTCCAGAATATAGATTCCTTTGGCATCATGGGGGAGTTGATTACAAGTACAATAGTGTTGTACAATGTCCTGATTATGACTCTGTTTGGATAAAATGTCTGCTGTACAGTTGGCCTCTCTGTAAACATACACACAAGAAAAAGAATTACATAGATAAGTAAGAGTTTGAAGTTCATGCACTAACGTTTGTATTCTCCAAGGAGGTTTATCCGTTACTAATAACCATTTAATCAGTAACTCTGAGTCAACTTCTAGAATTATATTTTTATACCCATGTTGAATGCACCAATTCAAACCATAAGAAGCTGCTTGAACTTCTGCCTGATAATTGGAACCTTCTCCAAGAGGAACTGCAAATGCATATATGATTCCACCTTGTTCATTTCTAAGAATTCCACCCCCTCCAATCCTTTCTGGATTAGTTAAAGCACTACTATATGTGTTCAACTTATTTTTAGCATTAGGAGGTGGTTTCCAAGAAACTATATTGACCTTTATCATATGCTAACATTTTTCTAGAATTTCTATTAGATCTGTCCATTTCCCTGTCCAATGTAAATTAGGAAAAACAAAATTTAGAAATTTCAGTACTTCCTTTTGAATGAAATATTTTACTTCGTAAGTGCTTGATGTTTTCCCCCATATTTAGCAGCACATCTATTCTTCCATAGATTCTGGCATCTCACTATAGGTAGTATTCTTATAATAGTTGTGTGCATCATTTTTTCCTTTGTTGTTACACTATTGAATAATCCTATTCCTCAATGAAGATTGCTGAATATTTATGCCCAAAGAATTGGCAAAATACTTCCATATATGAGTTGCAAAAGATCCTTGAATGAATATATGATCAACATCATCTCATCCTTGATTCCTACAGCAAGAACATTTAGCAGGTTCTACTCAAAAATTTGCCAGAATCTCATTAGTAGGATGTTTTAGTCTTAAAGCTCTTCATAATAAAAAGGACATTTTGAAAGGCACATTTTTGTGCCAAATGAACTTATTAATCACATCATCATTCCCTCTATGTCTGCAAATATCCCAGGCTGATGCACATGTGAAATTACCAGAATCAGTAGGTTTCCCGATTATTATATCCTTATGATCATTTTGATAGTGAAATCTAGTGTTCAAGATAATAGGAATTAATAAAGGATGCACTTCCTCTCTCAACTTCCTCTCATTCCACTGGCCATTGATCAGAAACTCATTCACTGTGACATTATTAAAACTAGAGATAGTATTATTGTACTTAGCTAAAGCTCCAATACCTAACCAGTCATCCAACCTAAATGAACAATTTCCTGAATTTATTTGCCACTTAATATGCTCTTCAACTTTATGTTTATTCTTCATCTGATATCTCCAAATCAGTGATTGGCCATTCTCAAACTTCCTTCCAACTGGATTAGTTCTTTGACAATATTTAGCTTGAAGAAATTTCTTCCAGATGGAGTTTTTGGATATAAAAAGCCACCACTGTTTGTATTGCAAAGCAGTACATAGATCAGTAAGTTTTCTAATTTCTATTCCCCCTTCTGCCTGAGGTATACTCAAAGTTTCCATAGATGCCCAATGATATTTCTTATTATCATGATCTTTTCCCCAGAAGATGGTTGAAACTAGGGAATTAATATATTTGATAACAGTATTAGGAGGGGATATAGCAGCCATAACATGAATAGGAATAGAATGTAACACATGCTTGATCAAAGTTAGTTTTCCCCCAAAACTGAGAATTTTATTTTGCCAACCTGTAATCTTCTTAGAAATTTGTTGAACTAAATGGGAGTAATATATAATTTTTTTGTCTCCCAACATATAAGGACAACCTAAATACATAATAGGGCTGTTCTTTTTTGAATAACCAGTAATCTCATGCATATTAGAAATGATATCTTGGGGAGTTTTACCAGGAACCATAAAATAACTCTTATGTTTATTAATAAGCTGTTGAGAGGTTTGCTCATAATCAGTCAGAGTATTCATAACAATTTTAAGAGAATCTTTATTAGTTGAAGTAAAAATAATCACATCACCATCAAAACTTAAATGATTAATTTGAGGTCCTTTAGGCTTCATGTAAATACCTTTATAACCAGGATTATTATATAAGTTATTAAGCAATTCTAGTTAAGACTTCAGCTCCTAAAATAAACAAGGATGGAGATAAAGGATCCCCTTGTTTAAGCCCTCCAGTAAAATTAAAAAAACTATGTCTAAGACCATTTATAATAATAGAGTACCAATTGTACTCATGATTGTCCATATTAAGTCTAGGAAAATCTCCCCAAAACCAAATCTTCTCAAAAACTAGACAAGTATAAGACCAAGACACCCTATCATAAGAGTTTGTCATATCCAATTTGATAACAACATTATTACCTATATGAGGCTTCTTAATGTCATGAATAATTTCCTGAGCAAGCATAATATTTTCAGTAATATATCTTCCTTTTACAAAACCAGATTGATTCTCTGAAATTAAAGAGGGAAGGATATTTGCCAATATCATACTTAATAATTTAGAAATAATTTTATCAGTGAAATTACTTAAACTGATAGGTCTAAGATCATTAAATCTATTAGGTTGTTCTGTTTTAGGGATCAAAACTAAACAAGCATGTGACATAAACTTAGGCATCTCATGACCACAGAAAAAATAATGAACTGCAGCTAATAAATCCTTTTTAATAATATTCCAGCAAGCTTGGTAGAATTTACCACCAATACCATCAGGGCCAGGGGCAGACTAATATTCTCAAGGATTTTTTTAGGTTTAGTGTTTTTAAAGGTTTTTTTAGAGTTTAGGATTTCGTAGGGTTTAGAGTTTAGGGTTCATTAGTGTTTCAGAAGGCTTGGGGCTTAGGTTTTTTTTTTGCTAAGGTGTAGGGTTTAGTGTTTCGTAGGTTTTAGGATTTAGGCCTTTTGATTTAGGGTTTCTTAGGGATTTCAAATTTTTAGGTTTAGGCTTTTAAAAGTTTTCTAAGGTTAGCTTGGGGTCACTCGTAATCCTATGTCCTATGCTACTTCAAGGGGGTAACCTTAGAGAGCGACAAAAACTATTTTTCAATAAAAGCCTCTAATGAACTAGAGATGTTGGGACATGCCCCAAACTAACGCTAGAAAAATTGGAACTAAAATGAAAAACTGAATATAAAACATGTCAATCGTCCTCGAAGAACAAGGACTCACCACAAAAATTGCAGAATATGGATCCCGAACCTATCTCCACGTGATCTGAATGCTGAGAACCTGAACCTACATCAAGAGAGGATGTAGCGTAGAGCATGTGTCGGCTCTTGAAAGGTAGTGAGCATGAATGGTAGAATAAACCTAAACAAATATATATAACTGAATAAAACATACCGAACAATGATATAATTTATACATAAGGGTTTAGGTATTTGGTAAGGGTTTAGAGCTTAAGTTATTCTAGCATTTTTTTAGGTTAAGATTTATTTTTTTTAATTTAGGATTTTTAAAATTTTTTTGCGATCATAATTTGTTTTACGATTTAGGGGTTCTTAGGGATTAGGAATTAGGGTTTTAGATTAACAAATTTTTAGGGGTTTTAATGTTTGTTTTAGGGATTTTTAGTTTTAGAGTTTTTGAATGTTTTTAGGATTTTTTAGTATTTAGATTTTTTTAGGATTTAGGGTTTCTTAGGGTTTAAGGCTTTTTAGAGTTTCATTAGGCGTAGGGTCGGGGGTTTATCTTAAGGATTAGGGTTTAGGTTCTTAAGGGTTTGAGTTTAGAATTCATGGTTTCTTACGTTTATTTTGGGTCTTTTAGGGTGTAAGGTTTCGGGTTTAGTTGTTTTCTAGGGTTATTGTTCGTTATTAATAGTTTTTTTAGGTTTAGAGTTTTTAAAGATCTTTTTGTTGTTTTTGGGGGTTTAAGGTTTCTTAGATATTTTTTTTTATTTTTAAGGTTTGGGATTTTCTTAGGGTTTGAGTTTTGGGCTTATGATTTTTAGGTGTTTACATTATAGGGTTTCTTAGGGTTTAGGATTTAGGGGTTGTAAATTTTTTTTACGTATTTCAAGGTTTAAATTTTCTTAGTTATTTTTAGGGTTTAGGGTTTTTTTAATTGATTTTTAGGGTATTTAGTATGGTTAGGGCTTAGTATTTTCTAGTTTTTTTAGGTTTATGATTTTAATGGGTTCTAGAATGTTAACTTTATAGAGGTTTATAGGGTTTAGGGTATACGGTAATAGGGTTTCTTACATATAATGATTCTTTGGGTTTGTATTTAGGATCTTAGGTTTTAGGGTATTAGAGTTTCTCAGAGCTTAGGATTTATAAGGATTTAAGGTTTATAGTCACTTAGGATATGCGATTTACTCTTTCTTCGAGTTTCTTAGTCTATGTTAGGGTTTAAGGATTAGGGTTTTAGTTTTAAAGATTTTCTTTTGAGTTTTTTTATGGTTTATAAAGACTATGATTTTCTTAAGGGTTTTCAGGTTTAGGGTTTAAAAATATTTTTAGGTGTTTTAAGAGTTTTTGCTAAGGCTTCTTTATGTTTAGGGTTAATGCCCAAGGTTTATAGGTTAGGATCTAAGGTATATGGTTTAAGGTTTTAGGTTTTAAGTTGAGTTTTTTAGGGTTGATGATTTTTATGATAGAGTATTTAAATGTTGTTAGGGTTTCTTAGGTTTTTTTATGAATTTGGATTTCATAATATTTAGGTTTATGTAGGATTTAGGGCATATGATTTTATGTTTAGGAATTTTTTCGGGCTAACGGTTTTAAAGGGATTCATTTTGGTTTTTGATGTATTATAGTTTTACTGGTACATAGGAATCCCATTGCCCAGTATTTAAAAATATTGGTCATAGTATAGAAAATTGGCTAAGGTGTATTAGCCGATTTCTATATAATACTCAAATAAGCAAAATATTGGGCATATTAGAAAATATTGGACTAAAGGGTGTTAGCCAATTTTCTAACATTAATGAGCTTGTTTAAGAAATGTACCTGCAATGAATACCCTAAGCTAACAATATATATTTTCTAGTATTTTCACACCAAGTACTAGGCATCCAAGTGTCAAGCCTAGTGTCATAGCACATGATCATTTAAAATGATCAGGTAAATTAAGCAGTGCCCAAGGACATAGTGAGGGTTCTTGGGACAACAAGTAAACATTCCCAAATGAACCATAAATAATAGTTAGTTAGGAAAGTCTAACCAACCCATGTGCAAGCACATGTGAAGAAGTTGTCAAAAGAGGGGGCCACCCAAATCGAATTCGGTTAGGGTAGTTAGGAGGAAAAACGTGCACAAAGGACCACTCCATGTGGGGCCTAAAATCCCTACCAATTCTAGACTCTAACCTACTGCCCTAAATAAATAAATAATCGAATTGGACCCATTAGTGCACCCGACAACCTAGGACCAAAACCGGATTGACACTAACCTCGTACTAGTTAAAGAGACAACCTAGTACCTAATCTAGGATGGTCCAAAAGGTTAGTTATGATCCTAAAAACTTAGAGGCACTTTATTAATTCCCCTAGGTTACCTAATTAATTAATTTATCAAATTAATTAATTAATTTAAAAGGGCTAAAACCGAAAATAAAAAGGAATTTTTCAAATTTCGGTTAAGACAAGAAAGGAACAACCTAGTACCTAACCTAGAATGGTCCAAAGATTTAGTTAAGATCCTAACGACTTAAGGTTACTTTAGTAGTTACCCTAGGCTAATTAATTAATTAATTTAAAAATTTTATTAATTAATTTAAAGGGGAAAAACCGAAATCACAAAGCAATATCCAGATTTTGGTTAAAACAAGAAAAATACAACCTAGTACCTAACCTAGGATGGTTCAATGGATTAGTTATGGTTATAACGACTTAAGGGTACCTTATTAATTACCCTAGGTAACTTAATTATTTAAATTATACATTTAATTAATTAAATTAAAGGGGTCAAACTGAAATTCTTACACTAGCCTAGTACAACTCAAGAAACATCCTAGTACTTAACCTAGGATGGTCTAAAAGGGTTAATTTTTCATCCAATGATTTAGGCACACTTTAATAGTTTCCTAGGTACCTTAATTAATTATATTATCCATTTAATTAATTAATTTAAAGGGGAAAAAATGAAATTCTTGGGAAAAATTTCAAATTTTACCAAGTATTGTGTTTTCCTAGTTCTAGTCAATCTAGGAGGGGCTTTTAAGTAATAATTTAATTAATTTATTTAATTATATTATTAAAACCTAAGTTGAATGATTCAATATCAGTTATTAAACCTAAAAATCACGTTCAAACTCATAGACAAAAAGGACGCAAAAATAGTAAGCAACAAACGGAAGAAAAAGGCAGAAAATTATCGATTTCTCTGGGGCGATTTCAAGGTTTCTTAAAGGTTTCATTCAAGGTGGTCTTCGTAGATTAAGTTAATCATAAGGTATGGGTTTCTCTCCTGGACTTGTTTCTCCAAGAGAACTTTCTTTCCAACGATTCAAAGATCTTGAAACTTGGGGTTGTTCCCGTGTTCTCATCAAACTCCTTTGTTCCTAGTATCCTTTTTGATTCCATGTTGATTAGGTTGGATATCATGTTGTTGATATGTTGTTCTTGCTGATCTTATATGACATGTTCTTGAATTATGATTGTTGATTAACCTATGAAGTTGTCACCGTATAAATTTAAGTCTTTAAAACGTGAATCATGAATCGACAATGTGTTGGTTAAATTCGTAATTGTTTTATGTATTGATGTGTTTGTCCGAATGTTGCATTTCAGTTATTTTGAAGTTATAAAGGCGTTAAATTCATCAAATATTAATATGATGCTGTCCAATATGTCTTTAAAAGGTTATCCTAAAGTCATGGACCAAGATTGGTTAAGAGAATGATACTATGTTAAGATGTGTCCGAAACAGTTATGTATGAAGATGATTATGGTTTGTTGTGTATACCTACTATAAATGTGACTTGTTGATGATGTTGTGTTTGTTAAATGATCATATTATGCTGTTCAAGATGTTTAATGACGTTATGCATAAAGTTATGTCATAAGGTTGGCTAAAAAGATCTCCATGAAATTATAATTTGAGTGATTGATTGGCTTATGCCAATAAAATGGCTAACAATACATTGTGCAAAAGGGATGCATGCAAATGACTATAATATTATGTTAAATAATTAAAAGATTTGCTAATGAATAATACACATATCCAACCAAGCATAAAAGAATGTAAAATTTGTCTATGCTAATAAAGATAGTTATGTTGTCTATACCAAAATGTTTATGCCAATACTAATCATACGTCAATCTTGTGTAGCAAGAGATAAGCACTTCTAAATTAATTCAATGAATACATAACCAAAGGCATGCCACTAATTCGGACAACTCCCAACATGCTATAAAAGAATGACATATGAACTCATGAAACTCATTTAGTGAAGTGCTTATCGTCCATAAAAGATGATATGAATCTACTACATTTAAGTAAGTAAGTACCATGAGTTATAACATAATTAAAGGGATCTAAATTATTTAAGTGAACAAAATGAGGTGCTAAATGAAGTGAGACAAGTCTCACTTACACCTAAGCTACTAGTTAAAAAATCCTCACGTATGAAGGTGCTAGAATCTGTGAGCCTAACTCATTAACCAAAGGATAATATGTAATAAGAATTCACATTTCACAATGTAAAGTAAGGATGACCAGTCATCAATAGAGTTAGTAAATCTCAATCTAGAAGCAAGCCTCCATAATGGTTGAGTCAACACTAGAAGATATAGAAGAAATGAATATTCACGTAATGAGGTGAGTAATTATGTTAATCTATGATACTAATGAAAATGGTGAAAACATGACAAGAGGCTAAGATGAATGGTGAGACAAGTCTCAACCAAGCCTAAGTAAAGGTCACTAAAAGTAATCACCTAAGAGAGTGTTGAATATCAAGAGACAAGTCTCAATCATACTCTATATGTAAGTGTAAGGACAATTCACACTTAATACTAATGATGAGATGAGAAATCATCTAACGAGCAATGATGCCCTCATGCTAGAAGCCAGATTCCATGATGTATGATTTGAATGTAATGGAGCTTTAAACTTAGCATCGATAGGCTATCTATGAGCTATGATGCCTTCCTTCAGGAAGGGCGGAGGTTCAAGTAACTCTCATGAGAAGATACTATCCGTCATGCCGGGTGTGGGTCTCTTTATATGTCCTAGTATTTGAACCTATACTACCAATATAGAGATCTAGCAGGGTTCGACTCCCTATATACGTTAGTATGTTCAGGTCACTTTGGCCGGTGATTTCAACTCTTTTAGGTGTGGGGCAGACACTGGATTTCATGATGCTGACATGATCTATGTCGTTTAAGGTTAAAGTTTCCAATGAAAGAATGATTCCAGCGTCAAAGTATGAAAGATAATGAAATGAACGATACCGAAGAATCGACAATGTGTAGTTACATCCGTAATTCTTTTAAGTGTTGATGTGTTTGTCCGAATGTTGCATTGATGTTATTGTGCCGTTATGAAGGTGTTAAATTCATTAAATATTAATATTATGCTGTCCAATATGTCTTAAAAACATTACCCTAAAGTCATGGACAAAGATTTGTTCCGAGAATGATACTATGTTATGATGTGTCCAAAACTATTTTGTATGAAGATGATTACGGTTTGTTGGGTATACCTAGTGTAAATGTGATTTGTTGATGATGTTGTGATCGTTAAATGATCATATTATGTTGTTCAAGATGTTTAAAAATTGTATGCCTAAAGTTATGTTATAAGGTTTGTTAAAAAGATCTCCATGAAACCGTAATTTGAGTGATTGTTTGGCTTATGCCAATAAAATGACTATCAAATACATTTTCCAAAAGGGATGCATGCAAATGACTATAATATTATGTTAAATAATTAAAAGATAGGCTAATTAATAATATATATATCCAACCAAGCATGAAAGAATGTAAAATTTACCTATGCCAACAAAGATGGTTATGTAGTCTATACCCAAATGTTTATGTCAATACTAATCATATGTCAATCTTGTGTTGTAAGAGTATCAAATATATAATAAACACTTCTAAATTAATTCAATAAATCCATAACCAAGGGCATGTACTCATTGGGACAACTCCCAACATGCTCTAAAAGAATGACATATGAACTGATGAAACTCATTGAATGAAGTGTGCATCGTCTATAAACGATGATATGAATCTACTACATTTAAGTAAGTAAGTAACGGAGTTCTAACATAATTAAAGGGGTCTAAAGTAAGTACGTTACCAAAATGGGGTGTTAAAACAAGTGAGACAAGTCTCACTTACACCTAAGCTACTATGTTAAAAGAATACTCATGTATGAAGGTTTTAGAATGTGTGAGGCAGTATCATTAACACGAATGGATGATACATAAGTAATATTTACATTACATCAATGTAAAGTAAGGATGACCAATCATTAATAGAGTAAGTAAATCTCAATCTAGAAGCAAGCCTCCATAATGCTTGAGTTAATGCTAGAAGATAAAGAAGAAATGAACATTCACGTAATGAGGTGAGTAATTATGTTAATCTATGATGATAATGAAACTGGTGACAACATGATAAGAGGCTAATATGAATGGTGAGACAAGAAGTCTCAACCAAGCCCAAGTAAAGGTCACTAAAATCACTCACCTAGCAGATTGTTGAATATCAAGAGACAAGTCTCAATCGTACTCTATATGTAAGTGTAAGTAAAATTGACACTTAATACTAATGATGAGATGAGAAATCATCTAACGAGCAATGATGCCCTCATTCTAGAAGCCATCTTCCGTTATGTATGATTTGAACGTAATGGAACTTTATACAAAGCACTAATAGGCTAGATATGAGCGGTGATGCCTTCATTCGTGAAGGGCGGAGGTTCACGTAACTCTCATTATATGAGACTGTCCGGCATGCCGGGTATGGGTATCCTTATATCTCCTAGTCTTTGAACCAATATTGCTAATATAGCGATATAGCAGGGTTCGACTCCCTATATACGCTAGCATGTTTGGGTCACTTTGGCCGGTGATTCCACCTCTTTTAGGTGTAGGGCAGACAGTGGATTTCATGATGCTCACATGATCTATGTTGGTTAAGGTTAAAGTTCCCAATGAAACAATGAGGCCATCCTCGAAGTATGAAAGATAATGAAATGAACAATACCAAAGATTTTTGTGCAAGACAATCAAGAGGTGAAATCTGATTCAAGTAATGACATTAGGTCATTCTTGGTCATTGAACTTCATGATCTCGATGAGAGTCTTGAACTTCATCCTAGGTATAGATGGTGTTTACATCAGCCTACAAATGAATAAAATAAATAATGTGAAGTATGAATGAACGAATGAAGCAGACTAGGTGTTTGCTAAAGAAGGACCTCGGGTTGAGGTCCCATATGTTGGGACCTCACTTGAGATGTCTTAATGCTACATCAACGATTCCAAAGTGTCGTGTATATTAAATGTATAATATATAAAACATGAAAGTAATGAAATTAATGGCATGATCAATAGAGTATTGCTTCTGAAAGGTAATGAATATATAGTGTAAAGAATGGCTCACTATAAGGTAGGGAAATCATTCCTTAGTCCTTCGATTACTTACATCGATTAATTGTGAGTATGACACTACAATTAATCATTGCACTTATAAGTAAAACATATGACAAAAAGAATTATTGAACTACACAACAACAAGAAGAAAAAGACCGAAAAATAATCTAAGTGTACAAAGAGGAGCTCTTGGGCTAAGAGGATAAAAAATCTCAAATCTTCGCCCGAGTTGTTCTAAAATTATGTTGATGATACTAATGTTTTGTAATCATATAGAAAATGAGTTGTGTGCTTTTAATGCATTATAATACACCATATTCATACGACAATTAACAACTAACAATTTAGGAAACTCTAGTGACTAGGCTTTTCAGAAATAGCATGTTGTTTAGGAAGCACTTTCTTTGATCATGCATAGCCTTATGTGTATGTGTGCATACACCCATACTTATTATAAGTGGTTTACTAACCCCTACTATTTACTATTTTATAGATGCAGGTTAAGGGATATATTGATGACTCTTACAAAGGTTTGGACATCAGCGTTTCTCCAGACCGTTTGGTAGGTCCTCTTGATTTCGAGCATGCTACAATTTTAGTCTAGCCTTAGTTTTAGAGAAAGCTAGTGGATGTTGTCCCTATCATTTATTTCGTACTTCCATTTCGAAGATTTTGTAATAAGGTCGTGTTTGGCAAATATATTTATGATATATTCTTATTCCATTTCGAATTGATTCTTATGATAGATGGTTGTTGCATTTATGTTCAGCTTAGTACATGATGAATTCATGAAATAACTATATGAAGTCTATGTATACTTCATACGTTTAAAAGTTTTAAATTTGCTAAAATTAACCATATGAATATGATGAATGTAAGATGAGGCTTGTCTGCGACCTCTGAGAGGTCAACGATGCCAGTTGCGATTCGGATTCCATAATTCGGCTCGTGACATTTGCTTTTATAATTTTCCAACTCTCAAGGTAACCTCGGGACGCGACCAAAAATATGTCTCAATAAAAGCCTCAAACTGACTAGAGATGTTGGGACATGCCCTCAACTAACTCTAGAAAACTGAGGATAAAATCGACTATAAAACATGACAATCGTTTTCGAAGAATGAGGATTCACCACAGTATTGCTTAATACAGATTGAGAATCGATCTCCAAGTGATCTGAATTTTGATGAACTGAACCTACATCACGAGAAGATGTACCCGTAGAGTATGTGTCAGTACTTGAAAGGTACTGAAAAAAGCATATTGTACAATTGATATAATCTTGAACATCAATATTTCTTAAGTTTATGAAAGTCGCTACAAGGACATCACAATTCTACAACAACTAGCTGGTGAATTAGTTGATGAATTAGATTGTTATTAGACAAGTTACAAGGAAGGACTTATTAAAAAAATGGATCAAGAATGTGTAAGGCAAAAGTTAAATACCTTGCTCAAATCTTCTAGCATTTGAATCAATACCAATTATTCTTGAAGCACCAACAATTCTTGCTCTTTCTGCAGCCTTACCAAATGAAATCTGATCATTAGGAAGATTAACATATATATGGATATAAAAACTAGATTCATGAACGATTAGCAAGTGAAAGAGCGATCTCTTGGCACCAATACTCTAATACTATTGCAAGATTGGTACTGGAGCATGGTTGAGAACAATAAGGAAATACAAATGCGAGATCAACAATATTTGCAAATGGAAGACCCCATGCCTTATTGAACAAATACACAAAAAGAAGTATATTTAAATTCTCCAAATTTTTTCTTAGAAAGTCCACTATTCTGTTAGTTGAAAACAGAATACACCTAACCTTAGGAACTGCGTTAGCAACAACAAACTTCCCGACAACAATGATTACCAATTTGCATAGGTTAGGGGTATTTTTGGTCCTTCACTATTGAAATAGTTAAACTTAACCATAGGGCTTTAATGGCAATCTAACGAGAAAGTGTAGATCAGGACTACATCGAATCTCAATTCTAATTCAAGTTTCTTCAATAAATAAATATGCTATAATATGAACCATGATACTAAAAATTAATTGTCTAGATGCGACAGTTTAAATGTATTAGAGCCATACAATATTCCTCCATACAGAAGCAACAAGTGAGCTACAACTTCCACGCATTATAATACAATGAATGGGCGAGTAAAAACTACCTGGAATATGTTGTTGGCATTAGCAAAGTTTCCAGAACTTTTGAAGAACGGATTCATCTGGAGAGTACCCAAAAAGTTCGGTGGATGCAAGGGTTGCTTTCCCAAAACAACCACCATTGTTCTGAAAAAACAACACAAACCTAGACCAAGAAAAATTGTAACTCAATTAACCAAAAGAGAAAATAGAAGGCACTTATAGGAGACATGACAAGAAGAAGAAATCAAATAACCTAAACAAGTAAATTATAGCAGTTGTGTATTTGCAAGACTACGAAAGAAAATTATTCAAACTACAATGTACCCACCTTGTCATCAATACTTCTGATGTTTTGGAGAATCTCTGCAAGATCTTTATGCAAGCTTTCAATGGAAATTTGCCTTGACAATTGAAGTTCATCCTACATATTAAAATCAACAAGAAGTGAGTATTCATCATCAACATCACCATCCCACAACGACAAAAATTGCACATTTGACCAAGCTGCATCAATAAAACAGTCACCTTAAATTTGTTAAGGGCACATACATCAACTTCTATTATAGCAGATTTAAGTTTGATAATGAGCTCATCTTCAATCCCCTTTTATTTGTTAGGGACCAAGCCCTGTAATTCCCCACGACGCTCAGTAGCACCAAAGTTCAGTGCTTTTACATAAGATTCTACGAGCTTCCTTCTCTCCATTCTAAAAAAATGTCTTTTTCACCAGGACAGAAGATTTAAAATCATGGAAAAGCAAAAGAAAGCATCTTTATAGTTACCAGTTCAAAAAAATTATTTCATATGGGTCAAAAGTGAATATGATATGAAATTCATATTTATTGAACTCACAAATTAAATCAACAAAAAGAAAAAAATGGTGTTGTTTCACTTGATTTACGTAAAACCATAATAAAGTAACCTTATTATGAATATATACTGCAACTTGGAGAGATTTAACATGGTCTCTAATTGGTTGTTCTTGACTTCCATTAAAATTCAATTTGGTAATTTTATTTATCTAGAGGTGGAAACCAATTTCGCAAGAATAAGACAACTATCATATCATATATTTATATAAAAGATAACCTTGGGCCAGCCTATATGGGGCCACCACAATAAGGAATCCCTTTTAAATTTATTTATTTCCAAACTTAGCCTTCCTTTTTCATGATAAGTTGGGACTATTATGAAAAATTATGGCTTGAATGAAGAGTTGTGACTTTTATGTAAAGTTGTGACTTTACTGAAGAATTGCGACTTTTATCAAAAGATGCGAGTTTTATGAGAGTTGCGGCTTTTATGAAAGGTTGTCAAGTTTCCTAAGGGTTATAACTTATCCAAATAGTTATAATCTTAATGATAAGGAACAATAATGATTTCATCATACTATTCTTTGTTTTCTATAACTAGTGGAATATTCTCTCATTTTAAAACAACAAAAATTCTGATCTTCTTCTTCTACTTTCGCAAAATTTAATATTCGTGTTGAGTGACTTACTAACACCACAACTTTTGTATCAATAGGTTAATGAATAACATTGTTCCATCGTGAGAGGATACAATGCTTTAAACCTCTTGTATTGGAGGGGAATAATTTTCTTAAAGAAACATTGTGCATTTACTGGGATTTGATTTTTTCCTTTCTATCCATTTTGTTTCTACATATCTTGGTATGTTTTTTTACACTCATTAATTTATTCTTACGATAAAAATTGTTGTTTTTGAGTACATGTTTTAAATTCCCGCAAAGTCATTGCCTCCGATTATATTTAACATATAAACATATAGTACGTATATTCATCGTGCAGAAAATAATTATTATACTAAGTTCCAAGAATTCATGTTTTGATATTTTATATTAAATCCAATAACTTAAAAGTATTATATATAAGATTACATATTATCTATTTTTAAATAGATATGAAATTTCTCTTTTATCAATAAAAGAAATTCATTATGCAAGTTCAAAAGTTTTAATTATTTTCATGTTCAAGAGTAATTTCTTTTTTGAATATGTTAACAATCTTTTGAATTTTCTCTTAAGACGTATATCAAATTTTATAATCTTTGAAACTTAAATATTTTTATTATTATAAAATGCCTTTGTATATATATTCATATTTACTTTTTTATTTTTCTTTTAATGTTGATTAAAGAACTAATGATTTTTTTCTTTCAATGTTAATTAAAGAACCAATGATTTATTATTCCGTGAATAATTCATTCATTAGAGGTTATTGAGTTATGTGATAATGACAAATAATCAAATTTATGTTGAAATATTCCAAATATTTTTTAAGAACATATTTTTACATTATTTTTAATGTACGGATAATTAGAAAAAAATATTTGTAAGGTCAATGTAATAAATATTTATAAACGCGCGAAGCGCGGGGAAATTACCTAGTTTTTCCTATAGTTTGAAATAACTATACATTGTTTCATTAAATAATAATTTCATATTAGATACACCTTACACATAAATAGACATATTTTTGTTACCAAATACACTAAAATAGGGAGAGAGATGAGCCAGAGATGAAAGATTGAAAAATGCAATTGAGATCCTCTAATGCATGCAAATCAGAGTAGATACATCGAGAGAGCGTGCAAACTGATTTCGACAAATACCACCACTATAAAATAAAAGGAAAAAGTAAAGAGAAGAGAATGAGTGTAGACCTATGATCTGACTATTAATTTTAGGGATTTAAGATTGTGCAAGTTATAAAAATCATTTTTAACAAAAATAATACAATGGGAAATGATAAAAGTAGTTAATAGATTGGAGAAGACCGCACATCATATATGATGAAGTTGACGAGTCCTAACTCGAAAGAGGGACGTAGGAAATAGGTGGATGATGAGAAAAGTTCAAACAAAAAAAGTAAGAAAGTGTTTGAGAGAGGGGAGAACTGCCAGCCAGAGGGTATAATTAATGAAGTGACTCCAAAAAATAAATGGGAAGAGCGAGACGGTATTCCTGATGGTCAAGAATTGATAGAACATCAAGTAAAAAAGAGAAAAGATACAGAAGAGGATGAAGATCTTGAGGAAAACATGTAGAGTGCAACAAGAAACAGAGACTTATCACCCAGGAATTTATAACATGAAGAATGGAAAGAAAACAATCCCTCTTAAAGTTAGAACAAGGCATAGTAAAGATAAGTTATAGTTACCAATGATTGGAAGTACTATCTTCTCGAATATTAGGTCTGTTTACCCACAAAAATCTTTTGACAGTCTAAAAGACCTAAATATGAGACATCAATACTCATTTATTACTCTTATGAAACCTTTTCAAGCACCACACATGATAGAAAAATACAAAAGAAACTGGCTTCAAGAATGCTTTTTGTAAATGTTCATAAAAGATTTAGTTGTGTTGAGTGGAGCGCTGGACAACACAGATAGTGAAAGACTCCATACAACAAAGGAAAATGAGTGCAAAATGTAATGATGTGTAGCTTTTAAACATTATTTTATATGCAAGATGTAATGATGATGACAAACTTGAATTATGGGAATCCATATGGAGGAGATAGCGGGATAATGTCGTAAACCTTGGTTGTAGGAGGGGATTTTAATGTACTTAATGAAGAGGAGAAAATAAGGGGGACTACATTTTTTACAGCAAGAAGCATTGGACATTACACAATTCATCAACAACAATTGTGGTCTAGTGGAAATAAAATACTTAGGAAGTAATTTTACATGGTGGAACGGCAGAATAGAGGAGCACTGTATTTTCAAGAGACTTGATAGAATGTTTGGATATTAGGAGTTTATGAACCTATTTCTGTCATCTCAGGTACACCACTTAACCAGAAGAGGCTCAGATCACGCGCCCTTGCACTTAATTTGTAATAAAGAGGAAGAACCAGTGGTGAAGCCTTTTTTTATTCCTGAATTTTTGGACAAAACACCATCAGTTTAAGTGACTGATTGAGGACAATTTGAAAGTAAACTTTGTGGGGAACCCTTTTCTAGTATTGGTATATTTCTCTTATGGAGTATTTTCTCCCACACTATCAATAAACTATTACACCCTCCCCCATCCCATAAAAATTAACCTTATTTCCTTGAAGTAACTTTTTAGCAGTAAAGATATCAAAAAGAATATGTCTGTGATAAACTAAATCATAGGCAAAATCCATAGCTGTGAAACGCATGAAAACTCATGTAAAATACTAGAGATCTTGAAAAGAGTAATCAGAAAAACATAGAAAACTCCACTAATAGCTACTAATTAACCAGCACCCTACAGGAACATGATAAGAGCAAGTTAAGGGCAGAGCATACCTTCATTTTTTCATGAGTTTCATTATCATTTTAACCATCCTTCTTCTTCCTCAAATTGTGAACATCTTTAGGAAAATGTTGTAGTATTTTCGAAATTCCAATAAAATAGAAACATGGAACAACTTGAAACCGAAAAGTATATTAGTTAAAACCTTTTTAAAAAAAAAGGGAAGTCGCTTGGGCATTATAACGATGAACCTGGAGTTGCAGTGGGGGTTGTTGAAGTAAGATGTGCTACTGCTACCTAGAATTTAGAGAATAATGTTTGATTGGGAGAACAAAAACCACCTGGAATATTTAGTTGTCGATCACAAAGCTTCAAGAACTTTTGAAGAATGGATTCATCTGGAGAGTAGGCTAAAGCAGAGCTATAGTGGCTGCAAATGTTGCTTTCCCGAACAGCCACCATTGTTACATCTATTCTGAAATAACACAACCCAGACCTAGAAAAACAACAAACTCAATCAATCAAAAGAGAACATAAAAGGCACTAACAGGAGATAGGTGAACGTAGATGTTGGGAATAACGGTTACCATACAAGCAAGTTGATTTGCACGAAGACCATCCAGAGATTTCGTAAACAGGAAGAACAAATGTTTTTCAAACAAGGCATTGCGCTTGGAGATAAAGGAATATATAGATTGTTCTAGAACTGATCGACAATTTATGATAGAGTGTAGGTATGCAGATGCATGTTAAGAAGCAAAAACCCAATAACCTAAACTGTAAGCTAAAGAAGTGGAGTATATGAACCTATTTCTGTCATTTGAGGTACACCAATTAACCAGAAGAGGATAGGATCATGCGCCTTCTAACTTAATTTTTAATACATAGGAAGAACTAGCAGTGAAGCCTTTTTATATTTCTGAATTTTTGGACAAAACACCACCAGTTTAAGTGACTTGTTGAGGACAATTGGAAAGTAAGCTTTGTTGGGAACCCTTTTCTAGTATTGGTATATTTCTCTTATGTAGTATTTTCCCCCACAATATCAATAAACTATTACGCCCTCCCCCACCCCATACAAAATAACTTTATTTCCTCGAAGTTGCTTTAAGCAGTAAAGATATCACAAAAAATATGTCTGTGATAAACTAAATCAGAGACAAAACCCATAGCTGTTAAACACATGAAAGCTCATGTAAAACACTTGAGATCTTGAAAAGAGCAATAAAAAAACAAAGACAATTCCACCGATAGATACTAATTAACCACCAACCTACAAGAACATGATAAGAGCAAGTTAAGGACATAGCATACCTTCATCTTTTCATGAGTTTCATTAACAGTTTCACCTTCCGTCTTCTTCCTCCAATGGTGACCATCTTTAAGGAAATGTTGTAGTACTTTCAAAATTCCGATAAAATAGAAACTTGGAACTACTTGAAACTGAAAAGTATATTAGTTAAAAGTTTTTTTTTATAAAAAAAGGGAAGTCGCTTGGGAATCTATAACGAGTAACCTGGATACGGAGTGGGGCTGTTGATGTAAGATGTGTTACAACTACAAAGAAATTATAGAAAACATTAATTTAATGGGAGACCAGAAACCAACTCGATTATTTAGTTGCCGATCACAAAGCTTCCAGAATATTTGAAGAATGGATTCATCTGGAGAGTACCCTAAAGCAGAACAACAGTGTATGCAAAAGTTTCTTTTGCGTACATCCACTATTGTTACCACTATTCTAAAATAACAAAACCTAGACCAAGAAAAACAACAAACTCAATCAATCAAAAGAGAACATAAAAGGCACTAACAGGACATAATTGAACATAGAAGTCTGGAATAATGGTTACCATACATGAAAGTTGACTTGCACGAAGACCTTCCAGAGATTTTGTATTTAGGAAAAACAAAAGTTGTTCAAACAAGGCATTGCTCTTGGAGATAAAGGAATATATACATTGTTCCAGAACTGATCAAGAGTTTATGATAGAGTGTCGGTACGCAGATCCATGTTCAGAAACAGAAATCCAATAACCTAAATAGTAGGCCAAAGAAGATGAGTATATAAAACTATTTCTGTCATCTAAGGCACACCACTTAACCAGAAGAGGCTCGAATCATGCGCCCTTGCACTTCATATGTAATACAGAGGAAGAACCAGTGGTGAAGCCTTTTTATATTCCAGAATTTCTGGACAAAATACCACTAGTTTAAGTGGCAGATTAAGGCCAATTGGAAAGTAAACAATGTGGGGAACCTTTTTCTAGTATTGAAATATATCTCTTATGGAGTATTTCCCCCACAATATCAATAAACTATTACACCCTCCCCAACCCCTAACAAAATTAACCTGATTTCCTAGAAGTTTCTTTTAAGAAGTAAAGATATCAAAAAGAATATGTCTGTGAAAAACTAAATCATAGACAAAACCCGTAGCTTTTAAACACAGGAAATATTATGTAAAATACAAGAGATCTTGAAAAGAGCAATCAGAAAAACATAGACAACTCCACCGATAAATACTAATTAACCTACAAGAACATGATAACAGCAAGTTAAGGACAGAGCATACCTTCATTTTTTCATGAGTTTCATTAACAGTTTCACCGTCCTTCTTCTTCCTCCAATGGTGAACATATTTGAGAAAATGTTGTAGTACTTTCCAAATTCCGATAAAATAGAAACATGGAACCACCTGAAACCGAAAAATATATTAGTTAAAACCTTTTTTTTTTTAAAAAAGGGAAGTTGCTTGGGCATCTATAACGATGAACCAGGAGTTGCAGTGGGTGTTTTTGAAGTAAGATGTGCTACAACTACCAAGAATTTAGAGAACATTGATTGTCTAGGAGTGCAAAAACCACCAGGAATATTTAGTTTACAATCACAAAGCTTCCAGAACTTTTGAAGAATGGATTCATCTGGAATGTAGCCCAAACCAAAGCTACAGTGGATGCAAAGGTTGCTTTCCTGAACAGCCACCATTGTTACCACTATTCTGAAATACGACAACCTAGACCAAGAAAAAGAACAAGCTCTATCAATCAAAATAGGACAAAGAAGGCACTAATACGAGATAAGTGAACGACGAAGTCTGGAATAATGGTTACCATACATGAATGTTGACTTGCACGAAGACCTTCCACAGATTTCGTAGTCAGGAAGAATAAAAGTTGTTCAAAGAAGGCATTGCGCTTGGAGATAAAGGAATATATATATTGTTCCAGAACTGATCGAGAGTTTATGATAGAGTGTCGGTACGAAGGTCCATGTTTAGAAGCAGAAATCCAATAACCTAAATAGTAGGCCAAAGAAGATGAGTATACGAACCTATTTCTAACATCTAAGGCACACCACTTAACCAGAAGAGGCTTGAATCATACGCCATTGCACTTAATTTGTAATACAGAGGAAGAACAAGTGGTGAAGCCTTTTTATATTCCTGAATTTTGGAAAAAACACCACCAGTTTAAGTGACTGGTTGAGGAAAATTGGAAAGTAAACATTGCGGGGAACCATTTTCTTGTATTGGTATATTTCTCGTATGAAGTATTTCTTGCCACAATATCAATAAACTGTTACACCCTCCCCCACCCCAAAAAAAATTAACCTTATTTCCTAGAAGTTGCTTTTTAAGTAGTAAATATATAAAAAAGAATATGTCTGTGATAAACTAAATCATAGACATAACCTGTAGCTGTTTAACACAATAAATCTCATGTAAAATAATAGAGATCTAGAAGAGGGTTGTTAGTTTTGGTAATGGAGAAATAAATCAAGACGCTCAGATTATGTCATGGGGATTTAAGTTCTTTGTCCCAAGCCATAGCTATAAATATTCAAAATTTGAGATTGCCCCATGAAGACACTAGCTACAAAACTGTAATGTCTTCCAAAAAAAATAAAGACACTAGTAGACTAGGCTCACTGAAAGTTGAAGGGAGATACTACTCTAACAAAAATTACATACTATTTTCACGTTGAAATGTAATGTCCATTCTACTCAAATAACAAATCAATTGCAGATTATCCTCATAGAAGACTGTGACAGACATAAACTAGTACATCGAATTTAGGATGAAAAGGTTTTGTGCTTGTATAGGTAGGAAGATTTTGACATCCCTGCGTCATATGTTCCTCAGTTTTGAGTTACGTTATTTCACCAAGAACATTTATATCTAAGCACAACCAGCATTTTATAACATAAGTGGAAGTAACAGTGTAGTTCTTGTAAGTTGGAACACACTAATTGATTAATCACAAGAAGTGTGAGAAAAATAGATTTTTCTATTAAATGAAATAAAGAAGTGTTACCCGTATGACAGCCATCCACCAAGAGCTATCCTTTCACTGCCTAGTTCAAGCTTATTCCATCTTATCCATTGACGGCAACCAGACTCTTCAGGTACATAGGGTCTTCACGTTCTCGATTCCACATTCTTAGAAATAAGGGCATCCATCAACAGTTTACCAAGTATTGAAGTTGGTTCCGTTGCATATATCTAATGAGTACCCCAAAGCTTCTAGCTCTGTGGATGATACAAGGGTTGCTTTCGTGAATAACCAAAGTTCTGAAAAAGGATCACAACCTAGACCAAGAAAAACAACATACTCAATTAATCAAAAGAGAACATATAAGATACTATCAGGAGATGAGTGAACTAGACTACAACTCCCCACGACTCACAGAAGCACAAAAGTTCAATGATTTTACACAAGATTCTATGAGATTCCATCTCACCAGTCTGAAAAAATGCCTCTATCACCAGAAGGACAGAAGATTTAAAATCCATGAAAAGCAAAAGAAGTGCAGATTAAAAAAATTCATATTGTCAATCCTCTATACAGTTCATAATCGAAATAAGTTCCACAAATGCACCTATAGAAAGACTTGGCAGACATCTGCCGGAGCATTTAATGAAATTCTCCATCTTAAATACTTTATTTATCCATACTTCACTAATGCCCATTCCTGGAACAATGATATGTTCATAATGAGCTCATCTTCATTCATCTTCAATTTGTTGAGGGTGAAGTCTTGTAACTCCCAACAAATCTCAGCACCCTAGAAGTTCAAAGCTTTTATACAAGATCTCAAAGCTTCCCTATCACCATTCTTAAAAGATGCCTCGTTCATCAGAAAAACATAATATTTCAAAATCTAGAAAAGCAAAAGAAAAAAAACTTTGAGTTTCCAGTTAAAAAAAAACAAATACTTCATATTAGAAATCCCATATATGGTTCATGATTGGAATAGGTTTCACAAACGCACCTAATATTCTCTTTTAAGAGAATAGAGTTCCAGGTTCATATGAACAATGAGAAGATATGGAATTTTTGCTATATGAGACATAAATTTGCGCATAAGTGTTGGATAATTCCTCATCATAGTAATGGTTATATCGCACATAGAACTTTCAAATGCTTCCTGATGATTACAGCATAAGCATCCAAAGAAACCAGTATCCTGGAGTAGTATGGCGGAACAATGCCAACGTAATTTGTCATTGACAAAAAAAACACTTAAGAAGGGACCTTTCTAAATTACCTCAAACATCATGTTCAATAGTCCAACCATGCAGCTTTCGGATTCTGCTCATATTGTTCCACCCAATGCTTGGTCTTTTCTCAAACAAAAGTGACTAGATAGAAGCTCCTTTTCTAGGACGGTAAGTTTAGTCCTCCATGGTGATGATGCAACGAAGGCCTTCTCCCTTCAACATTAATTCTAAAGCCTTGTTAATTTCATAGTATGGGAAGTGTATGAGTTATGAATTTCTCAAATTCCATTTCCTTATTAATGTATTTTTCAAGAAAAGATGGAATATGCGAACGAGTTTTGTAGTTTACAAAGAAGGTTCCTTTGAGAGTCCTCCATTTATAAAGTTCGTAGGGTGCGTCTCGCACACAACTTCCTTATGGGGTATATACCAATAAGAACAGCCACTCCCCACCCCTGAAAATTATTTACGACAATGTTCGTTAAGATTATTGTATAAATAATAATATACAATTAAGGAAATTTGATGATATAAAAAATACATCATGGACAATTCACATGCTGAAATCAAATCATCAATATGAATAGTACACTTCACACTCAGATCGAATCTGCCATCACTGATCTCAGTAATTACCTAATCAAATAATCAAAATTTAAAAAAAGATGATCAACTTAACTCACACCTCTCTTTTTCTTCTTTCACGAAGTAATTCGTTAGGAGAAGTAGATATTAGTACCTCTTAACCATGTTTACTTTAATCTGTCAGGTTCCAAACTTTATCATACAAAATTTCTTGTATGTAAAATAGAAGTGAAATGGACGAATTAGTTTCTATGCTATGATACAATTTACAAGGAAGGAATTATAAGATAATGGATCGAGAATGTGTAAGGCACAAGTTAATTACCTTACTCAAATCTGCTAACTTTTTAATCAGCACCAATTATCCTTGAATCACTAGCAATTCTTGCTCCTTCTGCAGCCTGACCAAATGAGATGAGATCATTATTAGTAAGATTAACATACATATGAATAAAAACAAAACAGAACAAGAAGGTTATTTGCATTGTGAAGAATACTCACATCATGGACTATAACCCTAGTCCAAAATTAGTAACACTTGAATCTTTTGTTGGTTGAGCAACATCCAATGTTGCTCCAAGTCATTCAAACACATCTGCAAATAAATGAATGAATTTCCTATCATCAACATGTATAAACCATCTCAATATATATACACAAAAAATATCAACAATGAAATATTAATTCGAACTCAAGGGTAAAGCAAAAGACACCACTTTTCCCATGAAAATTGGACATAGAGAAAGGCATATGACCATGTAAACTGGAACTACCTATTTAAAGTTCTAAGTTGCATGGGGTTTGGGAGGAAATGGGTTAATTGAATCATGTTTTTTGTGTCAACAGTGAAGTTTTCAATCATTATAAACGGGAGTCAAGAAGATTCTTCAATCACAATGGGGATTGAAACAAGGAGATCCCATTTCCCCATTTTTATTCCTTCTAGCAATGGATGGACTCAACTACATGGCTAGAAAGGCTGATGAATTGGGGTGGATAAAAGGCTTTGGTGCGTATGCTAACAGTGCTAATAACATGAAGATCACACACCTACTATATGCAGATGATTCTCTTGTGTTCTGTGGTGCAGAAGTATCACAAATTAGGTATCTAATGGCAATACTAACCATATTTGAAGCCATTTCAGGTCTACATGTGAATTGGCAGAAGAGTTGTCTGTTCCCAGTTAATCAAGTCAATAATATGCAAGGCATAGCCGACAACCGAGGGTGTGAAGGGATTTTCTCCCCACTAAATACTTGGGGATGCCTTTGGGAGCCAAGAACAAAGAAGTGGAAGTAGGAGTGAAGTCTTGGAAAGAAATGAAAGGACACTGATAAGGTGGAAAAGTCAATATTTATCTCTGGGAGGTAGAGAGACTCTCATAAAACCAAGTTTTGATGCCCTTCCAACTTATATACTGAGCCTTTTTCCACTTCCAAAAAGTATTGGAAAGAAACTCAACAAGTTGAGAAGGGTGTTCCCTGGCAAGGGAACAAATAGAAGTAAGGATACAATCTAGTCAAATGGAAAGAGGTGATAATGAGCAAAGCACAAGGAGGTCTGCGCATTAAGAATTAGAGTATTCAGAAACTAGTAAGAGATCTTCATTTACACTTCAAGAAAGTCTTTTGAGCACATAAAGTTCCCTCTAACACGACATTCAAAAGATAATTTTACTTTATTTTGATTGCTTACTTGTTTTATTTTTGTTTCATATACATATATATATGTGTATATATATATATATATATATATATATATGTATGTATGTATATATATATATAT
>NC_028647.1:16697375-16698686 GCF_001406875.1 Solanum pennellii
ATATATATATATATATATATATATATATATATATATATATATAATATCTTAAGAAACCACTTGAAAGGAAAAGAACTTAAGCGATTAAAATAACTAGTAATTTTTGTCAAAATAAAGATTAAAATATTTGAAATAAATTAAAGACGCTATACATAGATCAAGTTTGTAAAAATAGACTAACATTAAAATAGAAATCATAATCAATTTTTCAGATTAAGAAACGAAATTTCACGACTCTTTTTTTAGTAGCACTATCTGCAATTTCTTCAAACTCATTTAATAAAAATTAATATGATATATTAGTTTAATTTCTCCTAAGATAAATAATATTAAGATAAAATAGATATTGTGGGCAAGTCCCAAAATCATTTCAATTGAAAATTATGTTAAAAGTTTAAAATATAAATTTAAAACAATGGTGTGAAAGAATTTGAATATTATACCTTACACCAAATTGATCGATAAAGGCAAGAAGCTATCTAAAATTAACCGAATACAAATTAACTGAATACAAGTGAGAGTTTAGACTTAACACAATTGATTAAATAAGAAATAAATAGCAATAAGATAAAAATTTATTAAAGGTAAACTTACACAACGCAAAATAGTTCATCTTTAGGGGAATTTATTAAATTAGTGACAATTCCAAAGTTAGAGTTAATAATAAATAAAGAGAAAATAACAAACAATAAATAATGACAATCAAAAGTAATTGCATGTATTCTTTTTAATATGATGATATGTGTATTTGTATTCATTATGTTTTTCATGTATGGGTTTCTATAATGACATCGTACTTTTATGTTTTTGTTAGTTTGTATTCATTCTAATAGGTATATTAAGTGGATTTGTAGATATTTATAATGAATTTGTATACAAAATGAAATTATAAATAAAACATTTGTATCCATATATACTTATGCAATATGTGTTCTTCATAAACGATATAACATTGATTTGTATATTTTTCAAAAATATATATTCTTTCTTAATCTTTCAACAAATTTGTATTTCAATCATCAAAACATACAAATTTACAATCTTAGTAACAACCAAAATTTGTATTTAAAAGAATATTGTATTTCATGACAAAAAAATGTATTTCTAACAAATGTTGAGTAAAAAATAATAATCAACAAACAAAATTTAATTGTCACGACCCAAAACCGAGCCGCGACTGGCACCCACACTTACCCTCCTATGTGAGCGAACCAACCAATCTAAACCTTAACATTTTAACCATAATGAACAAAATACGATGCGGAAGACTTAACTCATTAATAAAAAGACAATTCAATAACTTCTAAAAAT
>NC_028647.1:16706381-16724982 GCF_001406875.1 Solanum pennellii
AAGTTCAGAGAGTCGATTTCAGTACCCAAATTTCAGAAGTCTAAGTGTTCTGGAACGAGACACCTGCGACGGTCCGTCGTGACCACGACGGTTCGTCCTGCAGGTCCGTCGCCAAGTTCAGAGAGTCGATTTCAGTACCCATATTTCAGAAATCTAAGTCTTTTGGAACGAGACACCCTCGACGGCCCGTCGTGTCCATGACGGTCCGTCGTGGGTTCCGTCGACTCACACAGTTTTTCCAGAAATAAAATCTGCTGCTCAAAACGACTAAACAGGTCGTTACATTAATATTATTACAATTCTGCCGTGAATACAATTTGCAACCTTAACTTTATTTTTCTTCTTCTTCTATTTCTTCTTCTTCTTCTACTTCTTCTTCTTCTTCTTCTTCTTCTGTTCCTTTATTTTTCAAATTTTGTTTTCACCAAAACTAATTCAAATTCGTATTCTGTTGTGCATTAGTAACCCTACAAGAAAATTTTGAAATTATTAAATATAAATGTATGAAAAATCAAACAATATATGATGTATGAATACTAATGTTGATTAGGAATCTCAAATATGTAAAGAAACTCAAAAAAAATCGAAAATATGATAGAAAATAATAAACACATAAAGTTCAAAATACAAAAATATTTGGTGAATATGAAAACAAAATCAATTCTCTTTTCAAACAAAATCAAAAAGAGGACAGAAAATTCGAAATTAAAACATTTGGTGACTTCAAAATTACCTTCAAAGGACAACATGTTCTTGAAATCTCACAAAGAGAATATGAAAACATTTGATGAATATGAAAACAAAATCTAAACAAAATATTTGGTGACATTAAAATTACCTTTATCAACTAAGAGATTTCTTGAACTAATTGAAACATTTCTTAGTCAAATTGAAACTAAATTGAAGATTTAATTTTTCTTGAACAATGAATAAGAGAAAAATTGGGGTAACGTGAATAGAGAAAGAGAATATTGACTTGGGTTAAAACCTAGAAAGAATGGTAATGAATAATACATTTTTTTTTTACAGATTACCGGGGTAGAAATTGATCCAATGTGGGACTCTTTTGAGAAATAAAAGAAAAGAAAATAGTTATATTAGGATACAAATCATTTTCTAAACTATTGACATTTTATAATTTTTAATAATTATTTTAAAATGTAAATGTTTTTACTAATTATGTTAGGAATTCGCTGCTGCTTTTGGGATTTATCCCAATTTCATTTTTGTATACACCAATTGTATATCAGTGTATAAAACCATAATACAGTCATTTTTGGACTTTCATACACTTGAAATTCAACATCTAGACCTGTATTTAGCCTCCGAGGACCTGTGTATTCGACAAAACAATATGGGCTGACTCGAGAAAAAAATTAAATGTAAGGACCAGTGGACTTCGTAGTGGTAATCTCGCAACAAAAACAAAATGAAATAGCAACTTGATAAGAAAATTCAATCCTAAATTAATACTGGAAACAAAAAAATAAATAAAATTGATCAAAGATGAAACTCAAAGATTTATACCTATACTATTAACCAGCCAACCTCACAAATGAACCAACAAAAGAGACATATTGGACTTCACAAATTAACCAAAAAAGACTTAATTAAATCAACAATTAAATCTAAACTACTATCTAATACAATTGCATGTTAAAATAAAAAACGAAACTTATCATATCCGACGCCACTGGTTCCTCCTCTGTGAAAGTTTTTCAAATCCTCGAACAGTTCTTCTATCTCTTCCTCATTCACACTGCTGTGTTCTTGATCGTATACCCTAGTAACTCAATTATTAGTATGATCAAACAATTCTTCTCTCTCTTCGTTAAACTCTAGTTTGAGTTCTTGATTGCTAAACCCTATTGTGGGATATCCCTATTTAGGAGTCTGTTACACTACTCTCTCAATTAACTTGCCTTGTGGGTTTAAATTTTCTAAATTTAGTTTCTAGTGGAGCTGCTTGCTCAGCCATCCAGTATTCCTTACAAAGATTGTTAAGCTCCTCCCATGAGCTAGATCAGCAAAACATCACATATGTCCTTAAGGTACACAACCAAGGATTCAGATCGTCATCACCAGAATAAAGAGCATACAAGACGAATAATAATTCACTTTTTCAACACCAACCAGGTGCATAACCCAACCCAATTTCTCGGGTAAACTTGCATTTATTTAAGCCACCAAACAATTTAAGAAAAAATGACGAAACAAATTTCACTAGAAACATGCATTCATTTACCACTTGGAACCATTAAAAGTATCACATCAGGCAGTTAGAGGGGGTCATCAATCGATTTCCTTTACTCCTTTTTTTAGATAATGAATCTTAAAGGTGAAGGTCACCACTCTTTGAAGGAAAACTTGGGTCTAGCATATGATCTATCATTAGTACAAAATATCTTCAGTAGATCTGCAAGAAGAAGTCATAGAACAGATTATGCAGTAACTGTTTCAATATTATAAACCTAGATTAGCATCAATATAAAGATGTGGGCTCGAAGCTTGTACCACCTTAGCATTTTTCATTTAGCAAAAGGGTCATTGTATTTTTCAATCGCTAAGAAGGCCATTGCATTTAAGTCACATCCATTCAAAGATGAAGGATGTGCACTGATATACCATGGTTTCACGGTATTTTTAATGCTTTTTTCTTAAGTTTAGTATGTGTCCAAAAGCCTTTTTGTATTGATTTTTATGTAAGTTTCACTTTATTTGCAGGAAATCTGTATAAAGATGAACGCAGAAGATTTTGAGCATGAAATTCAGAAAAGTTACCACCTACGGGGCCTGTGACGGTCCGTCGAGCTTGTGATGGTCCGTAGGTGGAATCGTAGTGAAGCTGCTGAAGGAAGATGGGGAAGTCTGAACTATGTATGGATTACAAAGTTCATGACGGACCGTCATAGCCACGACCATCCGTCCTACTAAATCTTCGTGATGATCAGAGAGTAGTCCCAGTACCCAAATTCAATGAATCGGAGACCCTCGACGGACCGTCGTGCTTGGAACGGTCCGTCATACCTGTTCGTGGAGGGTAATGAAGAAATCAGTAGAAGGATTTGTAAAATATAAGATGACGGAGGACATGATGGCCCGTCGTGACCACGACGGCCCATCATGAGGTCCGTCAACTCGGACGCGTTTTGATAGATTTTCAGCAATTAGAGTCTTTCTTTTATTAGGTTTTTGTTTTTTATAAATAGTTGGATAAACCTTGTTTTTGGAGTTAGACTCTTTGTTGTTAGACTCATGGATATTAGACTTTATGATTGTTATACTTTTGGAGAATCTTTAGTCCTTGATTGATTTCAGTAATTGATACACTTTTTCTAGAATTGATTGTTGGTGCGTTTGTTGATTAATCAAGTGAACTTCTGGATTTTATTCTTTCTCATTGAAGTAAGTGCATGAATTCTTATATTACATATATGAATATTGTGATTATGACTATCGGTAACTAAACTCCATAACTAGGGTTGTGGGAACCATGGGTGAATAATGAGGTATAATCTAACTAAACTAATAATTCTAGAATAGTGTCTTGCATGTATTGATAATTCTTTTGTTTTAGAAATTGTTTTAAAAGATGGACAACGTTATAACTCGCCTTAATGCAACTTTCCGGACCAAGGAGGTAGATAATAGGACAAGAATTATCAACATAGATTTAGTGTATACTATCTAATAGGCTAGTATAAATTGGTACGAGGTAATAACTTAGTCAAATGTCGAATACAATGCTTAATATGAGGTAAAGGTATGGGTTAGTATAGCAACACACGTAGCCGGACCAAGGATTTAGAAATGCATAACTTGTCACTTTGCATGCAAGATACTAGGAAAGAATTGTTATGGTTAGAATTATCAAGTTGGGAACCTGTGGGGAAAACTTAAACCCTAGTTACTTTTATTAATTGATTAAACTCCAATATTTGAATCTGTTAGTTGTTTACTATAATTTAGTTAGTTATTTTCATTCATTTAGAAATAAAAACCCCCTTTTATTGTCTTTTGTTTTCTAAGTAAGTTTTTGACTAAATAATAGTTATAATAGATTAAAGTTAAGTCTGAAATATTTTCCTCGTGGGAACAATCCCAACCTCATTAGTTGGATTCTTTATTTGATACGACCGCTTTACTTCTTATTTGAGAAGTAAGTTTAAGCGTATCAAATTTTGGCGCCGCTGCCGGGGAATGTTGCTTTGAGATTAACTTAAACTTATTTCTAAAGTTTAGTCATTATTTTCTTGATTTTACTTTTCTATTGTTTTTTATTCTTGCAGAACTATCTTCCTTGTATGTCAAATACACAGAGAGGAAGAGAACTCTTGTTTCCCTACGATCACGAATTAGAGCGTACACTATGCAAAATGAATCAAAACTTGGGTATTAATGATTATGATCCGAACAAGAACATCCCAGCTCCAGTTCATGTTCATGGTCAGTTATTACCCGATGATCCGGGTGAAAATCAACAAAGGGGATAGAATCCCTCTCCACGCCCTCAAAAATACTACAGAGGCTATGATATTATAGTAGACTCTGATGGTCCACTTGTCTTACCCCCTCTACCACCAGGAAACACCTTTGTGGTAACTAGTCGTCTGATGCAAATGCTCACTGCTAGAGATTTGTTTTCAGGACTACCTTCTGAGGACCCACATGCTCATATAGCTAAGGTAAGGGCATTGTGTAAAAATTGTGTAGGGGTGCTTGATTTGGATTTGGATGTAATAGGGCTAAGAGTATTTCCTCTCTCACTGACGGGACAGGCTGCTGTTTTGTTCACTGAGCTCCCTTATAACTCAATTTCACTTGGAACCAACTAAGCGATGGTTTCTTAGAACGTTACTACCCGGTCTCCAAGAAACTAAACCACAAAGACAGAGTGAACAACTTTGTGGCAGTACCAGGAGATTCGGTTAGTAGTTCTTGGGATAGATTCACCTCATTTTTTAGAAGCATCCCCAATCACCGCATAGATGATGAGTCCATGAAGGAATACTTCTATCGGGGAAAGGATGATAATAATAAAGCGATATTGGATACTATAGCGGGTGGTTCTTATGAGGAGTGTACTTATGCCGAGATTGTCAAAAAGATAGAGAAAATATCCCGGAATAGTAAAGGTTGGAGTATTAGGAAGTTAGATACTGGGAGAAATACCTTCGCAGTGCAATCCACTCACAACCCAGCCACAGATGAGATTCGTGAAAAGATGGCTCACATAAGAACTGAGCTTGGGTTGGTATTAAAACATGTCACTGGGGTGCAGAAAAGATAAATGCAGTTAACTACTTGTCTTAACCGCCACCACCAAATGATGAATGCTATTATAAGGAGGATTCCTATGCAGTAAATGAGCAGACGGGGGGTTTTCGACCGAGTGCCCAAGGCTCTAATCAGGAGAATTGGCGCCAAGTCATGGATGGTAACTATAACCGTGAGGTTCATTATGTTCGAGATGGAAATTACAACCGCGACAACAACTTCAACAAGGGTAACTATGGTAATAGAAATGATAGGAATGGGCCCTATGTTCCTCCTCAAAATCGTGAAGTTACTCCTAGGGATGGTGGATGTAGTATGGAGCGAATTGAGGATATGCTGCACAAAATGATTAGGAGGTTCGATGCTAGTGATGAGCACACTAAAGAGTTGAGGAGTGATTTAGCGGGTATTGGGCAGAAAGTCCATACACATGCAATATCGATTAAGAAGCTTGAGTTAGGAAATGGTGACACTTTGCCGGTAATCATTGCATCAGACCTGAATGAACAACAAGTTGAGAGTTTGGTGAAAATGCTAAAAAGGTTCAAAAGAGCTATTGTGTGGACTATTGTGTACATTATTGGGATCCCTCCTAGTATTTTTTCTCATAAAATCAAACTCATGCCCGATCATAAGCAAAATATTGAGCACCAGAGACACTTAAATCCACCTATGCAAGAGGTCGTGAAGAAGGAAATCATTAAGTGGTTGGATGTCGGAGTAATCTATCCGATCGCCGATAGTAGTTGGGTATGCCCTGTTAAGTGTGTACCTAGGAAAGGGGGAATGACTGTGGTCCCCAATGAGAAAAATGAACTTGTTCCAGTGAGACCGGTTACTGGATGGAGGGTGTGTATGGATTACCGTAAATTAAATGCATGGACCAAAAAAGACCATTTTCCTATGCCCTTCATAGATCAAATGTAGGATATACTTGCTAGAAAAGGGTGGTACTGTTTTCTTGATGGATATTCAGGATATAATCAGAATTCTATTGCACCAGAAGATCAAGAGAAAACCACCTTTACTTGTCCATATGGTACCTTTGCATTCAAGAGAATGCCATTTGGGTTGTGCAATGCACCCGCCACATTTCAGAGATGTATGATGTCGATATTCTCTGACATGGTGGAAGATACTATAGAAGTTTTTATGGATGATTTTTCTGTTGTTGGTGAATCATTCGAGCGGTGTTTGAACAATTTATCTGAGGTCCTTAAGAGATGTGAAGACTGCAATTTAGTACTTAATCGGGGAAAATGCCATATCATGGTGAAAGAAGGTATTGTTTTGGGTCATCACATCTTAGAAAAGGGCATAGAGGTTGATCGATCTAAAGTCGAGGTAATAGGGAGACTTCCCCCACCTATCTCTTTAAAAGGTGTGAGAAGCTTTCTTGGGCATGCAGTTTTTACCGGAGAGTCATCAAAGAATTTTCAAAAGTTGCACATCCATAGTGCAAACTGCTGGAGAAAGATTATAAATTTTATTTTGATGAATCCTGTCTGAAAACATTCGGCGAGCTACAAGAAAAATTGGTGTCTGCACCTTTCATTATTTCTCCGTATTGGAATAGTCCATTTGAGGTGATGTGCGATGCTAGTGGGGTTTCTCTTGGTGTAGTATTGGGACAAAGAAACAACAAAATCCTTCACCCCATTTACTATGCTAGTAAAGCCCTAAATAAAGCTCAGAAGAACTACACAGTGACTGACCAAGAAGTCCTTGCAGTAGACTTTGCTTTTGAAAAATTTCGCTACTATTTACTAGGTACAAGAGTTATAGTGCATACTGACCATTCAACATTGAGATATTTGATGGCAAAGAAGGATGCAAAACCGAGGTTGATTCGTTGGGTATTACTACTACAAGAATTTGACTTTGAAGTGAGGGATAGAAAAGGGACAAAAAATCAAGTTGCTGATCAGTTGTCCCATCTAGAAGATGAAGCTATGAGAGAGTTAGGGGATAAAACTTATATTGATGATACTTTCCCCGATGAACATGTATTGGCTGCCTCACAAGACTTGATTCCATGGTTCGCATATTTTGCGAACTATCTGGCTAGTGATATTATTCCATCGGACTTGTCCTTTCATCTAAGAAAAAAGTTCATGTACGATGTTAAGAAATTCTTTTGGGATGAACCATACGTATATAGGAGTTGTGCCGACGGGCTTATTCGGCGTTGTGTGCCAGAATGTGAGATGTTGAGTGTTTTAGAGGCATGCCATTCCTCACCCGTTGGTGGACATCATAGTGGTATCCGAGCCGCTCATAAGATAATACAATGTGGTTACTATTGGTAAACTCTTCATCAAGATGCTCATGAATTTGCTAAAGCATGTGATAGATGCCAAAGAGATGGCGACATTTCAAGAAAGAAGGAGCTCCCTCTAAACCCCATTCTTGTGATTGAGTTATTTGATGTTTGGGGTATTGACTTTATAGGTCCTTTTGTGAGTTCTCATGGAACGAAGTATATTTTACTAGTGGTTGATAATGTATCTAAATGGGTGAAAGCTATCGCCCTAGCAAACAATGAAGGGAAGAGTGTCACCGCGTTCTTAAAAAAGAATATATTCTCTCGTTTTTGCACCCAAAGGGCAATTATTAGTGATGGGGGCTCCCACTTTTGCAACACATTTGGAGAAATATCGGATTCTCCATAATGTGGCCACTCCTTACCATCCTCAAACTAGGGGGCAAGTTGAAGTGTCAAATAGGGAGATCAAACAGATATTGCCAAAAATAGTGAACGCTAGTAGAACGGATTAGTAAAAGAGGCTTGATGATGCTCTTTGGGCCTACCTGACAGCGTATAAGACTCCCATAGGTATGTCCCTATACCAACTTGTATATGGGAAAGATTGTCATCTTCCAGTTGAATAAGAGCATAAAGCCGTGTGGGCTATGAAGAAATTGAAAATGGGTTGGAACGAAGATGCAGAACAACGGTTGACTGGGCTGAATGAACTCGATGAACTTTGCCTGAAAGCTTATGAAAGCTCGGCCCTCTGTAAAGAAAAGATGAAGAAGTACCATGACCTAAAAATTGAAAAACGAGAGTTTATGGTTGGGGATTTGGTGCTTTTATTCAATTGTAGGTTGCGCTTGTTCCGGGAAAGCTCAAGTCCAAATGGACTGGCCCTTACTTGGTTACCCAACTATTCCCTCATGAAGCAGTTGAGTTGGAAACCAAGGAGGGTGTGTGGTTCAAGGTGAATGGAAAACGCATAAAAATCTATTTCGGGCATGATGAATCAGCAAATGAAGTAATCGAGGCATACCATCTTGACGAAGTCTGAGTAATCAAGTGTCTTCAGTCGTGCCGCGACGTTAAATCAGGCGCTTGTTGGGAGGCAACCCAATACTTATAGTTTTCTTTCTAGTAATGGTAGCATTTTCTACTAATGGGTTTTAAATTTGTAGGCACATCACCAGGAAATTCTACAAAAAATTGCACTGCAACAGCCACTGACGGATACATCGACGGACAATTACGCACGCGACGGATCATCGCATGAATCTTTCATGCCAGTTACGTCTTTCATTTATTTTCAAAACTAGGGCACATGTGACGGAACCAATGACGTACTGTCGCATCTACGACAGACCATCACATCTGCGACGGACTGTCATCGAGGACTCTTTGCATCATTAATGAGCGTACCTGACCCGACCCGGTTGGGGGTAATTTAAAAAATTGGTAACATTTAAAAACCCCACCCCTTAATTTCACCCATTTCCTTCCCTCTTTCTCCCATTTCCCTCCCTTTTCAACTTCCAACTTCCTACCTCCCCAAATTCCCCAATTCCGGATATCTCTTTTCTACTGGTCGGAGTCGGCTGCTGTGGTTCTGTTCTTGATCACCAAGTACCTCCCTTTCTTATTTTTCTCCTCTTCTCTGGTATGTGTCTCTCATCTATACCCATTTACATTGCATTTTTGTTTTTTTAATTCGTATTAGCCTATTTGGTTTTGGTGGGTCGTCATTCTTTAATCCAATATTGTCTGACCTAGGTTGAGAATTCTCAAATTGCATTGTTAAAACTCTAGAAATAGATGCTTTAGCATTGGTAGTTTGCTAGGATTTGGGTTAGAAACATGTAGTTTAAATATAAGAATTCCATTTGAGTCATAGGGGATGATTGTGGCATCCCTAGTTCTATCAGTGAATGACAGAACGAGTCCGTGATGACGGACCGTCGTACCCATGACTGACCGTCATAGGGTCTGTTCCAACACCCCACTGTTTTTTTCTCTAAGTGTCCATGAACGAATACATGCGACGGACCGTCGTTCCACGACGGTCCGTCCTGCACAACCGTTCTGGTTGTCAGAGACCCTTTTCCTGAGGTTCTCCAACTTTTTCTAAAGTGTCCTCTGACGGATATCTACGACGGACAGTCATAACCTCGACGGTCCATCCTGCACAACCGTCATGACGGTCAGAGACCCATCTCCTGAGGGTCTCCCACTTTTTCTAAGTGACCTTTGACGGACATCTATGATGGTCCGTCATACCTTTGACGGTCCATTCTGCACAACCATCATGGTTGTCAGAGACCCTTGTCCTTAGGGTCTCCATTTTTTTTCTAAGTGTCCCCTGACGGACATCTACGACGGACCGTTATACCCACGACGGTCCATCCTATACAACCGTTATGGTTATCAGAGACCCTTTGCCTAAGGGTCTCCCACTTTTTCTAAGTGTCCTCTGATGGACATCTACGATGGACCGTCATACCCTCAATGGTCCATCCTGCACAACCGTCGTGACGGTCACAGACTCCTCTCCTAAGGGTCTCCATACCTTTTTCTATGTACCCCACGACGGACATCGACGACGGACCGTCATTATCACGACGGTCCATCCTGCTTAGCCGTCATAACTGTCAGAGACTTTTCTTCAAGGGTCTCCACATAAACATAGTTGAAGTAAGTCACGACGGACCCCATGACGGTCCGTCTTACTCACGACGAGTCGTCACCGTGTCCGTCGTGTTTCACTGTTACTGCAGAAATGTCATTACAGCTTTGCTCTTATATTTATTTTGTGTCATTTTTGCTTGTCTTGTTTGATCCTTCTAGTACTAATAATGATTCTTTACAGGTACTATCTCTAATGGCACCAAAACAAGATTGAGTATACGCACGTGGGCGTTCAAAGTCAGTCGCCCCGTCGGACCGACTGGTTATAGTTTCTGATGATGAGCATGACCCCGAGTACGTGCCCCAGGCACTGCAACTCCATCACGAGCTGCACGTGCTACCATAGCTACGCCCAAAAAAGTGGCGTCCGGAGTAGTCACTTCCTCCCAGTCCGATGAGGAGTGCACACTGACCGGCACACCTTCTGGGTCAGCTACACATGAATAAGGAGTGTCTGGTTCCTTAGAAGTTTCATGGTCAGAGGAAGCCTCTGGGTCCGCCGAAGTCCCTGCCTCCACCACATCTGCACAGTCTGCCTCGTCTGATTAGGCTGACAGTCCTGATTCCACTCCAGGCTCACTGAGTGGTGCTCTAACCCCGGTTGCCGACCAGCCCAACCGGTGGTGTGTCGATGGGCAATATCAAGTGTATTCGGACGCCAAGTTTCTAAATGATAAAGGAGTCATGAAACAGACCCTTACACTGGAGAGGCGGGTCCTTACGGGATGTCTCCCCACCATGCCAGAGATCCACAATCTCTTCACCAAACCCCGACTTGAGTGGACATCTTGTTCATTGGGCCATTACTATAAGGAGTTGGTCCGAGAGTTCTACGCTTCATATGTGGCTACTCTTCGTTCATAGATATATAGACGGGTTGCACCTGCCAAACAGGCCCCACTTGAGCATGTCCGAGTACGTGGCATACAGGTTGACATCTCCCTACACGCCATCCGCCTGTATCTGTACGGCGAGGATGTTTGTTCCAATAAGACCCCTCTCACCGCCGAGTTCATCTACTGGCGCCAAATAGTAAAAGATGGCCAATTATTGCATGAGCCATCGCTGAGAGAGACCACCAAGAGGTGGATGGCCCTGAACTTGTCTATAGATAGAGAGGGTACCGACTGAGTAACGAAGCTGAAGGGAGCCATCAATAAGGCTAACTTTACTTTCACGGCTAGGTTCTTATGGTTGATTGTGCGCCACTACCTTTCCCCATGACTGCTGATAATATTGTCACAAGGGATCCCGCAGTTCTGATGGCGGCGATGATATCCAGGTTTGAGCTGGACTTCACTTGGCTTCTACAGGCGGTGATGTACGAGAGGGCTTTCAAGGTCACAACTACTTACCCTTTTCCGTGCATGATATTTTCCTTATGCAGGTCCGCAGGTGTGCCTATCTGGCACATTTATCAGCTCAAGACTCCACTGGGAATTGTTGATATCGCCCTCATCAGGGATGAGGCTAATATGTTGTCTCCATGCAGAGGGCCCCGTCCAGAGTTTCCTTCACTTGGTGAAAATTTTGCATATACGGTAGCACATGCTCAGACCGCTACGCAAGCTGCTTTTGAAACCATTGACACTACCCCGGTCGAGTCTATCCCGGGTAGTAGCACTGCCCCTATTTCCTCTCACTCAACCCCATTCCCCTCTCTGGTCTCGCTTGTTATGGTCTAGAAACTAGAGGCACAGATGGCTACACTTCTGCATCACATCCAGCCTTGGATGCAGAGGTCTATTGTTGAGGCATAAGAGCGCTTGGAGCATAAAAAGGTCCAGCACACAGAGCGGAAGATCGTTGAGGTTCATCAGCGCTTGGACGCTTTTGAGTTGCGGGTGGTAGCCCTAAGGTGAACGTGTCGACCCTTCTGGCTGCGGTTGAAAGTCTGCAAATGGACATTGATATGATTCTAGAGGCTAAGGTGCCTGAGTCTGAGGCCCCTTCTGCAGAGCCTGCTAAGGACATAGTGATGGCGGTCTCATTTGCCACTTCTGAGATTCCACCACCTCCCCCTCGAGAGCATGCAAACAGGCGCAAGGGTCGAGAGGAGGATGAGGCTAAATCATGGAAGAAGGAGCGTCGTGAGATAGAGGCTGCGAGGAGAGCCTCTCTTGCTGATGACGAGGCGCGTCAGATCGGGGCTGTAGAGTCAGCTACCGGGGCATCTAGCTCCAAAGATGTGGCGATAGCGGGAGCACTTCTTATAGTGATGTTGCTGATGAGGACACTACCGAGGGTGTCAAGAATATAGAGGTAGTGGGTTTCGGGGAACCGGACCCACCAGCTTGCTGATCGATGGTGCTTTGCGCCCCATGTTTGCTTCACCTACCACTCTCGTATTCCAATTTTTTTTATGCATTGGGGAAAATTGCATATTTTTTTGTTGGGGGTGGGGTAAATGGAAAGTGAGTTCTAGGGTGAAGTCTGAGTAGCCCAATTCACGATCCTCTGTTGGGGTTTTCTTGCTTTAATTCTTTTTCCCTAAGAGACTGATTATTTTTATTGTTGAACCGACATGTCTATATCTTGTGCACATAGTTTAACTCTGAAGCATGATGGCTAAAATGATATCCTGATGTAATGAAAATGATGCATGACTAGGCATAGTAATTGATAAATGTTTGGCTCTAATCATGACATAGTGATACACCACTGCATGACCCTAAGTCTAAAATTCGAACTAGGTGTCTGATAATCTGATAGAGTAATGAGATGTCAAGTGAGTGTGAGGAAGACTTGAATAGTCCACTATTTGTACTGAAATAGAACTTGTTTGGTTAGTCCTGCTAAAAATAATTTGTAGTAAATAATTTGGAAAGGATCATAGGCCCTTGTTCAATATAGCCAATTTTTAGCCTAAAAAAATGAATGAAATTAATCCCTCTTTGATCAAAATGATTTGAGCTTAAATTAGACCTTTCTTTTTCACCCTAACAGATCTTTTCTAGGAATAATGTGTTGGACCTGGTCGCTCCTTGGACATGTGCACCACAGCTTATGCCAAAAGCATAAGTTGAGGGTGGATAATGCACTAAACAACTTTTTTGTGTCCCTGACCAAACTATGGGTATTGTGTACTTTGACTCATGGCAAAGCCATGAGCTGAGGGTGGCTATTATGAGGAATGATCTGGAAAGTGGGGTTGAAAGAACAAAGAAAGAGAAAGAACAAAAGTAAAGTGACTCAAGAACCAGTTGAAAGAAAAGTGAAATTAAAAAAAAATACAATAAATACAAGAATGAAAAGAAGAGAGTAACTTACACATATAATGAAAGAAGGAAAAATAGCAAGGTGAAAGCATATGAGAAATTGGGCGAAATAAAATGACAAAAAGTAGAATGTTAAGCCGATATATCAAGGAGGGCAAACAAGTCACTAAAGTATACCTAGATATACCCTACCTGACCATGAGCCTATGTTTCAAGCTAAGAAAGTCCTATCGTGATCCTAAGACTTGTATGGAGAACTTGAAGCAGTGAAATTAAGGGCAAGCTTATGGCAATATGTATGAATGAGTTGTGAATTTGTTCTGAGTGTGAGTGATGAAATGTAATCCTTCTACTCAAACTGAAATAATTGTGTGAAAAATGAGGATGTTGTTTTTAAATGAGAATACTAGTTACAATACTGGAAATATTAGCACCTCGGTAAAAAATTGAAGAGGATAGTGTCAGTGCGTGATGAGTCTGTGTCATGGTCTGATTCCACATAATTCAAGCCTAATAGTGATAAATGCATAAAAATGATGAGACTGATCGGGATTGATAGACAAATGATTGCAAAAGCTAAAACATGGATACTATTGTACAAATATTTTGTAGTGAGTCATAGTGTGTCGCTTGAGGACAAACAAGGAATTTAAGTCGAGGGTGTTGATATACCGTCCGTGGTTTCACGGTATTTTTAATGCTTTTTACTTAATTTTAGTGTGTGTCCAAAAGCCTTTTGTATTGATTTTTATGTAAATTTCTCTTTATTTTCACGAAATCTGTCTAAAGATGAACGTGGAAGTTTTTGAGCAAGAAATGCAAAAAAATTACCTCCTACGAGGCCTGTGACGGTCTATCGAGCTTGTGAGGGTCCGTAGGTGGCATCATAGTGAAGCTGCTGAAGGAAGATGGGGAACTGAGACCTAAGTGTGGGATTACGAAGTTCATGATGGATCGTCATAGCCACGACGGTCTGTCTTGCTGGTTCGTCGTGATGATCAGAGAGTAGTCCCAGTACTCGAATTCAAAGAAGTTTAAGTGTTACGGAACGGAGAACCTCAATGGACAGTCGTGCTTGGAACGGTCTGTCATACCTATTCGTCGAGGGTAATGAAGAAAGCAGCAGAAGGACTTGTAAAGTATAGGATGACGGAGGCCATGACGGCCCGTCGTGACCACGACAGCCCATCACGAGGTCCGTCGACTCGGGCGTGTTTTGACAGATTTTCAGCAATTAGAAGTCCTTCTTTTATCAGGTTTTTGTTTTTTATAAATAGTTGGAAAAACCTCGTTTTGGGAGTTAGAATCTTTGTTGTTAGACTCTCGGATATTAGACTTTGTGATTGTTATACTTTTGGAGAATCTTTAGTCCTCGATTAATTTCAGTAATTGATACACTTTTCTGAAATTGATTGTTGGTGCGTTTGTTGATTAATCAAGTGAACTTCTTTATTTTATTCTTTCTCATTGAAGTAAGTGCATGAATTCTTATATTACATATACGAATATTGTGATTATGACTATGGGTAGCTAAACTCCATAACTAGGGTTGTGGGAACCATGGGTGAATAATGCGGTAAAATCTAACGAAAATAACAATTATAGAATAGTGTCTTGCATGTATTGATAATTCTTTCGTTTAGAAGTCTTTTTAACGGATGGCCAACATTAAAACTCGCCTTAATGCTACTTGCCGGACCAAGGAGGTAGATAATAGGAAAATAATTATAAACATATATTTAGTGTATACTATCTAATAGGCTAGTATTAATTAGTACGAGATAATAACTTAGTCAAATGTCGAATACAATGCTTAATATGCGGTAAAGGTAAGGGTTAGTATAGCAACACACGTAGCCGGACCAAGACGCGGAGTGAAATTTTCTAGATGCCAGACCAAGGATTTAGAAATACATAACTTATCATGTTGCATGCAAGATACAAGGAAATAATTGTTATAGTTAGAATTATCAAGTTAGGAACCTGTGGGGAGTACTTAAACCCTAGTTACATTTATTAATTGATTAAACTCCAATATTTGAATCTGTTAGTTGTTTACTTTAATTTAGTTAGTTATTTTCATTCGTTTAGAAATAAAACCCCCCTTTTTATTGTCTTTTCTTTTCTAAGGAAGTAATTTACTAAATAATAGTAATAATAGATTAAAGTTAAGTATGAACTATTTTCGTCATGGGAACGATCCCAACCTCATTTAGTTGGGTTCTTTACTTGATACGACCGCTTTACTTCCTATTTGAGAAGTAAGTTTGAGCGTATCATGCACCATATATTTTCAACATTCCAGTTGGTGGAACTTGCATTAAAAAATATTTGCATTTAAGTCGTATTTATTTCGTGATGAAGGATGTGCACTAAATTTTTGCAATATTCAAGTTGGTGGAAACTTGCGTTGAAAGATATTTGCATCTAAGTCACATCTATTCGGAGGTGAAGGATGTGCACCATATCTTTGCAACATTCAAGTGGGTGAAAACTTGTGTTGGAAGATATTTGTATTTAAGTAGCATCTATTCTGAGGTGAAGGATGCGCATCATATCTTTGCAATGTTCAAGTCGATGGAAACTTGCGTTGAACGATATTTGCATTTAAGTCACATCTATTCGGATTTGAAGGATGTGCACCATATATTTTCAACGTTCAATTAGGTGGAAACTTGATCTGAAAGATATTTGCATTTTAGTTGCATCTATTCGGAGGTGAAAGATGTGCACCATATCTTTCCAATGTCAAGTCAGTGAAAATTTGCGTTGAAAGATATTTCCATTTAAGTCACATCTTCAGAGGTAAAGGATGTGCACCATATCTTTTCAACGTTCAAGTCGCTGGAAACTTGTGTTGGAAGATATTTTCATTTAAATTGCATTTATTAGGATGTGAGGGATGTGCACCATATAATTTCAATGTTAAAGTTGGTAGAAACTTGCGATGAAAGATATTTGCATTATAGTCGCATCAATTCGGAGGTGAAGGATGTGCATCATATCTTTTCAACGTTCAAGTCGGTGGAAACTTACATTCAAAGATATTTGCATTTAAGTCGCATCTATTCAGAGGTGAAGGATGTGCACCATATCTGTTCAACGTTCAAGTCGGTGAAAACTTGCTTTTAAAGATAGTTGCATTTAAATCGCATCTATTTAGAGGTGAAGGATGTGCTCCTTATCTATTCCACGTTCAAGTTGAAGGAGACTAGCGTTGAGTGAATTTTCGTTCATCCTATCGATGGACATACATTCAAAATTCTATTGATGGACCATCATCTCTTTCATTCATCCTACCGATTCATGCATTCAAATTTTTGTTGATGGATTATCCTAACGATGGACATACATTCAAATCCTACCGATGGACCATCTTTTTTCATTCGTCTTACCGATGGACATACATTCAAAATGCTATCGATGAATCATCTTTTCTCATTCGTCCTACCGATGGACATACACTAAAAATCCTACCGATGGATCCCCTTTTTTTATTCGTCGTACCGATAGACATACATTCAAAATCTTATCGATGGATCATCCATTTTCATTCGTCCTACCGATGGGCATACATACAAAATCCTACCGATGGATAATTTTTTTTCATGTGTCCTACCAATGGACATGCATTCCTATCCTACCAATGTATCATCATTATTTGTCGTACCATAAGAGATGCAATTCTTTTCCCTATACTTTTTTCCCTAATAATGAATTTCATCTTTACTTTTTCAAGAACATCCAAGAGGATGCATTCTCAATCGAGCCACAGGTGAGGACTACTTCAACAAGGACGCAACACAGCATAAAACCTTTTGGTTGCAGGTCCAGGATCGAATTTCACCACATTCCAATCAAATATTTATATAAGGTTATGTGTTCGGTCAAAATCAGATTTGTCAACTTTTGTTGTCCACGATTTCTTTCATCAATCATATCCAACGAAAGGGACAATTGTTGACACCCAATTTTGGTCGAACATTTTCAAAATTCGTGGCTTTTAAGTTTTATTTATTTAATAGTTCAAAATGAATTTGTTTATAATTTTAAATAAGTGTATCGATAACTATCCTTATTTCTCAAATCTTAGGATTTTCCCCCAATTAGTTTAAATTACATTATTTTTTGTCACAACAGGTTAAATACATTTAAATATTTTTTCATTTTTATTCGATTGTTGTTTTTTTAAATTAACGTTATTAATTACGTTTATTATATTTTTTATATAATCATTTAATTCGTTACATTTGTTAATATTTAATTTATAATTTTTGCACAGTCTAGTAATTTATTTATATACGAGTGAGTTTTGCATACGGAGATTGATCAATAATTTTGGGCCACAACTCCGAGTCCATAATTTGAGCTTACTGTCAAACAATTTACCATTTAAGTAACATTTAGGTCAAAAGTCAATGGTGGTAAAAAAAATTACGGTTAGAATATAATTTCAAAGGGAGTAAGGGCGTATTTTTCCCTTTGGAGCCGCCACCCACTGCCCCTCCTGTTTTCCCCCATTTCCGTCTTCTCTAAACTAGACCCAATTTCTTGCTAAGGACTACAAACAAACAACCCTCACTTCTTCTTCTCATTTCCAAAACAAAAACGACGCTTCCCTTCACCACCGCTCGACTTCGCTGGAAAAACAAGCTCAAACCCACCACCACAAATTACAAGAAACAAAACCTATTGCAAATCCTTTCTTCTCCACTGGAAACCTACCAAAAAATTACCTCCATTCTGTAACGACCTGTTTAGTCGTTTTGAGCAGTAGATTTTATCACTGAAAAACTGGCTGAGTCGACGGATCCCACGACGGAACGTCATGGGCACGACGAACCGTCGTGGGGGTCTCGTTCCAAAACACTTAGAATTCTGAAATTTGGGTACTGAAATCGACTCTCTGAACTTCGTAACGGAATGGCAGGACGGACCGTCGTGGGCACGACGGACCGTCAAACATCTTCCACAGAAATTAACTCTCTGAACTTTGCGACGAACCTGCAGGACGGACCGTCACAGCCATGACGGACCGTCACAGGTTGCGTAACCCAGGCTGGGTCGGATTTCTATTAAAAGTTTTTAAGGGGCGTTTTGGACTATTCCTGCTATAATTATAAATTTAGTGGGTTAATGTTAATAATTTAACTACTTGGGGGTTAAAAGA
>NC_028647.1:16727276-16733266 GCF_001406875.1 Solanum pennellii
AATCAGGTTCTGGCTTATATTAGTGGGTTATCTGATCAAGGCCAGAAACCTCCAGTGTTTCCTGCACCAGCACCTCAGGTTCCGGAAGTACAACAGGCAACCGCTGCAGCCCCCCGCATGGATGCTCCATTAAAAAAAGGCACATTTCCTCGTTTGACTACAGGGCCTATAATGACAAGCGATCAGCATGAACTTTTCAGTAAGTTCTTGAAATTGAAACCTCCAGTCTTCAAGGGTGCTGAATCTGAGGATGCCTACGATTTTCTGGTTGATTGTCATGAGTTACTACATAAGATGGGTATAGTAGAACGGTTTGGTGTTGAGTTTGTGACTTATCAGTTTCAAGGGAACGCCAAAATGTGGTGGCGGTCACATGTTGAGTGTCAACCAACAGAGGCACCACCTATGACTTGGGCATCATTCTCTAGCTTGTTTATGGAGAAGTATATCCCCCGGACCTTGAGGGATAGGAGGAGAGATGAGTTCTTGAGCCTAGAGCAAGGCAGAATGACGGTCACTGCGTATGAGGCTAAGTTTCGTGCATTATCTAGGTATGCCACTCAGCTTTGCTTCAGTTCACAAGAGCGGATTCGCCGTTTTGTGAAAGGGTTGAGGTCAGATTTGCGGATTTCAGCCTTACAGGTAGCGGCTACAGCGAAATCCTTCCAGGAAGTGGTAGACTTTGTGATAGAGGTGGAGGGAGTGAAGCCAGATGACTTCACCATGGCATCGACATCTAAAAGGTTTCGAAAGGGAGGTGAGTTTAATGGTTCTTACTCTAGAGGACAGGGTTCAGGAGGTTACTCAGTCCGACCAATTCAGTCTTCACTACAGACTGTAGTTGGGGGTCCACCTCAGACCGGTCAACATTTCTCTGAGGTTGGAGGTTATTCCCAGACCTCGTCATTCTCACAGAGACCTATGCTAGACTCCAGAGAATGTTATGGATGTGGGGAGACTGGACATATTAGGAGGAATTGTCCAAAACAGAGTTATAGACCCCCGATAGCTAGAGGTAGAGGTGGTCATGGTAGAGGCCGTTATTCTGGAGGACGTGGTGGCCGAGGTAATGGTGGTCACCAAAACGGCCGAGGTGACGGACAAACTGGAGCTACTACAACACCACATGGTAGGGGCAATGGGCAGACAGGTGATAGGGCCCACTGTTACGCTTTCCCTGGGCGGTCGGAAGCGGAGACATCAGATGCTGTTATCACAGGTAATCTTTTGGTTTGTGATTGCATGGCTTCTGTATTATTTGATCCTGGATCCACATTTTCATATGTATCTTCCTCATTTGCTACTGGTCTTGATTTACATTGCGATTTGCTTGACATGCCTATTAGTGTCTCTACTCCTGTGGGTGAGTCTGTGATAGTTGAGAAGGTGTATAGGTCTTGCCTTGTGACTTTTGTAGGGAGCAATACCTATGTAGATTTGATTATCCTAGAAATGGTTGATTTTGATGTAATTCTGGGTATGACTTGGCTTTCCCCAAATTTTGCAATCTTAGATTGTAATGCTAAAACTGTGACATTGGCCAAGCCTGGGACAGATCCGCTAGTGTGGGAGGGTGACTACATTTCCACCCCAGTCCGTATTATCTCTTTTCTTCGCGCTAAGAGGATGGTTAGTAAAGGTTGTTTAGCCTTCTTGGCACATCTCAGGGATGATACTTCCAAAGTACCTTCGATTGAATCTGTTTCGATAGTCTGCGAGTTTCTGGATGTGTTTCCTGCAGACCTTCCTGGTATGCCACCGGATAGGGATATTGATTTTTGTATTGATCTGGAGCCGGGTACTCGCCCCATTTCCATCCCCCCTTATAGAATGGCTCCAGCTGAGTTAAGGGAGTTAAAGGCCCAACTTCAGGAGTTGTTAGGTAAAGGTTTTATTAGACCAAGTGCATCCCCTTGGGGTGCTCCTGTTTTATTTGTGAAAAAGAAGGATGGAAGCCTTCGGATGTGCATAGACTACAGGCAGCTGAATAAGGTAACTATTAAGAACAAGTATCCTATTCCTCGCATTGATGATTTGTTCGATCAGTTACAAGGTGCTTGTGTCTTCTCTAAAATTGATCTGAGATCCGGTTATCATCAATTGAAAATACGGGCAGCAGATGTGCCAAAGACTGCTTTTCGAACCAGGTATGGGCATTACGAATTCTTAGTAATGTCTTTTGGGCTTACGAATGCCCCTGCTGCTTTCATGAGTCTGATGAACGGGATTTTTAAGCCATATCTGGATCTCTTTGTCATTGTATTCATTGATGATATACTGATATACTCAAAGAGCAGGAAAGAACATGAGGAGCATTTGAGAATTGTATTGGAGTTGTTGAGGGAGAAAAGGCTTTATGCCAAATTCTCCAAGTGTGAGTTTTGGCTAGATTCAGTGTCCTTCTTGGGGCACGTGGTTTCTAAGGATGGAGTGATGGTGGATCCTTCTAAGATCGAAGTAGTGAAGAATTGGGTAAGACCTACTAATGTGTCAGAAATAAGAAGCTTTGTTGGTTTAGCCAGTTACTACCGTAGATTTGTCAAGGGATTCTCTTCTATTGCTTCCCAATTGACGAACTTGACTAAGCAGAATGTTCCATTTGTATGGTCGGATGAATGTGAGGAAAGCTTTCAGAAACTCAAGACCTTGTTGACTACCGCACCTATCCTTACCTTGCCAGTAGAGGGTAAGAACTTCATTGTATATTGTGATGCATCCTATTCTGGGTTGGGTGCAGTGCTAATGCAAGAGAAGAATGTAATTGCGTATGCTTCGAGGCAATTAAAGGTGCATGAGCGTAATTATCCGACTCACGATTTGGAGTTGGCTGCGGTAGTGTTTGCATTAAAGCAATGGAGACACTATCTATATGGGGTTAAGTGTGAAGTCTATACGGATCATCGTAGCCTACAGTATGTCTTTACTCAGAAAGATTTGAACTTGAGACAGAGGAGATGGATGGAACTACTGAAGGATTACGATGTCACTATCTTGTATCACCCAGGAAAGGCTAATGTGGTGGCAGACGCCTTAAGTAGAAAAGCAGGGAGCATGGGTAGTCTAGCTCACTTACAAGCTTCTAGACGCCCATTGGCTAGAGAGGTTCAGACTCTGGCTAATGACCTTATGAGGTTAGAAGTAAATGAGAAGGGAGGATTTTTGGCCAGTGTGGAGGCGAGATCTTCTTTTCTTGACAAGATCAAGGGAAAACAGTTTGATGATGAGAAACTAAGCCGAATTCGGGATATGGTGTTGCGAGGAGAGGCTAAAGAAGCAATAATGGATGAGGAAGGTGTTTTGAGAATTAAGGGAAGGGTATGTGTGCCCCGTGTTGATGATTTGATCCACACTATTCTTACAGAGGCTCATAGTTCCGGATATTCTATACATCCTGGTGCAACCAAGATGTACCGTGACCTAAAGCAACACTTTTGGTGGAGTAGAATGAAGCGCGACATTGTTGATTTTGTTGCCAAATGTCCAAATTGTCAGCAAGTAAAGTATGAACACCAGAGGCCCGGAGGAACACTTCAGAGAATGCCCATTCCTGAATGGAAGTGGGAGAGAATTGCAATGGACTTCGTGGTTGGTCTTCCAAAGACATTGGGAAAGTTTGATTCTATTTGGGTAATTGTGGACAGATTAACTAAGTCTGCTCACTTCATTCCGGTCAAGGTGACTTACACTGCAGAGAAGTTAGCCAAACTTTATATCTCAGAGATTGTTCGATTGCATGGAGTTCCACTGTCCATCATATCAGATAGAGGTACGCAGTTTACTTCTAAGTTTTGGAGAACATTGCATGCGGAATTAGGTACTAGGTTGGACCTTAGTACTGCATTTCACCCTCAGACCGATGGACAGTCTGAGCGAACGATTCAGGTATTGGAAGATATGCTTCGTGCATGTGTGATAGAATTCGGTGGTCATTGGGATAACTTCTTACCCTTAGCGGAGTTTTCATACAATAATAGCTATCACTCAAGTATTGATATGGCTCCTTTCGAAGCATTGGATGGGAGGAGATGTAGGTCTCCCATTGGTTGGTTTTATGCATTCGAGGTTAGACCTTGGGGTACTGACCTTTTGAGGGATTCATTAGAGAAGGTGAAATCTATTCAAGAAAAGCTTTTAGCGGCTCAAAGCAGGCAAAAGGAATATGCAGATCGGAAGGTTAGGGACTTGGAGTTCATGGAGGGTGAGCAAGTCTTGCTGAAGGTTTCGCCCATGAAAGGGGTGATTCGGTTTGGTAAAAGAGGTAAGCTAAGCCCAAGGTATATTGGACCATTTGAAGTACTTAAGCGAGTAGGGGAGGTGGCTTATGAATTAGCCTTGCCTCCAGGACTGTCAGGAGTGCATCCGGTATTTCATGTGTCTATGTTGAAAAGATACCATGGGGACGAAAACTACATCATCCGTTGGGATTCAGTTCTGCTTAATGAGAATTTGTCTTATGAGGAGGAGCCTGTTGCTATTTTAGATAGAGAAGTCCGCAAGCTGAGGTCAAGGGAGATTGCATCCATCAAAGTTCAATGGAAAAATCGACCAGTTGAAGAGTCTACTTGGGAGAAGGAGGCTGATATGCAAGAAAGATACCCACACCTGTTTACAGATTCAGGTACTCCCTTTAGCCCTTGTTTTTCTTCTTGTGATCGTTCCAGGACGAACGATGGGTAAATTGTTACCTATTCTAACGACCTGTTTAGTCGTTTTGAGCAGCAAATTTTATTTCTGGAAAAACTGGCTGAGTCGAACGATCCCACGACGGAACGTCATGGGCACGACGGACCGTCGTGGGGGTCTCGTTCCAAAACACTTAGAATTCTGAAATTTGGGTACTGAAATCGACTCTCTGAACTTCTTAACGGAATGGCAGGACGGACCGTCGTGGGCACGACGGCACGTCACACATCTTCCACAGAAATTAACTCTCTGAACTTTGCGACGAACCTGCAGGACGGACCGTCACAGCCATGACGGACCGTCACAGGTTGCGTAACCCAGGCTGGGTCGGATTTCTATTAAAAGTTTTTAAGGGGCGTTTTGGACTATTCCTGCTATAATTATAAATTTAGTGGGTTAATGTTAATAATTTAACTACTTGGGGGTTAAAAGAGCTAACCTTGAAATAAATAATGGGTTAATTCATCATCTTTTATACTTAATTATATGCTAATTAGGGTAAAAGAAAGAGGGTTTTGAAATAAGAAAAATAGAAAGAACAGAGAGAGAAGGGAGAAACGAACGAGAGAAAGAGAAGAACGCAGAGGAAAGCAAAGGTTTTGGGAAGATAGCTTGTTTGATCGCGATTCTTCGGTGGAGGTAGGTTATGGTTTATGCTATTTCATAGTAAACTCTTAATAGCGAATGATATGTATTGGGTAGTATTGTAAAGTCTCCTATATGCTTAATTGTGTGTATGCATGATGTGATTATATATATAATTGTGATGAAACTAGCATGATGAGGCTGTTGAATCTTAAATCCTAAATTTACTTTGTTAATGATGATGCCTTGGTATAAAAGAAGGCTTGATGAACTAAAGTAATGAGATTAGAGGATCGGGTGTCACGTTCCGACACCAGGATAGTAATAGAGGATCGGGTGTCACGTTCCGACACCAGGATAGTATATGGATCGGGTGTCACGTTCCGGCACCAGGATAGTATATGGATCGGAGTGTTACGTTTCGACACCAGGATAGTGGTAGTGGAGCGGAGTGTCACGTACCGACACAAGAGGGATAAAGGTAATGAATCTTGAAATAAGTTAATATACTCAATCTAAAGAACATGTTTCCAAAAGAGTATGGTGTGGAGGCTTGAGTCCTCATAGATGTGGTTGGTGATATTGTAAATGATTCTTATACTTGTTGCTATCACCTGTTTAGAATATTAGTTGATTTTATGTTATNTTGTCTGATATATATAGCTTTCTATTTTGAGTTGGCCGATGATACCTACTCAGTACTCGTGTTTTGTACTGACCCC
>NC_028647.1:16734124-16764925 GCF_001406875.1 Solanum pennellii
GTGTCACGTTCCGACACCAGGATAGTATATGGATCGGAGTGTCACGTTCCGACACTAGGATAGTAGTAGTGGAGCGGTGTGTCACGTACCGACACAAGAGGGATAAAGGTAATGAATCTTGAAATAAGTTAATATACTCGATCTAAAGAACATGTTTCCAAAAGAGTATGGTGTGGAGGCTTGAGTCCTCATAGATATGGTTGGTGATATTGTAAATGATTCTTATACTTGTTGCTATCACCTGTTGAGAATATTAGTTGATTTTATGTTATTATCTGATATATACTGTTTTCTATTTTGAGTTGGCCGATGATACCTACTCAGTACTCGTGTTTTGTACTGACCCCTACTTGTAATTGTTTTTCCTTGTTATTTGTGGAGTGCAGCAAACGTACCATCGTCTTCAACTCAACCGCAACTCTAGCCACATCACGTCGGATCTCAGGGTGAGCTAATGCTTCTAGCTTGGACTGGATCATCTTCTTCATGTCTTGATGCCTTGAAGTCCCGGCATGGACTAGCTTTTTACTTATTTTAGCTTCTTAGATACTCTTAGATTAGTAATTTGAGGATAGATGTTCTTGTAGTGATGACTTCAAGGTTTTGGGAATAAATAGTATTGAGTTTTTATGAGTTATTTAATCGATTTTCATTAATGAGTTAAAGTCTTCCGCATTATATTTTGTTATTTATGGTTGAAATGTTTGGGTTTAGATTGGTTGGTTCGCTCACATAGTAGGTTAAGTGTGGGTGCCACTCGCGACACGTTTTGGGTCGTGACACATTCCCATGTTTTTCCTCTTCCTCTCTCACTTTACGAGTTGTTAATTTGGCAGGTGTTTTAGCGGAATAAGCACTCTAACTCCGGCAAAGCTACTTAACCAGATCTCACACCAAAGAGTTCCAAAATCCATGAACAACAACAAATAAAGCGGCCAGATCCGATCAGAAAAAATGCTTCAGTAACTCTATCTCTATTGTTGATATCATTTTATTTAATTTTATTTGGGTATTCTTTTTTACATTATGTTGGTTTAATAAGTTAATGATCTTTTTTTTTCATATTCATTGAGATTGCTTAAAACTTTCTGTTATTTTGCATTATAATTTAATATAAATATAAATGCAGTGATAAAGTTATTAATTAATAAGGATTTAGGTTGACTAAGGTGGTAGAGTATTATATTTATCTCTATTTTTCTATTACTTATTAGATTTAATAAAATGGTGTTTTGATTATAATAAATTTGAAGTGTTGTTAACTGTTCATGTATTCCTCGTTGCTATTTTAGATTGTTATTTTTACTCCTTTGAATTGTTTTGTGTTTGATTTTGTTTAAAACTTTAGTCCATTAAAATCTTAACCATTCCGATGAATTGTGTTAAAACAATTTCACTTTTAGGTGTTAATTCTGTTGTTTAACCATAATTGTTGCTAATGGTAACTTCGCGGGCTTCTATACATCAATTGCATAATTCTTAATCACTCATTTGACTGCTACTTGTTATTGGTAGACGTTAAAACATTTAATGTTTGCTAATGTCAAATAAAATTAAATTGGCTAATGAAAAATTCTCCGTCGGTTTTGGATGCCTTCCCAATTAAAATATCGAAATTTAAATTAAGTTTATATATTTTAGTTGTTATAATTGGCCAATGAAAAAATTACCATCTATTTCTAAGGCCTTCCATATATATAATACGGATTTTTATTTTTAAATTATTATTTAATTCATTTATTTTTATTCATATTTATTTATTTATAACACTTTTACTAAGTGTTTTTACAGGTAAGCCGTGTTGCTCCCATTGAAGATATTCGAATAAAACACAAATTGTAATTTCATTTATTATTGTGTAGATTATTGAAGATAGCCAAACATAGGACGCTTCTTATTATTATTTTATTTCATTATTTGTGAATATTGCATGCCTATTATACTTGTTTATAGTTTATTTAAACAAAAAAGTGAATTCAGTTGGAATCTACATTTGTGGATTTCGAAGGGTGCTTAACACCTTCCCTTCGAAATCACTTGAACCCCTTACCTAGAACTGATGGTTTCGTAGATCACTTAATAGTTTCCTATTATTTTTTTTAAACTATGTGGCGACTCCTTTAAAATTTGTTTATTCTTAAAATCCTTTTAAGATTGAATCAATTGATTATTTTTTGAGTCACCACAACGTTTCGCCTTATTTGAAAAAAGTAGGAACGTAAACAATATATATGGGTCGGAATTTGATATCTGACTGTGTACTCACTAGGGCGAACATCAAAACGGACAAACATTAGGTCTTGTCATTTCATTTGTATCTATTGATTAAAAAAAATAAGTCTCATATATTCTGAGTGATATTAATGTGAAGGAGAAAAATCAAACCCTTCAAGACAAGCTTGAAGTGATGCACAAGCGAAGATATGAAAACAAGCAATCAAATTGAAATAATGAAACTTAGAAACATTCCCTTTAGTTCCTTATATACCAACATGCACACAAGGTATCAATCGTGTAAGAGTTTCGGTTGCACCATGTCTTACTTATGCTGTAGCGTCCACTTTAAAAAGCCAAAATAAGTGCAGAAAAAGAAGATGCATATGCTCATCTAATGTCCCCAACCCTTAGGGCCTATATACTAAACCATATATCATAAACCTTAAGCCTTAAACCTTAGAGACTAAACCCTAAACCATGTGGCCTAAATCATAAACCACGACTTACTTCTACTGAATCATCCACTTTAAAAAGCCAAATAAGTGCAGGAAAAAGGAGATGCATATGCTCATCTAATGTCCCTACACATTAGGCATTAAATATTAAACCATATATCATTAATCTTAAACTTAGAGACTAAACCCTAAACCATGTGGCCTAAACCATAAACCCAAAACCTTAAACCTTAGGTCCTAAATCCTAAAAAATAAATCTTAAGCATAAACCTTGAACTGTAAACCTTACTGCCAAAACCCATAACCTGAAACCCAAACCTAAAGCTAAAGATAAACCTAAACCTAACTGTTAGGGCTAAGATCATAATTGTAACCTCTAAAACCCTACACCTTAAGCCCTAAAATCTATCCCTAAACTCTAAATCCTAAGTCTTAGAGCATAAATTCTAAACCTTTTGGACTCAACCCTAAACACTAATCCATGTACTCTAAAGCCTAAACCATAAATTTAAAAACATAAGACCAATACCTTAGGGATTAAATCCTCAACCCTATACTTTAGGGACTAAGCCCTAAACCTTAAATCCTAAACCCTAAACTCTATATCCTATCCTGACAAAAATTTCTCTCTCTAAAAATTCTCCAAGCGTCTTTCTACAGCTGGATTGCTTTTATTTGAATGGCGGATTCGCCGCCGGTGGAGCAACACCAACCACCTGATAAGGGTAAACCACAAAGTTCTCATAAGGATTCACGAACACTAGAACAATCAAAAAATCTATCAGACGATTCAATAAATATGCGACGTGAGAAAGCGAGTTCTGTCGCGATTTCTGCAGAAGAATTGGACTGGGCAAGCAAAATTATACAGTTAGCGAATTTTTCTTAGCTACAGGTTAAATCGAAGGCGGAAATGGAATGTTCAGCGCAAGATCGATATTCTCCTAAAATCTCAACTGAAATGGACATTCTGAATCGCGAGACTGGAGTTCTCGCAAGCCAATCAAAGGAAGAACCAGCGCGCCTAATTTTTGATATAAATCACAATATTGGTGGATATTTTGTGAATAGTGAGTTTGAAGAATATAGAACTAGTAAATTGCTTGATTCTCAAAAGGAATTTCGATCAGGTTCTGATATAGCATACGTGAATCAAAACATTAAGATACATTAGAGTGAACAAGACGAACAAAAATCCGCAAAATCGAATCCAAAATGGAGTGCAGTCAATAATTTGAGTTTGGAAGGTGGTGAAGGAGCTCCATTTTATATTGCAGAGGATGGCTCTCAAGAAAGTGTTCTTCATTCTGGGAAAATTGTTAGTCTTAAGACTAATAGACAGAATGCGACAAATCATCAAGTTCAAGAAAACCTTCAAAAAGTTAGAAATAATAGGGTTGAAGATGTTGTTAAGTTAATGTTGGAGATTGGCAGCATTTCTTTGTCCAAAGCTAAAGAGCATATTCAATCAACTGCAGGGGAGACGAGCCAAAGTAAGGGTTCACAAAGAACAAGTTCTTGGTGATCAATCGTGCTAATTTCAAGGTCAAGCTAATGTACCAGCAGGTAATAATTTTCCATCTATTGCTCCTAGCATTATTAGTTCTCAAAATTTCGATAGTGTGATTCGTTTAGATGATGTTGTTGGTTGTACTTGAATAGAGGTTCTACGCATGTCCATATCATTGAAACTACAAAGGCTTATAATGTATCTGGTAAAAATGTTGAGAGTGATGTAGAAGTAGCTGTAATTGGGAATGGTGGAAATGGGGATGGAATTGGTGCTGCTGCTAGGCACATTCCACAATCATTTAAGTCTCTAATAATTTAGTAAGACCTACACAACAACCTACTTTGAATCTGCAAGGACACTTAGCGTATGAACAATATAAAGACCAAAGACAAGCTGATAATCATGAACCTTCACCGTATAGAGTTATCCAATCATATGCTTCTAGGCTTAGATGTAACTTGGCCAAAACTGAAGCTCCCATGTTGTTTAAGACACCTAAGATCACTACAAAAAAAGTCAAACCTGCTGTAATTTTAGTGAAGAAGACTTTCTTGTTAAATGGACGTATTTGTGAAAGTATACTCTAATTGGCAAGTTTAGTAATGTAATGCCTAAGGTGGAGTTGATTAGACAGAGTTTTATCAACCAAAGTCAGTTATCAGGTGGGTTAAAATTGTCCATTTCAATGCTAAACATGTCTACATTGATTTTGATAATGAGCTTGACTTCATAACTGTTTTGACAAAACAAAGAATGACCATTGAGGGAAAACCTATGAGCATTTAAACCTGGAATCCTACATTCAAACCTATTGAAGTAACTCCTATAGTTCCTATTTGGTTAGCTCTTTTGGAGAAACCTGGGCACTACTATTATAAGGATATCTTAACATACATGTTGCTCTTCAGGAGCAAGGGTTAGGATTCAACTAAAACAAAGACCTAAACATTTGTGTCTTGGTTATGAGGAAGAGGATTTAAATGAAGGTGAATGAAAATGTATTATATAACACCCCTCAAATGACTTAGGTAAAGCTAGATACTAACATGTTTTTAATGAGTGTATAAGGTCCTAAAATGGTATATAATGTGGTATTGAGGAAGTATCTGGATTTTCAGGTGATTTGGAAGTGAAATGTCAAGGAACGACTAAGACGTTGGACGACTAAGTCACCTAGATGCCTCATATATGGTTATATTCCTATATATATTTTTTATGAGTTAAGGGGTCTTAATATGATTTATTATAGTGTATATAGGCAGTGTGTCAAGTTTCGAGAAGTTTGGAGGTCAAATGTCCAAGAACGTCCATGACGTTCATAAGTTTGCCTTGAAAGGACCTTGTGTGTCTTGGCATGTTTCATCGCGTTTTACGTGTTCGTTTTGGATGAAATTCATGTGGTAGGTCGTAAACTTGTATACTAAAATAAATGGGTTGGAAAAATCCAGTAAAACATTCCCATGGACCAGCCAGGTGTCCTTGAGGAAGGACCCTTTTCATTGATCCAAGCTTCCCAAGACAGCCCATCCTACGGAGGCAATAGACGCCCAGTGGGTCAGTCGACTCCCCTTAGGTGAAGGGTAATTGATGGTCCCTTAGGAGTGAGGAAGGAGAGGCAAAAGACCAGTCTCAGTACCAAACCACATAAAAAAAAGAACGGTGCGTTGGTCAAGGGACGGGCCGTCGATGGTCTTCTGTCGATGGGACTGCATTCCTGCGCAATCACTGTTAAGTTCAAGGGGTGAATTGGTAAATTCACCCGACGTACAAATAAGATAAAGGACAGTTACTTAGGGGTCTTTTGGGTGTTTTAAACATGTATATAAGTCATTAACACTTAGAAGATTTCATTCTTCAAAATCAAAACCCAAATTCCATTAGAAATTCTCTAGAACTTCATTGGAGCCAAAACTCAAGGAAGGGCTTGAATTGGAGAATTGAGTGGAGAGTCTTCATCAAAAATTGAGTATTAACTTCATTAAGGTATGCTTTTTGATCCTTGACACTCTATTCATCAAGGAGCCCAACTTTCAAAGAAGTTTTCTGAAGTTTTCAAAGATGAATTATCCAATTTCACGATCTATCTATGAGTCTTTAATTAAAGTTTTAAAGCATTGAAAATTGATTGAATTGTTTTTAGTTAGATTATTTTAACTCAATTAACCCCCATGAAATTGATGAACCCTAGTTTTTGACTAAGTTATGATTTAAGTGCTATTGATCTAATGCTTATGAATTCTAGTGTAGTTTTCTATGGGCTATTGAATGATGTGATAATTGTATTGAATTGATATCTAGGTTGTCTTATGTTAATGAATCAATATTGAATTGACCTATTTTCATTGAATATTTTTATAATTGCATTGCATTATTGGTTATGGCCATGGGTAAGGGCCTAATGATATTGAATTGGATGATTTAGCATTGGATTGAAGTGATGAGGATTGAGTGATGGTACTCTGCCCTAATCCCCTTTATTTTATGATAATTGAAATTCAATTATGTTGTGATTGATATGGTCCACTTTTGGTAGCGGTGCTATGTGCTTTACTTGCAATTGATGTGGCCTTGTTGGTCGTACTTTATGTAATATGATGATCATGGCCTTGTTGGAAACTACTTAAAGTATTATGATGATTTGTGTAGTTGATTTATGTGAAGTATTATCATACCTATCTACAAGTGAAGTAACGTTAATTTATGTGTTCTTTCTGTGTATGTTAGGAGATCATGTAGACTATGACTATGTGCTTATATGTGTAGTCTTCGATGTTGATCCATGATTGTTCCTACTTGAATATATGAGTTGTGATGGTTATGTTGATTATGATATGGTAATGTATAGGATAACATAAAGATGATAACGGTCATTCCTAAGTGCTTAAGAGAATGATATGCTATATGTGATAAAGTTAAGAAAGTTGTGTCTTGTTTTGGTACACTTGTGTCCCTTCTTGATACATGTATGAATGATATGTGGTTATGAGATGTCTTGACTAGTTGGGCATAGTGCACCCTTGTCATGCATGAATAAATTATATGTGAGACCTTAAATAATGTTAAGAAGGTCATGTACGTGGATAAGGTTATGTTATGAATGTTCAAGTCGAGAAGCCGTAATGGTATCCTTAATGAAAGGGATGATGGACTTAGGGTTGATTGGATGGAATGGCCTCATGTCATCCTTAGGAAAGTCATAATGAAATATCTTAGTCTCTATTGAAAGGTAGCCCTAGTGGACCTCTTTGGTAGGGTGAATGTGATGGGATTATGAACTAGATTTGAAACCTCTTCATGTGATCCTTTAATGTCAATTCCTCAATGAGAACAAAGGCTAGCATCGAGTGACTATGTATGGGGAGTATCTCTACTTGAGAAGGAGACTAGAGTACAATGTAGCTTTACTTAAGAATGAGACTAGAGTGCATAAAAGCCCTTCATATTCCTTAACCACGTGCCTACATGGTATATGTTCTACTTCTACCCTTTGCAAGTAGAATACCCTCATCGAAGTAGGTTTGAACTCTGGATTCCATGTATAGCTATCATGGTCTATGTAAGTTATTGCCTATTCTCATCAATATGGGATACTTACTAGGATTAGAGAAGTTCTATGAAGTTTAGGTGGTGGTATTGGGACGCTATCTAGACATTGCACAATAGGTTTTGATGTTGTGAGTTAGAGTCCCTAGGTCTTGTCCAAGACCATTACTTGAATATCTTTATGTGATTAATGAGTCTTAAATGAACTAATGAATGTAATGACTTAACGTTAACAAAGCATAATAAATGAATAAGTACTTATCTAGAGTAGTTAAGAGTTGTCTAGTTAAGGTGTGAAGACGGCATGGGAATGGTCACTTCGTATCTTACCTAGATAAGTCTTAAGAATGAATCTAGTTAGGGAAGATGGTTGATTTTGTAGACATGATCTAAGCTTTAGGTAGTATTAAGGATTATTTAGGTAATGTTGAAGAGGTCAATCATGGATGTTATCTTCTTGATTTACTTAAGTATGTCTTTTGATAGCCTTTGGAAGGATAATGCCATGTACATATGTTTGGTGTCTTGTAAGTGTGTGTTGATCTCATTATAGGTGGTCTTGAGGATCATTTAGAGAGGTTGTATGGGCTGTCTCTCTTTATATTACTTAAGTGAGTCTTAGGAAAAATTCTTGTGAGGGGATTGCATACTAGAAGGTGTCTAAAGTGAAACTAAGAAACTTCACTGTAACAGTGAAGGGGTTCACTGTACAGTGAAGTGTGTTACTGATATGTGGCCATAAAAATATGATAAATGACCTAAGTGCTTTCTTATGTGTTTCTAAGTTGTTAAATGTTATTAGTATGATTATGATATGATGTTTAAATTAAAAAGAACATGTTTCTAATAAATTGCCCGTTTTACATTATTTTATGCATAAAACCATACTTAATACAAATGTTTGTACTAAGTCGATACATTTTGTTATCTCTAAAGGTGTAGGTGAAAGGTGAGAAGGATTGTGAAGGAAAGCTTGGATTCTACACTCATTCAAGCAAAGTTGAAGTATGTCCTCAATTGATTTGAGGGAGTATTTACGTGTCTTTTATTTTAAAATATTGTAATAGACTAAATATTTTTTTTATATAGTATTTTATGGGCCGTGTCCTAGGTATTCTTGAGTCTAAGACTGACATATGTTGAGGCTTAGCGTTTCTATGACTTTTAATATGAAAGATGTTTTAAGATATTCGTGTGAAAAGTTTTAATTCCACACTACTTTTCGTACTTATATATGCGATGAATGATACTGAATGATTTTTACAAGACCTATGAGAGATCAAGTACGTCGGTTGCAATTCCGAGAATACCATATCTTCTAGGGTGTGGTTTTGGGATGTGACACGTTGAGTATGAAAATGTGCATGCATATTGTCCTTATTGTAAACACCAAGGTCACATGATCAGTGATTGCACAGTCAGGGTAAGGGATGAGGAGTTCAGCAATGGAATGAACTGAAAGTTGTTTAGAGGGACAAACAAAGCAGGGAAAAAGAATCTGGAAATTAACATTGGTGCAGGGGAGCAGACCAATCATCAAAAAACACAAAACAAATACATCATGTACAAGGAATCATAGAGCAAAGTGGTGAGAAGTGGCAGACACAAAAATCAAAAGCTAATAAGCACCAATAACATGTTCCCAAAACTGTTTGGAAAGCTAAAGATATTCAGCAGGAAGAAACAGAGAAGGAGCTACAGCAGCTAGGCCAAACACGTACGGAAATTAATGTGCCTTCATGTAATAATTATACTGAATAGGATAAGCAGAAACATGTTCCAAACATAGTAACTCAGCTGGATAGGACAACTTCGACAATTAAGGATGATCATGCAATTCAACGGAGACAACAAACTAACCATGCAGGCCAGACAGGTCATGCAGGTTATTAAACCAAGTATGATTTCACAGTCTAATGCATCATTACATTCCCCAAATTTATGTTAGACTAATGAGTTTTCTATAGATGAGGTAGAAAGTGGGACTGGGGAATGAACAAAGGGGACAGAATCTGTTTTGCAGGAGAAGGAAATGCATAGAGAAAAAATGGATTCTGTCATGCAGGAAGGGAGTGTATTGAGCTTTGAGTCAATGTTTACAGTAGCAGCCCAGATCCTACGAGTGATGAAGTTAATCAGACCCACAAGACAAGGAAATGCAGCAAGAAGAGAAAGGAAAAAACAGTCCAACACTTTCAAGAAGAAGCAGAATCTCTTCAAAGCAGTAACATTAAAGCTAAGGCAAGACTGAATAAAAAAAGGATAACATTAAGAAGATACAACAGAAGGAACAAGCAATTGGACCTTATCATAAAAAACAACAGAAAAATGAGGAGGTGGATGAATATAGCCATATAGCGTCTGAGGATGAGTATGATGAAGATACTCAATCCTTAGACAGTAACGAAGATGAAGAGTAGGTAAAATACACCTTCCATGCTGAATATGAAGAAGAAATACTAGAAGTTAGAGACAAACAACGGTTCTCACAAAGAGGAAGGAAGACAACAAGACATACTCTTAATTTGGAGAACACTAGAAGGCCAATTACATGGTCTAGACGTAGAGGCTTATTATAGCACTTGATGTTACGCATTAAAGGACTTCTCATGTGTTTTCCATGTTTTATAATGTGGATGCTACAATCTGTTTTTCCATCCTAGTAATAATAACTATGTCTAGTTATCATAATAGGTTCTTTTATTTTATAGAATTTCTTGTAAAAGGGGGAGTCTCCCTAGTTTACGCATTCTTAGTAAACTTTGTATTAAGGAGGAGTCATCCATAGGTGCTTAGTTTCGTTTCAATGCAACTTGATGTGTAGGGTTGAGTTGACTAACCTTAGTAGGTTGGTCAACTCATAACCCACCTTTGGATTGGAGGTAAGGTTTATGTCCCCCTCTATGTACTTTTGATTTTTAATAAATGATAAGGCCTGGGGGTGTTGGTCAGCCCCTGACCCACCACAAGGGTCATTCCAATTTAAAAAATTGTATATATTCTAAACTTAAGGGAGTAAGCCCTAAAAATTTAGGGCCTAAATCCTAAACAACCCTAATCCTTAAGGCCTAAACCCCAAAACCCCAAACCTTAAACCTAAAACCATTAGGTAAAAACCTAAACCTTATGGCATAAACCCTAATTAAGCTTCTTCTTGATTATTCACAGGTAGTATTTCTTTATCCAATTCATCTTCATAGTGAACCACTTTGTACCCTTGTAGAAGATTATGGACATTATCAGTAGTCTTAGGAAAAAGATAGGATGAAAATAGACATTATGAAAGAAAGATGTCCTCATGTTTGGATGGGGTTTCATGAAAAAGACTTTAATGTGGGATGGCAAGACATCCAATAAGAGGGACTACCACAATATTGTTCTTATTGTAATCACCAAGGTCACATATCACAACTTTATAACATAGAGAGAAGAGACGAGGAATACAAGAAGAGAAAGGAACCTGAAGCTACACATAAAATTAAGGGGAAAAAGACTGCAGATACCAACAACCAAGTAATACCCCAAAATTCTCCTCAACAGTTTAATGCTAATATGACTGCTAGTGTTTCAGGTTCTGAGGATACCCAAAACAAATGCAAGAAACACAACATGAGATGGACAAACAACAAAAAGATGAGTGGAAAACTCAAAAATTGAAAAATAACAAGGATCAGCAAAATAAAGTCTACAAACCAATGAAAAACCTAAATTTGCAGGATAATAATTTTGAAAAGCAACAGGTGGAGAAGTGAGGTATTGACTCACTTAACCCTCTCATAACCCCCCATTACCCTGATAAAGTTGATCAAACAGGTCCATGTGATGGTAATGAGAAAGTTAAAAAATATAGAGCGAGATGTCAAAATAATCCCAGGTATTGACTCAATGCTCCCAAACTCCATGAACCCCCTGATAATAGTTTTCTATTGTTGGTTGTTTCTGAAGTTATGGGAGGTAAGGTGGATGGGATCTAGAATAAACCTACTAAATTGCAGGACGGGATAACCAAAGGGAGGAATTTATCCTATACTTAGCGGGACCCTTATGAATGTTCCGATGATGACATTAGATCCCCTACTCGAATTGTTAATTTTGAAGTAATTCAGAACATTACTGCCAACATCTATATTTCAGAAGGTGATAGTGTGGTGTAACACTTTGAAAGTCCAAGACCTAATATAGAGCCTCACATGAGTATCCAAGTCTTGAAACACTATTCTAAGACCTAAATTAATATTTATAAACCATTTAGGGCATTTTAGAGTCAAGACGTCAAGAAACGTCGGTGACATCCGGAGATTAGTGAAATAGGTGCTAGTGCGCCTTGGCCTATTTCATGGGGTTTTAGGAGTCAAAATTTTGATGAAAATTTGTGAAAAGGTGTCAAACAAGTGTTAGAGTACGTTTAGGGTTTAAATGTCAGGGTACGACTCCTAAAGAACCTCCCTAAGGGTCCTTGAGGAGGACCCTTCCCAAAATGGCCAAAAGCTATTTTTTTAGTGGGCAATCGATGAGCCGTCAATTGATCGATGAACCACCGATTGGAACGTCTTCGTACACTTAGCCATTTTTTAATGATGGACAAAAATCAGGTCTCTGACCCAATTGACGGATGTGCAGGACGGTGGATGCAAGGGGTCGTAGACTGACCTACGGACCGTAGGTCGAGGTCTTGTAAGTCAGGTCTGGTTCTGCTGTGATGTTTTAAGTGTTGTTCTTTTAATTAGTTAGTTGGTTAATTAAGATTTATGGGGAGGTCTAATTAAGTTATTTAAGTGAATATATAAAGACCTAAACATAATTAAACTAACTCAACTCACTCAATTTCCAAAACCCAAATTCTCCGCGTTTTCTCTACTTTCTCTCTCCCCAAAGAAGACTCTATAGAATACCAAGGTCAAAGGGCTTAGGATGAAAGGGATTCACTTTATCTCCATCAGTCTTCCAGTATTTACAAGGTATGGAAGCTTTTCACCTTTGCCTTTCCCCAAAGGGTTCTTTCAAATTGATTTCCAAAAAGAAGATGTGAACATGAGTTTCTTTCTAATTGGAAATTGATCTTTCAAAATTGCATTTTTCTTAGTTTCTTTTGATAATTATGAATATATTGTGCTGTATTATTATTTAATTATGGTATTTCTTGATATTAGACCTAGTATGTGCAAGAGATCATAAATTGACCTTATTTCCCTTACCCTAGGTTATGAACTCATGTTGAATTGGTTAGTGTTGATGCAATTTACTTAGTTCTAGTGTCAATTACTATTGTATGATGTTATTATACTTACTAATGGATGAATTTTGTTTGTTGTTGGTATGAAAATTGAAAATGACTTTGAAGGAAAATTTTTAAGCCTTTGTGATCTTGAACCCTTACTTCAATTGTTATGGCTTATACTTGATGATGAAGTTCAATTGACGTATATCATGTGATTAGATTAAGTAGGTGTCTGTATGATGCTGTAATTGAAATATCTTGACTATATGAATTGTGAGATTATGATTAAGGTATATTGATATAAGGTTGGTTATTAATACCTTATGTGCCTTACTATGACATGATGACGCCAATGTGTTAATCTCACCTTTGAGGGTTGTATTGAAAGGAATTTCTCATGCAATCCTGATGAGATAATGACTATGATTATACAAGGAGTAGTCTCCTATGACTTATGCTAAGTTATAATTGTTAAAAGAAGACTTAAAGACATTTCAAAAGGGACTCTAGCTTAGCTCCGAGTGAACTAGAAGCGAGGAGTGTCCCTTCCCAAGTAGGGAAGGAAGGTTCACTATTATACTCATGAAATAGATATTACAATGCAAATGGCATAAAGAGGGTGTCACACATGTCTCCTAGTTCTTGAACAATGTTGCCTCCATAGGAATACTAACTAGTGGATCCACCTAGATGTTATGTTCATGTTTGACTCTACTTTTTCAAGTAGACCACCTTGTTACGGTGTAGGGTTTTGATTACATCGGATTCTACATTTAGCTCATATTGTATCGATTGGTTAACCCAAGTGTTCCCGAAAGTAAAATGAATGACTAAAGGAAAATAAAGATAGACATTGATTAGGATGACTTGAGGGGTCTACTTAGGATAGATAGGGGTATGGGATCCTATGTAGACATTGCAGAAGTTAAATCTAAGGGAAGTCCTCGGAGATGGTCTTTTATAATATGAGGTTATGTACTATGCAATGTTGGCTTGGTTTGAATATGCTATTATATGATGTTGGCTATGTTGATGAACATGTGTTTTGGTCTAAGTTGCTATATGTAATGATGACTATCTATGAAGTATGGTATGTAAAGAAAAGCATTACTTATGATCTTCTATCTTGTTTACTTGGTTGTGTGGGGTTATGGGACTTCAAATGACCATTGCACTTGTAGGCTTGGGATGGGATTGTTGGTAAGGGCTTTATCGTGATTATGAACATGGCTTGTGTTGTTGTTATCCTTATGTTTTATTAGCTCTCTTATATGTGCATTAAAGACTTTCTAATGATTTAGCATGTTTTCTAAAGTAAAGGTCCCCTTTCATGCATGTTTCAAATGTTTTATGTGCATTGTTTCCACACTTAGTACAAGTAGTGTTCTAACCCATATTTCTATGTTTTCAACAATATGTAGGTTCTGGCCGTTGAGTTCTAGATGGACAATTGAAGAAGACTTGGATTCTCTCTCTCCAAGCTTGGTAGTCTAAAGACATTTAGTTTCCTTCTCCTTCATTTGAAGACTATTATTGTATAAAGTCTTAATGTGGCTTTTGTTGTAATGAAGTATGGGCTATGTCCAAATGTTTATTTCAGTTTAGATGGTTTATGCGAGACGACCTTCTAGACAATCTTATTATATATTGTTTATGTTGCTTAAAAGAGAAGCCTAAGTAAGATTCAATTTGAGGAGTCTATGTAAACTCCACATAAGTAGTATGTGAGAGGTATATGTAAACCTCACTAGGTATATGTTAAAAGTTTTATTTTTTTGTGTTTTAGCCTATGATATGTGATGACGAATGCTAAGGGCTAGTCTAAGTTCTCTCCGAGGATGACGACGTCGATTACGTGTAGGGGGTGCTCCGATTACGTGTAGGGGGTGCTCCCCGAATGTGACATGTTGTATCTCAATTGAGGCAGAAAGGTTCACAAAGGGAGAAGAACTTAATGAGCATCAAATGATGGTAAATTCTCATAAAATGGTTTAGAGCACTGGGGGTAACCACGTAAAAAATCAGAGGATAAAAGGTTCTACCAAGTCACAACATGAAAACAAAAAAATCGAGCTTCAGAAGGAAGATCATCTATGAAGTAAAGTTGTTAGTTGTACTCAGTCATTCATTCTATATAACCAAATAACAAATAACAGTAACCAAATAGGAGATCGGGAAATCAACAAACTTTAGTACATTCAATCCAATGATCCTAGTGTACAGCGACGAGGTAAACCTGTAAATAATAACACTCCTACCAAAAACAAAGACGGAGAAATTACTAAACCTCTTAATAATAAGTCTAAGAACCAACTCAATAAAAAGAAAACACATGCAATAAAAAAAAAGAGAAGGAGAGGCTTCACAACATCAATAAATGAAAAAATTTGTCCTGGTTAATGAGCAGGCTAGTTTGAATATAATTCCTCTCGAAATTAAGGAAACCTCTCCCCAACATCCTAATGCTCTATGTTATCTCCTTACCATTCATACAAAACCTCCAAATATAAGTAGTTATTATGATGTTCTGCACTCCGAGGATGAATTTGATCAATACACTCAACCATAGAAGAGGATGATGAGGAAAAAGATATAAGTTCACATTTTTTGGCATTAAGTTCTTGTTCCTTCCTCTTAATGTCGAATTTATCCAAATTTTCTTCAAACTCCTCAATGCATGATTTGTGTTGAAGTTTAGCAAATTTATTCACTAAACGAAGACATTCAAATAGGCAGCTAAATTTCACGTTGTTTCTTCATGCGCGTTCGTGAAGGGTACTATCATGCAAATATGAAAAAAAATACATTAAAATCACCAATTGTTAACTAAAGCAAGCGAAAAAAAACTATGAAAATATCCTCAAATGAGTGTAAATCCACCACTCATCAATACACTCAATTTGGAAACTTTATTTGTCCTCAAGTAATGAAAATAAGAACACAAGAGGCTCTTATTTTAAAACCCACCACAAATCAATTTCCCTGTCTGAATTAAGCACAAAGGTAATGGCTTCGGTTGGTCTAACAAATAGTCCAACATGCAAGCTTTTCACAAAAGAAATCCACTCATGAAACATTTCCAAAAACCAATTATCATTTAAGTGACAACAACTCAAATTCAAGAAATGACTTAAATGATTAACCTTTTCCCATGCTCACTTGACTCAATTAGGAATTTTCAAAATCACCTTCTTTTAAACTTACATACCAAAACAACACGCACATATAAACAAGACAAGGGACAAATACGCAACACTCACACTCACAAAGAATCATCTCATGCACACAAATGTCAAACTATAGGTTGTCCATATTTTCAATCAACATTGACTCAACTCCATTTGGGAAGATTAGGATATCAGTTAGGTATAAGTGACTACACCCTCCTTGAACACCACACAACTACTCATCATTTCCATCTTTCTCCACTTTTTGTCACTTTTCAAACCCAAGCACATTCCACAATACTTTTCATATTGTTTTCTTAGTTACACTCTACATGTCCCACATCCAACCATTTTCAACTTTTGGAGAATTCAAGTCTCATTTATCCATTTTCTTTCTTTTGTTCGTTTTCTTTCTTTAAGATTTCCATCCGTCCTTTTTTACATCCATCCTTCAATTCACTTTTCTTTTTTTTCTTATATAAAGCCCTCGTGTGGTAAGCACCCCTTCAATACTTTTCATTTTTCTTTTCTTTTTTTTTTCACTCTAGATGCCCCACATCCAACCATTTTCAACTTTTGTGGAATTCCAGTCTCATTTATTCATTTTCTTTCTTTCATTCTTTCTTTTTTGATTTCTTTAAGACTTTCCATCCATCCTTCAGTTTCACCTTTCTTTTTTTTCTTTTTTTATATAAATCTCTCATGTGGTAAGCACCCCTTCAATTAATTTCCCACAACACCCCCAACTTAGGGTTTTAGCCTAAACTTTCACAACCTCACATTGAAGGAGGGAAGGGTTCAAAAGAGGGTTACTTTTTTCAGAAAGGATAAGGCTGGTAATGTGGTTTCCAATAAAATGGGTTATGCTCAAATAGGATATATTTAGTACAAAGGTGGGATGTTTAGGCCAATTGGACTTCAAGAACATCACAGAAAGCCTAAGATCATTTGTCAAACAAAACTCAATCAAGCCCAACAAATCCAAGACCAACCGGGCAAGTTCTTGGTGACAAAAGCAAATCCAAGGCATTGTTCAACAACTTACATCACATGGACTGCAAGTCAGTCAAGATGGTTACTTCCTTTTCAAAATACAAGTAGCATTGAACATTTTAACCACTAACGAATCAAAAGTTACAAAAAGACTTGTCATAAAATAATTCAAAACATGCTCAACCTTTTAAAAACGGAGAGGTGTGCTCCACACGATTCACGTGTATGGCTATACTCTTAGTACAACCAATTAAAACCTTCCAAAAGGATGAAAATTTTACCCTTAAGAAAGTCATCAACCAACACATCATCGAACAACCTCATGCATCTATTTAGGAACAACTACTTTGACTTCACCACATTTAAACACTTGCAAATAAATGACGATTTACCCTTAATAAAGTCATCACCCTCTATCTATCATGAATTTTTCAATCCAAATCTCATAGGATACTACATGCTGGACAAGTTTGAGATGCCAAATTTTAAAAGAAGAAATATGAAGATTAGAGAACCACCTTGATCCGACAGCTTTTCATTTGGTTCATATGGAGATGCCCTTTTTTTTTTACTTACTTTGTAAGGGGAAAGTATCCTTCATTTATAGTTTCCTAGATTAATTGAACTGAGAGGAGTCCTCTCTTCTCGGTGAACAGTTCATCTAGGTTTCTTTGATAGTATTGAGGATGACTAGGTCGTCCTTAGTAGGATAGTCACCTTATGAACCACCATAAGATTCGGAGGTAATGTTTATGACCCTCCTTGTATTAACATTGTTTTTCTTTTATTAATGATTAGTCCTGGGGTGTTGTTTATCCCCTGACACACCTTAAGGGTAAAAAAAAACCTGCGGTCATAAACCCTAAACCTTTTGGCCTTACCATAAACCCAAATCTCCTAACCCTAAACCTTAGGGCCTAAACAGTAAACCCTAAACCTTTAGTCCTAACCCTAATCCCAAATTCCTAAACTCTAAACCTTAGGACCAAAACTATTAGCCCTAAATCATAAACCTTAGGGCCTAAATCCTAAACCCTATGTAAATTGAGTGTGTGTTACCTCTTCTATGCAGATTATTGAAAAAGAAATAAAGGAATTTGATTGTTTGTCTAGACAAAATCATATCCTTGTTGATCTTAACAATTCCATCAGTCATAAGGTTTTGACTACTGAAGAGAATAGGACAATATATGTATCTACTACTTCCCAAAAGCCTACTGCTCCTATTCCCCATTATCTCAATAAATTCACTTCCAACTTTGATAAACATATTCCCAAGAACCCTGAAAAGATACAACAATGACAAATGGAAAATAGTACCACAGAGTTTAGACACCAGAGTCCCTGTGCAAACACCAATAATGTGCTGACCCCTTAACCAGGTCCTTTCATTTTCACTATGATTCAAACTTTTGCGACAAGATCACTATGAGCTAACTAAGCTAAGGATGAAATTCCTAAAGAGAAGAGTTTTTGGTGAAATTAGTGTTATGATGCAAATACACTAGGTTGGGTTGGGAAGTTCACAAACACTATGCCAAAAATTGAACTTATCAGGAAGAGTTGTATCCTACAAACTCAGCTTACTAGTGGTATCAAAATAACTCACTTCAATACGAGGCATATTTATATTAACTTGTAAAATGAAGATGACATATTTCTGTGTGGAACAAACAAAAGATGTTTATTGATGGTCATTAATGAGACTCCAAGGATGCAAGGGTTATTCAAGAAGATGGAGGTGCTCTAGATTGTGTTGATGGTAAAAAAGGACTTTCATGCCTTGAAGATTGCTAAAAATGAAACTTTTGGCGAGCAGGGCCCACTTGACACTTTCCCCAAGATCTTGGGCGATGGGCCTAGCTCGTCTAATGAGCCCAGACTGTGACCTTGACTAAAAAGCATGCAGGACCGCATGCCTACCAGGTCGGTGCATCACCCTGTCCTCTAGGCAAGCCGACCCAGCTCGCCCTTTGTTATTCGGGTTCACTTTTGGGCCTTTTTATCTTAACCCTATAAATAGCTTGATAGGTTTCCTTTTAGAATTAGACTATTTTGAATGTTAAAATCAAAAACTCATATGTGGATTTGAGATCTTTGTTAAGCTTTTGTTGCCTTTTGTTAGAAACGTCGGTTGCTTAGAAAATTTGTCACGACCCAAAAGTACCCCCTATAAATTAGGGAGAACCCTTGGATCATAACCAGGCCTACTTCATCCTTTGGGGTCTTGTACAAGCCCTTTAACTATCGTTCATTACATATGACATGAATAGTAGTGCGGAATTAAAACTTTTCAAGACATTTAGTATAAAAATGAATTCTTTAATAAATACTTAGAAAATCTCATCGTCACAAGACAACTTAAAGACACGACATAAATAACTTAGGGACACGACCTTTATGATAAAATAAATACATAACAAGTCTTAACGTAAAGAAACTAAGAAGATAAGAATTATGCCCTCGGATATATGAAGACACACTTTGTCTTGAGAGGAACTTTCCCAAGCTTTGCCTTCTAGACTTCAACCTTGCTTCCGAAACCTATACTTAAAGATTATAGAAAAGTATGGTGTTAGCACAAAACAATGTACTAAGTATGGCATATGGAAAAACATGCAAAAAAGGGAATTTTAGTAGAATCACATTTTCATGGCCATTAAATAAAACATTCATGATATAGAAGTAAAACGTCATAAGAATCATCATTTAACACATAGAGAAGAATTTCCATAATTTAACCAAAAAGGATCATTTTATAGTAAGCCTTCAAATGTTAAAGTGAAATCATTTTGGACATTACAGTGAACTAATCCTATTCTAAGGAGTGAACATCCAAGGCCAAGCAAAGTGGAAGTGAACTCATTTCCATAAGAGTTTCCCTAACTAAGGATTATCCTAAGACTCACCAAGGTAAGACATGAAGTAAGTACGCATATGCCTCCTTTAATACACACCACACCGATCCTCAAGACTGCCCCTTTTCGGCTTACTCACCTCGGGAGAACAAGCCCCCATTTTTAGGAGACTTAGTTCATTCAATTCACCTAAATCTCACCAAGACTCCCATTTCGGAAGGCCTACCTAGTACAATGGATAAATAGAGTCCAATTCCACTACCGATCCTAAGTAGTAGACTCTTTTAGGAGACTTAGCATTTTCATTACTTTTGTGAGAGTTAGCTTAACTGACATAGACCATGAGAGATAAAGATGGAATCCCAATACTTCCCTTATCGGAGAAGGGTTCCCTCACTTGCATAGGGTGAGGTCTTACATTTAGCTTTTACATGGCTTGCCCAATAGCTACACCTATTGGGACACATAGTTAAGGGATAATGAGATTGCTACTAAGTAACTCATTCTCTACTAACGAGGAGTACTCCTCTCATGAGTTACATTGGAATACAACATCTCAACTTACGAAGTGTAACCACCTCTTCTTCATATCCTCTCGGTTCTAGTCATAACTCCCCACGGATTCTCAACATTATAAACAATAGGTTAAGGATAACTAGTGAACACTACATCTCAACTGACGAAGGGCATTCATCCTCCAACCTATCTTAGAAAGCTCTTAGGATGTAGTGGGGTTGGTACTAAACACTTCATCTCAACTCACGAAGAGTGTTCACCCCAAAACTTCTCTTTTGACTTAACTTAGCTTCATTCATTCATTCAAGTGTGAGTGTGTACATGTGAGCACCCCTTGAACATAATCATCATTGCATTTACATTTCATTCTATACATGCTTAGACTTACTCACATCACACACTTTAACATGCTTCACATAATCATATCATTCATTTAGGCATACTCTCTAGCCTACTTCTAATCACAAGCTTCATCAAAAACACACTAACAAGAATAACTTAGTTTCTATATTTGTTCACATAATATTCCTTCATGGCCTCATTCACAATGCACAAGTAACTACACATTCATAAAATTCAAGTAAACACCGCCACCAAGAAGGTTGAGCATACCCCTCAAGAGCATTTCAAAATTAAATCTAAACAACATAACCAACTTACTCTTTAATCAAAGCTTCCATCACCTATAACATTTTACTCAATATTTCATCATCATATAGCCCTTTGGGCAATATCTAAATAACAATATCAACCATAAGAAACCAAAACACAAGACTACCAATTCATGCTCATTTAACCCATTTCTTAGGCCAAAATTTAATAAAAGCTTTAACATGTTTTCATTGAAGTTTTAACATTAAAATCATCACCTAACATTAGAAACATCATTTTTGAATCATTAGAAACGTTTTCATGCACGATCCATAGTTAGAGTTAAAGATCGAAGAAACTTGGGTTGAAGAACTCTTTTTGAAATCTATTACAAAGGGCTCCTTGAATGGAAGAGAGTTCAAGGATGGATATTATATGTCAAATTTAAGAAACCCCAATGATTTTTGGTGATTAAATGACCACCAACAGCCCTCCTAGTTCCTTATCGAGTTCTTGCTTCCATGTTTACTTGATAAAGTCTTCTTAGAGGGAGGGGTTTTGGGTTTTAGGGAAAGGAGTCTAATATGAGGTCTTAAGGTTTTAAAAAAGTTAATATACCTAAATAAAACTACAAATGACTTTCTAGGTTCATAAAATACATGGGGTGAATATACCAAAAACCCTAAGCCTTCACAGGAAAGGACACCTTTTGGCAGGCTCATAGACGAGACCTAACCAACGGATCATTTGTCCATCAACGGACCGTTAGTGTAGTATCATGAGTTGACAATTAGATACATTTGGAGACTGTATGACTAACCTTGCATCTCCAATCTACGAGTCAAGTCGACGGGCCATTGGTTGAACCAGTGGCCATTGATTGCCCTCGTTGGTGGACACTGCCAAGGCAGTTTGGGTCCTTTTCTAGGGCCCCTTGTGTGTCCTAGGTGGGGTCGTAACCGGACGTTAATCCCCTAAACATAGTCTTCTAGGTCTTAGGAACATTCCACATCAATTTGGACTAAAACAAACATGTTAAACTCACTCAAACACATCATGACACATAAGCACTTTCTAAGACACACCTTCCGAAAGTCATGGACGTTCTTGGACGTTTGACCTCCAAACTTCACACACTGCCTAAGAACATCAATGTAATTCATTTTATCTTAAAATTGACTCTTCAAACAATCACGAAGCTCTAGTTAACCTTAGTTCATTTTAGGGCATTATAATATTAATTCCCTTGAGGTCGTCGTAAGAATTAGGTGCTATTGTAGGATTAATCGATTGAGGTGTTTGGATTTAATATACCATAGGTTTCCTTTGGTTTCCTTTTTGTGTGTCTAATTATTTTTCCTTTACTTTCTGCCATTTCAATTTCTGCATATTATCATCCTTTCTCTTTTGAGAATCGTATCATAATGGGACTACTTACAAACTCATGTCACTACATTCAAGCTCATAATGTGATTGTTGGTTTAGGCTACCAAAAAGACAAAACAAAACTAAGAATATACAACCTTAACAATAAATCAACTTCAAATTATGAACCGTATGCGAAATAGAGGAAAACCTTTAAGAAAACAATAAATCAAATTATGAACCGTATATGAAATAGAGGAAAGAACCTTTCTCCTCCGATGACAATCACACCATCCATAAATTCACTATGATCAGATATGAACGTAGTTGTTGAATGCATCACAATATCTACAAAACCATGGACAAGAAAGCTAACATCTTATGCATGTTATGTAAGATTATTCTAATTAGTGGAATAAAAAGTATTTGCAAAATACTTGCTCTGAGATCCAACATATGGGACAATACTGGGACATAATCTTGTTATCTACCACTACAAAAAACCCATGTGCATGAGCCACCTTGGAAATTTTCTATAATAAATCAAAAACGACAACAATATGAGACGAAAAGATTATTCTCTTTTCAAGATCAATCTATTACTATCTATAAACAAAAGTAAAAGCTGAAAATTATACGTGCATAATTTGATATACAACTATCAATCACCCATACAAATATCACAAATTCGTTGATCAGGGTTTATTGGACTTTACAGCAAAACTAGCTTTGTCCATGGTTTAATCACAAATACAACCTCATCTAAATTAGTGGTATCTTGTTCTAGTACAAACAGTGGCGGAGCTATGTTTATTAGCGGAACAGTTGCACAAAGAAACCTCATCTAAAAGAGTCGATAATTACTTTTTTAGTGGAACGGGTGCATAAAACATTTTTTTGACTGATCAGTGTGTTCACCCAAATTTAAGAATTAAATTAAATATCACTTAAAACTAAATAACGAAAACTTAAATATAAAACTATCCATGTATAAATCAAAACTAATGGATAAAAGTCAACAAAACAATTTTAGATACTAGTTTAATATACTCCCACTAGTTCATATAAAATGAACTATTGAGACTTTTTTCATGATTCAAATAACTGAATGTTTCAAAGTTTGAGAGAATTATCATAACGTTTTTCCATATTTACCTTTTGTTTAAGTAAGATTCTTAACTATTTTACAATTTCTAAAAAAATAGATTAGATTATCAAAAGTGTAATAGTGGACAATAAAGTCTAAATTTTTTTCTTGAGAATATATACACATAATAATTCACTTACTACAGATAGAAAATATATAGAATACAATAAATCTTAATTATTAAATTAATTTATTTTAAGGCTAGAAACAAAATGAAGATACGGGACAACTATTTTTGTGTTTTTTTGGTCTTAAAAGAGATTGTGTTTAAAAAATGAAAAACTGCAGGTGAAAATCGCAGGAAGAAGCATTTGAATAGTGCAAAAATATTCTCGTATTTGAAAGACATAATCCACCACCCTCGCAACTACGTCCGGTTGTTATATAAAAGGTATTAATATAAAAGAAATAACTAAGACTCAAAAAAGTAGAATCAGAAGAACCGTCAGATTATCAGTTAAGACCAATTGCTCAACGTATCATCTTTGCACAAAGACTAAATTTCCCACGTGTCTGTTTCATACTTTTTTCAAGACAAAACTGCAGAAGAACACTTCCTTAGAAAAATGATCATGTGTAGTAATACAAAGGTACAATAATCAAAAGTTTTCAGTTGGATCTACGACAATCTTAGGCAAATATACCCTAATAACTAAACAAGAGGAACCAGTCTAAAATACCTTTGTTCCTCCTAATGAAGGTCAAGAAAGAATAAAAGAAGTTAAAAGTTAATAAAAGGCGGGAACATGCAAAAGTTCCACAAACCGTTAAGTGTAAAGGAAAACAATAGTATTGTGTGACGTGCACACCGAAACACTCAATAATAGATGAAAGAAGCTCAACAGTAAAAAGACTAGAAAGAGATTGATACATGCAAGATTTGAAATTCTTTCATCTTCATCTTCCAAACAGTTGGCCATTTCATTTATATTAACTTCCACCTAATAAGGATACACACAAGTCAAGATGATAGAAATTATTCCACATGAAAGCAAAGTATAAGTATTCGATAGTCCAGCCAAACCTTCATGTCATTTAATAATAGATGAGAATGAACAATCTATTGATAATGCTATGCTCTCTCCATGGCTCTAATAAATTAGGAAAATAAACTTTCAAATCTCCAAGATCAATAGTGCCAATTTAAACAAACTATTTCAGACGGTGCATTCTTCCACAAAAGTTAAAAGAATCTGGAGATTTGCATCACTAGGTACACACATATTTAGAACTTTTTACAAAAATCTTAAATAACTGATGACACTCAATCACTCTCAAAAACAAGTTAAAAGAAAAAGCGGTCATCGTTAATAAAAATATCCAACACTTCGTAACATTCGAAGAGGCTCTTATTTCAAGACACACCACAAATAAACTTCACTTTCTTAATTATCCACAAAGGTAATGGCTCCGGTTGGTACTAATAAATAGTTCACATTCAAACTTTTTTCACATAGGAAATCCTATCATTCTCATTACATTTTTAAAAAACAAGAATCATTTAAGTGACAATAACTCAAAATCATGAGATGACTCAACTCATAACACTTTCACATGCTCACTTGACTCAATTAAGAATTTTCAAAAACACCACTTTTTCAACTTATATGCCCTCACAAGAAAGAATTGTTCCAAAACTGCACACACATTATACAAGACACGGGACAACAAAGATGCAACACTCACACTCACAAATAGCCATCTCACATACACAAATGTTACACCATAGGCTTGCTCATATTTTCAATCATTATTGACTCAACTCCATTGGTTAGAAATCTCAAAAGACTTTTGTAAGCTTGTAAGATTCGGAAAGGTTAGGATATCATTTAGGTATGACTACACACTCCTTGAACACTACACCACAACTCATAATTTCCAACTTTCTCCACTTTTCTTCACTTTTCAAACCCATGCACATTCCACACTATTTTCATTATTTCAACTCTAGATGGAACACATAAAACCATTTTCAAATTTTGGAGGATATATTCAATTTTTTTCTTTATTATTCAAAGATTTTTCTTTCTATAAGACATCCCATCCAACCCTCACTTTTCAAACCCATGCATATATAACATGTTTTTTGTTATTCTTTACTTATTTCAACTCTAGATGACCCACATACAACCATTTTAAACTTTTGGAGGATTCAAGTCTCATTTATTCATTTTCTATTCTTTTTTCAAAGGTTTTTCTATCTTTAAGACTTTCCATCCAACCCTCGTTTTTTCTATTTTTGTTTCATTTTTTTTCCTATCAATCCCACCCTCATGTTTTAAGCATCTCTTCAATGAATTTTCCATAACACCTCCGACGTAGGCTAAAAGCCTCAACTTTCACAACCTCAAGTTCAAGGAGGAAAGGGTTCAAAAAAGGGTTACTTTTTCAAAAAGGATAAGGCTTTTAATGTGATTGCCAATTAAAAGGATTAGGATCAAAGGGAACACAACTAAGGATATATTTAGTGCAAAGGTGGAATTATTAGGCCAGGTAGACTTCAAGAACGTCAAAGAAAGCCTATGATCATTTCTCCAACCAAACTATATCAAGACCAACAATTCAAGACAAACCAGGCAAGTTCTAGGCGACAAAAGTGAATATAAGGCATTATACAATAACTCAACGCACATGGCGTGCAAATCAACCAAGATGATTCAAAGTCGTCCTTCCTTTTCAAAATACAAGTAGCATTGAACATTTTAACCGCTAATGAACCAAAAGTCACAAAAAGAGTTGTAAGAGTTATCACAAATCTTTCATAACATGCTCAACATTTTAAAAATGGAGAAGTATGCTCATGATTCACATGCATGACGATGCTATTAATACAAACCAAGTCAAAACCTTCAAAATATGATGATGATATTGCCCTTAAGAAAGGCGTTAACTAATCCATCATGAGGCAACCTCATGTATCTATTCAGGAACGGATACGAAAACTTCGCCACAATCAACGTCAATCAAAAAGATACAAGGAATCAATGATTTAACGTTCAGAAGGACATCACTCTCTATATATCATCAGACATCATCAATCCACATCGTATTTTAAAAAAAAGAACGAAGCTAAAAAATACAAATCAGAAGCTAAAAACTACGAATAAAAAACTAAAATAGACCAATCAAATAAAATATCATCAGAAACATCAACAACATCAAGCCCCAAAGCCTTTTAAGTGAGGGAAGAGCAAGGCAAAGCTTTTGAGGCTTTAAAATGAATGCTTAGCTCAATTACCTAATTTGAGAAAATGTTTGAAGTTGAATGTGATTCTAGTAAAGTAGGCAGTGGAGCTGTCTTAATGCAAGACCAAAAGCCCATTGCTTATTTAAGTGAAATGTTTAGAGGTGCAACTTTAAACTATTCCATTATGCTTTGATTGAGAATTGGGTAGTTTGCAACACTACTTCTGTCCACATAATTTTTCATTCGAACCGACCATGAGTCCCCAAAGCATATTCGGGCCCAAGATAAGTTGAACAAAGGACACGCTAAATGGATTGAATTCCTTGAAACTTTCCCTTATATAATTCAATAAAAAAAGGGGTGGAAATGAAAATATGGTAGCCAATGCCTTTTATAGTAAACATGTGTTGTTATTACATTTGTATATCCCTTTGCATTGAATATTTGAAGACAATGTATGGATCACATGTTCGCTCAAATCTATGAGATTGCGAGGCATGGGAGAGGGAAAGGTGGCTTAGGGATTGGTTTTCTACTCCCTATAGTAAGTTTGATGATTTTTTGTTCAAAGCAAGATACTATGGGTGCCAATGATCTTTTGGAGAGAACGATTTGTGAGAGAGGCACATAATGGGTAAGTTTAGTGTTGATAAAATAAGGGAAATTCTAGAGAAACAATTCTATTGTCTTAGTGCACAATGATTTTTCTCGAATTTGAGGTCAATGTATTGAATTTTGGTATGCCAAGTCACACCTCCTTCCTGATAGTTTATACACTCTACTCCCAACCCTCAAAGACCTTGGCTTGATATTTCAGTGGACCCTTTGAGGGGGCCCAGTAGTTTGGGCTTGGAATTTCATGTTGGAGGTCTTATGTTCAAAACCCCTTAGCAGCAAAAGCAAGGGTTTTGCCTAGTGCGGGTTACCTCCCCTATGTGGTTTGCGAGCTATTGCAAAGGAACAAAGATTTTACCATGTGTTCACCCAAAGGGTAGCAGCTGCGGGTTTAAGGTTTTAAGGGATTCTATAAGGTATTTTTATAAAATTTTCAAAGGTTTATAGGGTTTAGGGTTTAGGGTATAGGGTATTAGGGTTTCTTACATATAATGTTTCTTTGGGTTTGGATTTAGTATCTTAGGTTTTAGGGTATTAGGATATCTTAAAGCTTAGGGTTTATAAGGGTTTAAGGTTTATAGTTTCTTAGGATATATAATTTAGTCTTTCTTTGAGTTTCTTACCGTGTTTTAGGGTTTAGGCCTTAGGCTTTTAGGTTTAAAGATTTTTTTGAGTTTTTTTATGGTTTAATTATAAAGACTTATGATTTTCTTAAGGGTTTTCAGGTTTAGGGTTTTAAAGATTTAGGTGTTCTAAGAGTTTTTTCTAGGGCTTCTTTATGTATGGGGTGGTTAATGCCAAAGGTTTATGGTTTAGGCTCTAAGGTATAGGTTTCAATGTTTTATGTTTTAAGTTAAGAGTTTTTTAGGGTTTACGTGTTTTTAGGTTTATGATTTTTACGATAGATTTTTTAATTTTTTTAGTGTTTCGTAGACATTTTAAGAATTTGGATTTTTTAATGTTTAGGTTTACGTAGGATTTAGGGCATAGGATTTTAGATTTAGGAATTTTTTTGGGCTTAGGGTTTTAAAGGGATTCATTTTGTTTTTGAGATATTATAGTTTTAGGGGTTTTAAATGATTTAGCATTAAGTGTTTCATATGGTTTGGGGTTTACAGTTTAACCCAATGGCTTAGAGTAAAGAATTTAGAGTTTCTTAGGGTATAAGCTAAAAACGTTTAGGATTTCTTAGTTTTTGGTTTATTTAAAAAATTTTAGGGTTTAGAGGTTTTGGCTTAAATTTTTCTTGTATTTTTAGGTTTCGAGGAATTTTTAGGTTCTGGTTTTAAAAGGTTTTTATGATTTTTTCTAATGAAGGAGTTCTTAGAGCTTAGGGTTTTTTATATGGCTTAAGGCTTTTATAAGTTTAGGATTAAGGGCTTTAAAATGCTAATAGGTTTCTTTTGGTGATTTCTAAGTTTTAGGGTTTAAGGTTCCTTTCTAGAGTTCAACATCTAGGGATTAAGGTCTAGGTTTTTATTTAAAAAATTTTAAATTCGAAGATTTGGGGCTTAATATTTTGTAGAAAACTTTAGATTGAGAGTTTTTTTAAGTGTAGGGTTTAAAAAAGGGTTTTCAAGATTTTAATAATTTTTTACGATTAGGGGTTCATGAGGCTCATAGGGTTTCTTTGGGCTTATAGGGCTTAGAATTTTAGGATAAATCTGGACAAATATGTATAACTGAACAAAGAATATTAAACAATGATATAATATGAACCTGATGAATATGGGTATAAGCATTTGGTTAAGGGTTTTTAGATTAGGGTTTCGAGCTTAAGTTTTTGTATGATTTTTTATGTTAAGAGGTGTTTTGATTTAGGATTTCTAAAGTTTTTTTAGGATCATTATTGTTTTTACGATTTAGCAGTTCTTATGGCTTAGCGATTAGGGATTTAGATTAACGATTTTTTAGAGTTTTTACGTTTGTTTCAGGGGTTCTACGTTTTAGGGTTTTAAAGGTTTATAGGGGTTTCAATGTTCATTTTTTCTTATAATATAGGGTTTCATAGGGTTTAGGTCTTCTTAGAGTTTTATAAGGCATCGGGTTGGGGGTTTATCCCTAAGATTTAGGGTTTAGGTTTGACATTTAAGATCTCCTGGGTTTTTATTTTAGGGTCTTTTCAGGTGTAGTGTTTAAGTTTGTTAGGTTTATGATTTTTAGATATTTGTAATGTTTTTATGTTGTTTTTAGGGTTTGGCTTATTTCTGAGTTTGAGTGTTGAGCTAATGATTTTTAAGAGTTTACGATTTAGGGTTTAGTTTTCAAGGTTTAGAGTTTGGATTTAGGGTTCCTTAGGTTTAGGTGTTTCAATTTTTTTTAGGTTAAGATTTTCTTATTGATTTTTAGGGTTTTCTTACGGTTTAAGGTTTCATAGGGTATATACAGTTTATTAAAAGTGATTTTTAGGAGAAATTATGATGTAGGGTAGTGTTTTTAGTTTATTTAAGGTTTAAGATTTTAATGGTTTGTAAAAGTTTTATTTTTTTAGAGTTTTTAAGATTTCATCGGGTTTATGGTTTAGGATCTTAGGTTTTAGGGTATTAGGATTTATAAGGGCTTAAGGATTAGATTTTTTTTTTTAGGATTACGGTTTAGTGTTTCTTCTTGTTTCTTAGCATATGTTAGGGTTTCTTTGTTAAGGGTTTGGGGCTTAGGGTTTTAGGTTTTTATGTATATATATATTATTTTATGATTTTTAGGGTTTGTAAGGGCTTATGATTTTCTTAAGGTTTTTTCTACGATAAAGGGTTTAGAAAGATTTTTGGGCTTTAATGGTTTTTAAGGGTTTTTTATATTTAGGGTTAAGGCTAAAGGCTTAGTGTTTAGACTATGGGGTTTAAGGTTTAGGATTTTGAGTTTTAGGTTAACATTTTTTTAGGGTGTATGATTATTTTAGGTTTATCATTTTTATGATTTAAGTTTTTAAAATGTTTTAAGTGTTTCTTATTCCTTTTTAAGATTTTGAGTTTTTTTATGATTTAGGGTTACTTAGGATTTTAAATTTTGGGTTTTTTTAGGGATTAGGGTTTTAATGAGATTTATTATGTTATAGGGGCATTATAGGGTTTTAGGGGTCATCCCTACGGTTTAGAGCTAAGGATTTAGAGTTTCTTAGGATATATAATTTTTACGTTTAGGATTTCTTTAGGTTTGGTTTTTGTAAGGGGTTTTAGGGTTTATGGTTTTGGGCATAAGATTTTCTAGGTTTTTTTTATGTTTAGAGGAATTTTTAGGTTTAGGCTTTTAAAAGTGTAACGACCTGTTTAGTTGTTTTGAGCAGCAGATTTTAATTCTGGAAAATTGGCTGAGGAAACGGACCCCACGACGGAACGTCACAGGCACGACGGACCGTCGCAGGGTCTCGTTTCAGCATACTTAGAATTCTGAAATTGGGTACTGAAAATCGACTCTCT
>NC_028647.1:16771801-16865672 GCF_001406875.1 Solanum pennellii
AATTTGAGATAGATGTTCTTGTGATGATGACTTCCAGATTTTGGGGAATTAATAGATGTTGATTTGTTTTATTTAATGAGTTTAAGTCTTCCGCATTATTTTCTGTTGATATATGTTAAAATGATAAGGGTTAGATTGGTTGGTTCGCTCACATAGGAGGGAAATTGTGGGTGCCAGTCGCGGCCCCGGTTTTGGGTCGTGACAAAAAGGTTTTTAGGACTTATAGTTTTGTTACGATTTAGGGCTTCTAGGGCTTATTTTAAAAGGGTTTAGGGGTTTTATTGGGTTCAGGATTTTCACGTGTAGGTGTTTTAAATGTTTAAAGTTTCTTTTATATCATATGATTTATGGTTTCTTATGATTTAGCCCTAAGGTTTAGGGTGAAAGGCTTATTGTGATTTTGGGTATAGAGTTCAGCATTTAGGATACTTAAGATTTAGGGTTTTAGGTCATTTTTTATTTAAATGTTGTGAAGGTTTATGGATTTGGGATCTAGTTGTAACATTCCGAAAAATCATATGTCTAATGAAGAGTCCGTATGCCCTTAGGATAGCCTATTAGGGGTACAAAGTCACCCCAATTCCCAATATTGAGAAATATTAGGCATAGTATAGAAAAATTGGCTAAGGGATATTAGCCCATTTTCTATAGACGAATAAGAAATATACTTTTTGGGTTGTCATACCCCAATCCACGATTAATGTTCAATAAATGTACCTACGATGAAGACGCTAAGCCATAAGAAAATCCGTGATGAATAGTTTCACAGAAAGTACTAGGCATCCAAGTGTCATGCTTAATATCATTCCACATGACCATTTAAAATGATCATGTAAATTAAGCAGTGCCCAAAGACATAGTGAGGGTCTTTGGGACAATAAGTAAACATTCCCAAATGAACAATAAATAATAGTTAGTTAGGAAAATTCAACCAACCCATATGCCAGAACATGTGCAAGACATGTGAATAATCTGCCAAAGGAGGGGACTACCCTCACCGAAATTCGGTTAGGGTAGTTAGGGGGGAAAATGTGCACAAGGGACCACTCCATGTGGGGACTAACCTCTCTAAAAAATTTTAGACTCTAATCTACTTCCCTAAATAACTAAATAATTTAGGACTAACCTAATTGAACCCATTAGTGAACCCGACAACCTAGGACCAAAACCGGGTTTACACTAACCTAGTAATAGTTAAAGAGACAACCTAGTACCTAACCTAGGATTGTCTAAAAGGTTAGTAATGGTCTTATAGACTAAGGGGTAATTTAGTAATTTCCCTAGGTTACCTAATAACTTTATTTAGAAAATTAATTAATTAATTTAAAAGGGCTAAAACAAAAACTACCAAGGAAATTTTTAGATTTTGGTTAAGACAAGAAAGAGACAACCTAGTACCTAACCTAGGATAATCCAAAGAGTTAGTTAAGGTCCTAACATCTTAGGGATACTTTAGTCATTACCCTAAGATACTTAATTAATTAATTTAGCAGCTTAATTAATTAATTAAAAGGGTCAAAACCGAAATCACAAAGAAGTTGTTTTAAGATTTCGGTTGAGACAAGAAAAAGACAACTTAGTATTTAACCTAGGATGGTCCAAAGGATTAGGTATGGTTATAATGACTTAAGGGTAATTTAGTAATTAATCTAGGTTACTTATTTAATTAAATTATAAATTTAATTAATTAAATTAAAGGGGTAAAACCAAAATTCTTATGCTAACCTAGTATAATGCAAGAAACATCCTAGTACTTTACCAAGGATGGTCTTCAAGGGTTGATTATGGTTCCAATGACTTAGGGGTACTTTAGTACTTATCCTATGTCCCTAAATTAATTAAATTATTGATATAATTAATTAATATAAAGTAAAAATGTTGACCTAAACCATAGTCAACACAAAAATTTCAGATTTTAGGTCAAGTCAACATTTTCCTATGGTTAGTAAGCTTAGGAGGAGTTTTTTTGTAATTAGTTAATTGATTGATTTAATTAATTTATCAAACCCTAAGTTGAATAAGTCAATCTCACTTCCTAAACCTAAAAACCACGTTCAAACTCAAACAAATACACGACTAAAACCATAAAACAAGCGTGAGAAAAACAGTGAATAAAACGCAAGAAAGATAACAGAAAATTTCTTAGACGATTTTCAAGGTTTCTTCAAGGTTTGTTCAAGGTGGTCTTCGTAGATTATGTTCTACTTAAGGTATGAGTTTCTCTCCTGGACTTATTTCTCCAAGACAACTTTCTTTCGAACGATTCAAAGATCTTTAAAACTAGGGTTGTTTCCCCTCGTTCTTGTCGAACTCATTTTTCTGGTATCCTTTTCGATTTCAATGTTGAATAGGTTAGAGATTATGTTGTTTGTATTTGGTGCTGGATGTTATAAACATATATTGTTCTTTAATGATGAGTATAATATGGACTAATGAACTTGTAATTGCGTAAAGTTAATCTTATCATGATAATTAAGGATCGATAATATGCTAAGTTAAGTCTGTGATGTGTTAAGTGAATATGTGTCTTTGGCTGAAGGTTGACTTGCTGTTGTTGTGATGTTATTAAAATATTAAAGCCATCAAATGTTAATATAATTCTATCCAGTATGTTCTTTAAACGTTGCACTAAAATCGAAAAACTAAGAATTGGCTCAAAGATATCTATGAAATCATATCTTGAATAAATTGGATATCTTGTTCCAATAAAGTTGGCTAACTCTATTTACTCAAAATGAATATATGCTAATGGCTAGGAACTTATGTAAATTATTAAAATATTGGGTAAGGTTTCATACATATGACAATTTAAATATGAACATACGTAAAAAAATGGTTTATGCCAGAAAGGATGAATTTGCTAGTCTAACATCCCAAATCTTGAGTCAATACTAATTATATGTCAATTCTTGTGTAGTAAGAGTATCAAATATATATCAAGTACTGCTAAAGTGATGTGAATGAATCAATAACCAAGGCATGACATTTATTGGAACAATCCCAACATGCTTCACAAGAATAAATTATGAACACATGAAACTCATTGAATGAAGTGCTCATCGTCCACAAACGGTGATATGAAGCTACTACACTAAAGGAAGAAAGTAACGTGAATTATAACATAATTAAAGGGGTCTAAATTAAGTAAGTGACAAGAATGGGGTGTTAAAGGAAGTTGGACACCAAAGCTAATTTGTTAAAAGAATACTAATGAATGAAGGTATTAGAATGTGTGTAAGTAGTCTCATTAACACCTAAGGATGATATTTAAGGACAATTCACATTCATCAATGTAAATTAAGGATTATATGAAATAACAATTCACATTTCATTTATGTAAAGTAAGGATGACCAATTATCAATATAGTAAGTAAATCTCAATCTAGAAGCAAGCCTCCATAATGCTTGAGTAAACACTAAAAGATTATGAAATGAACATTCAAGTAAAAGAGGATGAGTAACTAATATGTATGTAATGAAATGATGAAACCGTAGAAGGGTTAAGTAAGAGTGTGAAACACACTAAATGGCCAAGTGCATTGGCATATGATGTAATGAACAATCACGCAATCTCAAATGAGTCTATGTAAATGTTAAACAAACGTATTTGCCTATGAGAGTGTAAAGATAATGAAGAGACCAGCCTCTATATACACTCTAATGAAAGTATTGAGACTGATGTATAATACTAATGATTAGATGAGAAATCATCTATTGAGCTATGATGTCCTCATACTAGAAGCCAACATCCATGACGTATGAGTTGAACGAAATGGACCTTTATACAAAGCACCGATAGGCTAGCTATTAGCGGTGATGCCTTTTTTCATGAGAATGTAGGGCATGCTGGGTATGGGTCTTCTTATATCTCCTAGTCTTCGACCCTATACTTCGAATATAGGTATCTTGCGGGGTACAATTTTCATGTATGCTAGCATGTTGTGGGTCACTTTGGCCGGTGATTCCACCGCTTTTCGGTGTGGGATAGACCCAAGATTTCATGATACTCACATGATCTATGTCGGTTAAGGTTGGAGTTCCTCAAAGTATGAAAGATAATGAAATGAATAATAATGAAGGTGTTTGTGCAAGACAATCTCGAGGTGATATCAGATTCAAGTAATGACATTAGGTCATTCTTGGTCAATACACTCCATGATCCCGATGAGAGTCTTAAACTTAATCCTAGGTATAGCTGGTGTTTACATCATCCTACGAATGAATGAAATGAATAATGTGAAGTACAAATGAACGAATGAAGCAGAATCTGTGTTTGCTAAAGAAGGCCCTCGGGGTAAGTCCCATATGTTGGTCCTTCACTTGAGATGTCTTATGCTACATCAAAGATTCCAAAGTCTCGTGTATATGAAATGTATTATATATAAAACATGAAAGTAATGAAATCAATGGCATGATGAATAGAGAATTTCTTATGAAAGATAATGAATACATAGTGTAAAGAATAACTCACTATAAGGTAGGGAAATTATTCCTTAGTCCTTGGATTACTTACATCGATTCATTGTGGGTATTATATTACAATGAATCATTACACTTGTAAGTAAAACATAGGACCAAAAGAAATATTGAACTACAAAATAAGAAGAAGAAAAAGACTGAAAAATAATCTAAGTGTACAAAGAGGAGCTCTCTTCTTAAGAGGATAAAAATCTAAAATCTTCACCCGAGTTGTTCTAAAATTATGTCGATGATACTAATGTTTTGTAGTCATATAGAAAATGAGTTGTGTACTTTCAATGAATTAAAATACATCATATTCATACCGCAATTCACATCTAACGATTTAGGAAAGTCCAGTCACTAGGCTTTCAAAAAATAGAATGTTGTTTAGGAAGAACTTTCTCTGATCATGCATAGTCTTATGTGTATGTATGCATACACCAATTCTTAGTACAAGGTGTGTACTAACCCCTACTATTTACTATTTTACAGATGCAGGTTAAGGGAAATTTTGATGACTCTTTCAACGGTTTGGACATCAGCATTTCTCAAGACCGTTTGGTAGGTCCTCTTGATTTTGAGGATGCTACAGTTTTAGTCTAGCCTTAGTTTTAGACATAAATAATGGGTGTTGTACCTAGCGTTTCTTTCATACATTTATTCGAATCTTTGTAATAAGGTCGTTTTGGCAAACTACTATGATATGTTGTTCTTTGAATAAATTGATTCCGCAATTTCTTAATGTTGAAATTAGTATATGATTAATTCATTAAATAACTATATGAAGTCTATGTATACTTTATACCTTTAAAACTTTTATATTTTTTGCTAAAATTAGCCATATGATAGTGATGAATGCAAGATGAAGTTTGTTTGCCACCTCTGAGAGGTCCACGACGCCGGTTGCAATTCGGATTCCAGAATCCTGGTCGTGAAAAACTTGGTATTAGAGCATGAGGTTAAATTCCTAGGAACTAAATCTCAACACAAGCACGCTACCTAGTTTCTATCTTATGGTTGTGAAGCGTGCCACAATTATGACTTAGAGACTACGCGATGATAGGAAATTCTCCCTTCTTTTACTCTTTATCGATCTATCTAGAGCTTTGACACTTTGTGTCATTCTAAGTATCTAACTTCCTTCTTGTGTGAGAACGTACAAGGACACACACAAGAATTAGGATGGCCAAGTGGTCTAAGGCGCTAGAATAAAGATCTAGTCTTCCCAAGAAAGGGCCATAATGGAAATGCCCAACATGGACGAAAGACGTGTGGTGAGTGTGGTTTTTCGCATGGAGCTGAATGCATGGTAATGTATAAAAGACTTCTATGAGTATTGATTAGGAGGAGAAGGATAAGTTGGCTACATACAAACTCAATAATATGGCTTAGACATGGATTTGCTTCATAAGTGTTATGCTATTATAGACTATAGAAACACGGTAGTAAGGCTTCACTTTCAAAAGAAGTTTGGTTAAAATGAGAAGGTCATGTTTCAAATCAAACAGGCTGAGGCAGATGTTCAGCCTCAGCCAAATGTTGTAGCTAAATCCCCCAAGAGAAACCGGTTCTATGCATTGAAAGGAAGAGAGGAACAATAGAAGTCCGCAGATGTGGATAATGGTTACTTGCTTGTCTTCTCCTTCCTGTTTATGCATTATTAGATCAAGGATATACATTGTCTATGGTAACTTCTTTTGTGGCTAATTAATTTTACTTACTTCATTATATCTTACATGAACCGTTTCTAGTTAGTACTCTTATAGGAGATAGTGTTAAGGCTGAAGGGGTATGTAGAGAAGTAGATGTCACAATTGCAAGTCCCTTTGAAATTAAGTTGGGCATTATTAGGTTCAAACCTTAAGGGCAACAAGATGTAATCTACGAGGTTAAAAAAATTCTTCCTAAGTCTCGTTTTATGTTTAATAAACTTTAAGTTTTAGTGCATTACTCGATTTGGTTGAAAGTCCCTAATCGTATGTCTTATAATAGCATTATGTGAGTTAAAATTAAGTGATGTTTGCATTTCATGTTGCTTTTTTGTGTATCATAGACATGATTTTTGTATTGCATCAGTTGTGGTATGCATTAAGTTGAGTGCGGTTGAGAGGGAAATTCCTCCATCTCAAAAATAGAGCTTCAAATAATTTTGAATTATATGCATCATCCAAATAAGTGTGAATTAGGTATTCACAAAAGAGAAGCATTTACTATGAAAAACTAAGTCACCCTCATTGTTTAAATGATATATAAGTTTCATTCGGAATTGAATGTTCCTAAGGGTGGCATAATGTAACATTCCGGAAAAACTATATGTCAAATGAAGAGCCAGTATGTCTTTAGGATAGCCTATTAGGGGTACATTGGCACCCCAATGCCCAATATTGAGAAATATTGGGCATAGTATAGAAAAATCGTCTAACGCATACATATAAGAACTATACTTTTTAGGTTGGCATAACCCAATCAGAGATTGATGTTCAATAAATATAGCTGCCATGAAGACCCTAAGCTAAAATAAAATCCGTTATGAATATTTTCACACAAACTACTAGGCATCCAAGTGTCAAGCCTAGTACCGTTCCACATGACCATTTAAAATGATCATGTAATGAAGCAGTGCCCAAGGACATAGTGAGGTTCCTTGGGACAATAAGTAAACATTCTGAAATGAACGATAAATAATAGTTAGTTAGGAAAGTGCAACCAACCCATGTGCAAGAACTTGTGCAAGACATGTGAAAAAGCTACCAAAGGAGGGGACCACCCTAACCAAATTCGGTTAGGGAAGTTAGGGGGGAAAACGTGCACAAGGGACAACTCCATGTGGGGCCTAACCTCCCTAAAAATTCTAGACTCTAAAATAATTCCATAAATAACTAAATAATCTAGGACTAACCCAAATGGACCCATTAGTGCACCCGACAACCTAGGACAATCTAGGACCAAAACCGGGTTGACGCTAACCTAGTATTAGTTGAAGAGACAACCTAGTACCCAACCTAGGATGGTCCAAAAGGTTAGTTATGGTCCTATCAACTAAGGAGTACTTTCGTAATTTCCCTAGGTTACTTAATTAATTTATTTAGCATATTAATTAATTAATTTAAAAGGGCTAAAACAATAACTATTAAGAAAATTTTTAGATTTTGATTAAGACAAGAAAGAGAAAACCTAGTACCAAACCTAGGATGGTCCAAAGAGTTATTTAAGGTCCTAAATACTTAGGGATACTTTAGTAAGTACCATAGGCTACTTAATTAATTAATTTAGCATATTAATTGATTAATTTAAAGGGTCAAAACCAAATCACAAAGAAGTTTCAAGATTTTGGTTGAGACAAGAAAAAGACAACCTACTATTTAACCTGGATGGTCCAAAGGATTAGTTATGGTTATAACGACTTAAGGATACTTCAGTAATTACTCTATGTTACTTAATTAATTAAATCATCCATTTAATTAATTAAATTAAAGGGGTAAAATCGAAATTCTTATGCTAACCTAGTATAATGCAAGAAACATCCTAGTAATTAACCTAGGATGGTCCTAAAGGGTTTATTATGGTTCCAATGACTTAGGGGTACTCTAGTACATCTCCTAGTTCCCTAAATTAATTAAATTAAGGATTTAATTAATTAATATAAGGTAAAAATTACCTAAACCATAGTCAACACAAAAATTTCAGATTTTAGGTCAAGTCAACATTCTCCTATGTTTAGTCAACTTAATAGGTTATTTTTAGTTATTAGTTAATTAATTGAATTAATTAAATTATTAAACCCTAAGTTGGATAAGTTAAGGTCAGTTCCAAAACCTAAAAACCACGTTCAAACTCAAACAAATACACGACTAAAACTAGAAAACAAGGGTGAGAAAAATAGTGAAAAAAACACAAGAAAAAAAATGAAAAGTTCTTAGATGATTTTCAAGGTTTTTCAATGTTTGTTCAAGGTGGTATTTATAATCAATTTCTACTTAAGGTATGGGTTTCTCGCCAGGACTTCTTTCTCCAAGAGAACTTTCTTTCGAACGATTCAAAGATCTTTAAAACAGGGTTGTTTCCCATCGTTCTTGTCGAACTCCTTCCCCTAGTATCCTTTTCAATTGCAATGTTGAATAGGTTAGAGATGATGTTGTTGGTATGTGGTGCTGGCTTATCTTAAGATGTATTGTTCTTTAATGATGAGTATCGAATGAACTTATGAACTTTTAATTGCGTAAAGTTTATCTTATCATGATTATTAAGGATCGATAATATGCTAAGTCATGTCCGTGACGTTATAAGTGAGTATGTGTCTTTGGCTGAATATTTACTTGTTGTTGTTATGATGTTAGGAATATGTTAAAGCCATCAAATGTTAATATATTTCTGTCCAATATTTTCTTAAAACGTTACACTAAAATCCATAAACTAAGAATTGGCTCAAAGACATCTATGAAATCATATCTTGAATAAATTGGCTATCTGGTTCCAATAGAGTTGGCTAACTCTATTTGGTCAAAATGAATATATTATAATGGCTAGGAACTTATGTTAATGATTAAAATATTGGCTAAGGTTTCATACATATGGCAATTAAAATATGAACATACGTAAAAATAGGCTTATGCCAAAATGGATGAATTTGCTAGTCTAACATCCCAAAAGTTGAGCCAATACTAATCATATGTCCATTCTTGTGTAGTAAGATTATCAAATATATATTAAGAACTTCTAAAGTAATATCAATGAATCCATAACAAAGGGCATGATGACATTCAATGGGACAACTCCCACTATGCTCCATAAGAATGAACTATGAACACATGAAACTCATTGAATGAAGTGCGCATCATCCTTAAACGGTGATATGAAGCTACTACACTAAAGTAAGTAAGTAACGTGAATTATAACATAACTAAAGGGGTATACATTAAGTAAGTGACCAGAATAAGGTGTTAAAGGAAGTGAGACAAGTCTTACTTACACCAAAGCTAATTTGCTAAAAGAATACTCAAGAATGAAGGTGTTAGAATGTGTGAAACTAGTCTCATTAACAGCTAAGGATTATATGTATGGACAATTCACATTCATCAATGTAAATTACGGATGATATGTAAGAACAATTCACATTTCATCGATGTAAAGTAAGGATGACTAGTCATCAATAGAGTAAGTAAATATTAATCTAGAAGAAAGCCTCCATAATACTTGAGTCAACACTAAAAGATGATGAAATGAACATTCACGTAAAAAGGGATGACTAATTAAGATGTGTGTAACGAAATTATGAAAGACTAGAAGGGTTAAGTAAGAGTGTGAAACACAATAAATGGCCAAGTGCATTGGTATATGATGAAATGAACATTTACGTAAAAGGAATAAGTAATTATGAAAAGCAAATGTGCTAATGCTAATGAATGTGGTGACAATATTATAAGCGGCTAATGTGAAAAATGAGAGCATTCTAGAATGAGCCTAAGTAATTATGAAAAGCAAATGTGCTAATGCTAATGAATGTGGTGACAATATTATAAGAGGCTAATGTGAAAAATGAGAGCATTCTAGAATGAGCCTAAGTAAATTTACCAAAACGTACTCACCTATGAGAGTGTAAAGATAATGAAAAGACCAGTATCTATGTATACTATAATGAAAGTATTGAGACTGATGTATACTTAATTCTAATGATAAGATAAGAAATTATCTATTGAGCTATGATGTTCTCATACTAGAAGTCAGCTTCCATGACGTATGAGTTGAATAAAATGGAAATTTATACTGAGAACCAATAGGTTAGCTATGAGCAGTGATGCCTTCTTTGATGAATGTCGGAGGTTCACGTAACTCTCATGAGATGAGACTTTCTGGCATGCTGGGTATAGGTCTCCTTATATCTCCTAGTCTTTGAACCTATACTGCCAATATAGGGATCTGGCGGGGTTAAATTCCAATGTAAACTAGCATGTTTTTGGTCACTTTGGCCGGTGACCACCTCTTTTCGGTGTGAGGTAGACACTGGATTTCATGATGCTCACATGATCTATGTCGGTTAAGGTTGGAGTTCCTCAAAGTATGAAAGATAATGATATGAACGATAACATTAGGTCATTCTTGGTCATTGCACTTCATGATCCTGATGAGAGTCTTAAACTTCATCCTAGGTATAGCTGGTTTTTACATCAGCCTACGAATGAATGAAATGAATAATGTGAAGTACGAATGAATGAATGAAGCAGCCACTGTGTTTGCTAAAGAAGGCCCTCGAGTTGAGCTCCCATATATTGGGCCCTCACTTAAGATGTCTTATGCTACATCAACGAATCCAAAGTCTCGTGTATATGAAATGTGTTATATATGAAACATGAAAGTAATGAAATCAATGGCATGATCAATAGAGATATGCTTATAAAAGTTAATGAATATATAGCATATAGAATGACTCATTATAAGGTAGGGAAATCATTTCTTAGTCGTTGGATTACTTACATCGATTCATTGTGGGTATGAGATTACAATGAATCATTGCACTTTTAATTAAAACATAGTACTAAAAGAATTATTGAACTACACAACAAGAAGAAGAAAAAGTCTGAAAAATAATGTAAGTGTACAAAGAGGAGTTCTCGTCCTAAGAGGATCAAAATCACAAATCTTCGCCCGAGTTGTTCTAAAATTATGTGGATGATACTAATATTTTGTAATCATATAGAAAATGAGTTATATGCTTTGAATGCACTAAAATACATCATACTCATAGCACAATTCATATCTAACGGTTTAGGTAAGTCTAGTCACTAGGCTTTCCAAAAATAGCATGTTGATTAGGAAGAGCTTTCTTTGATCATGTGTAGCGTTATGTGTATGTGTCCATACACCCATACTTAGTACAAGGGGTGTACTAACCCCTACTATTTACAATTTTACAGATGCAGGTTAAGGTACATATTGACGACTCTTGCAACGGTTTGGACATTAGCGTTTCTCGAGACCATTTGGTAGGTCCTCTTGAGTTCGAGGATGCTACAGTTTTAGTCTAGCCTTAGTTTTAGACATAGCTAGTGGATGTTGTCCCTAGAATTTCTTTCATACATTTATTCGAAGCTTCGTAATAAGGCCGTTTTGGCAAACTACTATGATATGTTATTCTTTGATTTAAATTGATTCCAAAATTGTTAGATGGTTGTTTCTTTATGTTGAGCTTAGTATATGATGAATTCATGAAATAACTATATGAAGTCTATGCATACTTCATACCTTTAAATGTTTTAAATTTTTTTGCTAAAATTAGCCATATTAATGTGATGAACGCAAGATGAGGCTTGTCTGCGACCTCTAACAGGTCAACGACACCGGTTTCGATTCGGATTCCAGAATCTGAATCGTGACAATAGTTTTTTTAGATCTGTTTTAGTTTAGAGTGTTTTTAGGTTTAGTTTTTTAAAAGGTTTAGGATTTTTTACGGGTTAGGGGTTTCAATGATTTTTTTAGGATTAGTGTTTTTAAAGGTTTTTTAAGAGTTTGGAATTTCGTAGGGTTTTTGGTTTCTTAGTGTTTCATAAGGCTTGGGGTTTAAGGTTTTTTCCATAAGGCATAGGGTTTTGTGTTTCTTAGGTTTTAGGATTTCTTATTTAAGGTTTCTTAGTGGTGTCAAATTACTTAGGTTTAGGCTTTTAAAAGTTTTTAAGGTTAGCTTGGGGTCACTCGTGATCCTAGGTCTTGTGTTACGTCATGGGGGTAACCTTGGAGCGCGACAAAAATTGTTTCTGAATGAAAGCCTCTAACGGACAAGAGATGTTGGGACATGCCCCCAACTAACTCTAGAAAAATTGAATCTAAAATGGAAGATCGAATATAAAACATGTCAATCGTCCTTGAAGAAGAAGGACTCACCACGGATATTGCAAAATACAGATTGGGAACCTCACTCCACGTGATCTTAATGCTAAGACCTAATCCTACATCACGAGAGATGTAGCATCGAGTATGTGTTTGTACATGAAAGGTAGTGAGCATCGATGATAAAATAAATCTCAATAAATATATATAACTGAATAAAGTATACTAAACAATGATATAATCTGAACATGATTAATAAGGGATTAGAACTTAAGTCATTTTATGATTTTTTTTAGGTTAAGAATTTATTTCGATTTAGGATTTTTAAAGATTTTTACTATCAATATTGGTACGATTTAGGGTTTTTAGGGCTTTGGGATTAGGGTTTTAGGTTGATGAATTTTTAGGGGTTTTAACGTTTTTTTTAGGGATTTTTAGTTTTGGAGTTTTTCAAGGTTTTTAGGAATTCTTGTTGTTTAGATTTTCTTAGGATTTAGGGTTTTTTATGGTTTAAAGCTTTTTAGAGTTTCATTAGGCTTAGGATCGGTGTTTTATTCTATGGTTTAGGGTTTAGATTTTAAAGGGATCGAGTTTAGCATTTAAGGTTTCTTAAGTTTATTTTGGGTCTTTTAGGGTGTAGGGTTTAGGGTTTAGTGTTTTTTTTGGGTTAACGTTTGTTAGGTATAGGATTTTTGACGAGTTTTTTAGGCTTATAGTTTTTAAAGTTTTTTTTTGTTTTTTGGGGTTTAGGGTTTCTTAGATTTTTTTGTGTTTAAGGTTTTGGGTTATTTTAGGGTTTGAGTTTTGGTCTTATGATTTTTTATGGGTTTACGATATTAGGTTTTTAGGGTTTAGGCTTTAGGGTTTGTTAGATTTAGGGGATTTAAAGGTTCTTTTTAGTTTTTCAAGATTTAGGTTTTCGTAGTTATTTTTAGGGTTTAGTATTTCATTGGGTTTAGGGGTTTTTTGAAATGATTTTAAAGGTATTTAGTATGGTTAGGGCTTAGTATTTTCTAGGTTTTTTAGGTTTAAGGTTTTTAAGGTTCTAGTAGGTCTTTTTAGAGATTTTAAAGGTTTATTTTGTGTATGGTTTAGGGATTAGGGTTTAGGGTTTTGTGTATTAGGGTTTCTTACATATAATGTTTTTTTTGTTTTAGGATTTTGGATCTTAGTTTTAGGGTATTAGGGTTTCTTAGAGCTTAGGGTTTATAAGGGTTTAAGGTTTATAGTTTCTTAGGATATACATTTAGTCTTTCTTCGAGTTTCTTAACGTATGTTAGGGTTTAGGGCTTAGAGTTTTAGTTTTAATGATTTTTTCAAGTTTTTTTAGGCTTTATAATGACTTATGATTTTCTTAAGGGTTTTTAGGTTTAGTGTTTTAAAAGATTTTTAGGTGTATTGAGAGTGTTGCTAGGGTTTCCCTATGTTTAGGTTTAATGCCAAAGATTTATTGTTAAGACTCTAAGGTATATGGTTTAAGGTTTTAGGTTTAAGGTTTTAAATTAAGAGTTTTTTAGGGTTTATGTTTTGATAGGTTTATAATTTTTATGATTAGAGTTTGAAATGTTTTAAAGATTTTTACGTTTTTTTTTTATGAATTTGGATTTATTAATATTTAGGGTTACGTAGGATTTAGGGCATTGAATTTTAAGTTTAGGAAATTTTTAGGGCTTAGGGTTTTAAGGGGATTCATTGTGTTTTTTGAGGTTTTATATTTAGGGGTTTTAAAGGATTTAAGGTTAAGTGTTTCATATAGTTTGGGGTTTAAGGTTTAGCCCAATGATTTATAGTTAAGGATTTAGAATTTCTTAGGGTATATGATTTAGCATCTAGGATTTCTTAGTGTTTGGTTTATTTAACAGTTTTTTGGGTTTAGGGTTTTGACTTAAATATTTTCTATGATTTTTTAGGTTTAGAGGAATTTTTAGGTTTAGGTTTTGAAAGGTTTTTAATTTTTTTTATATTTAAGGAGTTGTAAGAGCTTAGGGTCTTAATAGGGTTTAAGATCTTTAAAAGTTTAGGTTTAAGGGTTTAAAATATTTTTAGATTTTTTTTGGTTATTTCTAAGGTTTAGGGTTTTTAGGGTTTAGGGTTTCTTTGGTATAGAGTTGATCATCTAGGGTTTAAGGTATAGGTTTTTTATTTAATAGTTTTTAAGGTTGAAGGTTTAGGGCTTAAGCTTTTGTAAAATTTCTTAGGTTTGAGAGTTGTTTTAGGATTAGGATTTTAATAAGGGGTTTCAAGATTGTTATTATTTTTGATTTAGGGGTTCATGGGGATCGTAGGGTTTCTTTGGTTTTATAGGGCTTAGAATTTTAGATTTTAGGGTATTTAAGGGGTTTGATAGGTCTAGTGTTTTTAAAAGCGTTTCCAGGTTTTGGGATTTCTCAGTGTTTTGGGTTTTTTGGTGTTTCATGGGGCTTGGAGATTAAGGTTTAGTTTTTATTAGGGTTTAGGATTTCTTAGGATTTTTCAAATTTCTTATGTTTAGGCTTTTAAAGGTGTTGATCTTATATTCCTATGATATGCCAACTCAAGATTAGCTTGGGGTCACTTGTGATCTTAGGTCCCATTTTATGTAAAGGGGGTTACCTCAGGGCATGACAAAAACTATGTCTGAATAAAAGCCTCTAACTGACAGGAGATGCTAGGACATGCCCCCAGCTAACTCTACAAATATTCAAAATAAAATGTAGACTAATATAAAACATGCCAATCGTACTTGAAGAACGAGGACTCACTCTTGATATTGTTGAATACGAATCAGTAACCGATCTCCACATGATCTGAATGTTGAGGACTTCAAACTACATTACATGAAGATTTAGCATAGATGATGTGTCAGTACTTAAAAGGTACAGAGCATATATGATGGGATAAAGTTGAACAAGTATATGTACCTTTCGCATACATGATAGGATAATGATGATCAAATATATGTAACTGAACAAAGTATATTAAACAATGATGTAATCTAAAGATGATGAATAAAGGTATAGGTAAATGGTTAAGGGTTTTTAGGTTAGGGTTTAGAGCTTAACTTTTTGTTGGATTTTTTTAGGTTAAGAGTTTTTTTTTTGGATTTAGGGTTTTTAATGCTTTGATAGGATCATTATCATTTTTTGATTTAAGAGTTCTAAGGTCTTAGGGATTAGGGATAAGGGTTTGAAATTAACAAATTTATTAGGGTTTTTACGGTTTGTTTTTGCGGTTCTTAGTTGTAGGGTTCTAAAGGTTTTTATGGGCTCTTAGTTTTTAATTTTTGTTAGGATATACGGCTTCTTAGGGCTTAGGGCTTCTTAGAGTTTTGTATGGTTTAGGGTTGGGGATTTATTTCTAAGGTTTAGGGTTTAGGTTAGACATTAAACGTCTCCTAGGGTTTTTTGGGTCTTTTTTATTTTAATTGAAACGACCCTTGTGGTGGGTCAGGGGCTGAACAAAACCCCCATGCCTTATCGTTTCATAGTAAAAATATGTACAAAGAGGGGGGCTTTACCTTATGTCCAACCTATGGTGGGTTAAGTTTTGACCTACTTACTAAAGTTAGTCAACTTACCCTTCCAAAATGATCATATTCTAATAAATCAAATGTCTGGAATATAATATATGATGGAGACTCTCCCGTTACATTTTAATAGAATAAACACTAATCGTATTCTAACTAACTACCTTTTTATATAAATAGGTTTAAAAATAAAACATACAACAAACTTGTAAAAATGGTTAAGTACAATAAGACAGTGATATGAAACTTAAGGTGAATGTTTAATCCTTTGAAGTCTTTTCTTTCTAAAACTTTGCACGCCAATCTTCTCCAATAGATATATTCCATTGATTTCTCCAATGAGTTTATGATTTGTATAAAAATCCTATTTTTGGGACTTTTATGGTATAGGGTTTAGGATTTAGGTTTGTTAGGTTTAAGATTTTTTAGAGGATTTTAAAGTGTGTAGTTTTTAAAGTTTTCTTTGTTGTTTTTAGGGTTTGGTTTATTTTAGAGTTTGAGTTTTGCGATTATGATTTTTTAATAGTTTATGATTTTTTTAAAAATTGGAACGACCCTTGTGGTGGGTTGGGGTTGAGCAACACCCCCAGGCCTTATCATTTAACCAAAAAAATATGTACAAGAAGGGGAACTATACCTTACCATCATACCTATGATGGGTCAAATTGATCTACCTACTAAAGTTAGTCCATTTACCCTTATTGATATATTCTAAAAACAAATCTAGAATAGAATAAACAAGGGAGACTCTCCCCTTACAAGTGAATAATATAAAAACTAACCTTAATCTAAACCATCTATACCGATACTAGACATAGACAATTAGAATAGGTTCAAATTTGACATAAGGTAAATCATCCAACATCTAACAGTGTGTTCATCAAGGTGGCTTTTGAATCTTTTTAAGCTTCTCTCTTCTAAAGTTTTGCATTCGCAACTTTTCCAATATGTAGCATACTTTTGATTAGTCCCACGAGTTGATGTTGAGTGTAAAAGTGTTGTATGATAGCTTGTTTATGACTCCACTTTGATAAGAAATTTGTAGTGCTATTCGCTTCACGATATAATGCCTGCATAGGGAAAAATTGATTTTACTGCCAATCAGTTGTATTTCCTTGATATCTTGTCTGCTTCTAAATGGACTGCTACTTGCATTATTGATGCATTTGCTAAATAATTCGTTCATAGCCATGTTGTTCGCACCAACTAATTCCCTGTAATGCTTTCTTGACCTCGATAGTGTTATTAGTACCAAAATAAAGAGGAATAGAGTTTGAATAAACTAATTTACCTTGATGATCTCCTAAAATGTCCCCTCCTATTTTACCGGGATTGTGCATAGCACTACCATCAGTGTTCAACTTATATATACCTATGGCTGGCTTTTCCCAGTATACCATAGTGACCTTATACTATTGTTGGGATTGCTCAACCAAACTGATCAGCCCTCCCTAGTTATGAGGCCATTGGACATTAGGAAAATCTACGTTTAGCAACTGTGTGATGTCTCTAAACTCTTTGTAAATTTGATTTTCCCCCATATTTCACTGCACACCTGTTTTCCCACAAGTGCCAACAAACAAAATTAGGTAAAACTTGAAATATGTTTTTTGTACCTCATTATGATATCGTAAACTTCTCCAATGCATTAACAAGTTCCTCAAATTGGTATTGGTCCATTCTGTGCCCACCATTGCTCTATGTTTCTGCAAGATATGGTTGGCAAAATGTCCATTTAACAAAATATGATCGATTTCATTCTTCTATGGTCTATGACAACAATAACAATCAGCATCTTCCGTTCCTAATGGAAGAAGTTTTTCATTAGTTGGTAGTTTATCCCTCAAATCTCTCCCAATTAAGAAATAGACTTTGAAAGATAAATTTTTATGCCAAATAATTTTATTAATAGGATCTTTTGTATGCTTTTTCCTTATGATTTCCCAGGAAGTAGCTACATAGAAGTGCTCATTTTCAGTTGCGATCCAATATGTTGAGTCAGGCAAACCTCCTGGTATTCAATAGTGATATCAAGAATCAAAGGAATTAGTAATAAAAGAGCATGTAATCGAACTTACCTTTCTTTCCAATGTCCTGCTTCTAAAAAAATGATACTTGAAGATTATTCAAACTTGAAATATTCTCACAGCATTTAGCTAGAGGTCCATCAAAAAGCCAATTATCCCACAAAAAGCTACATGTACATGAGTGAATATTCCAACTAATATGTGATTCAACACTCTGTCTATTACTAGTAAGATACCTCCAAACCAATGACTGCCCAGTATCATATTTCTTAGCCACTATGTTAGATCTTTGACAATATTTGGATTTCAAAAAGAGCCCCCACAGAGATTGTAAGGTTCTAAATTTCCACCATTGTTTATATTGGAAATACATACAAATATCTTTCAATAACCTTCTCCCTATACCCCCCTCATCAGTAGGATAACCAAGAGTTGCCCATGACGCACAATGGTATTTATTCTTTTCCTTGCCATTCCCCCAAAAAAAATCAGCCATGACATTTTAAATGCATTTCAATGTAGTCTTAGATGGAGAATTCGTAGCAATAGTGTGAATAGGAATATATTGTAGCACATGTTTTACTAATGTTATTTTATCCCCAAACTTAATATATTAGATTGCTAACTAGTAATTATCTTAATCATTTTATCCACTAATTCTGAGTATTAGATTATCCATTGTCTCCCAATATATAATGGCAATCCTTAATTCATAATATGACTATCTTTCTTACAAAAACCAGTTTCCTCTTTAATAGTTGCAACAGTATCCTCATCAGTATGTGTAGTAACAATGAAGAAACTTTTATCGTTATTTAACAATTGATCAAACTCCCTTTCATATGCAGATATGGTCTTCATGATAAGTTGTAAAAAAGTTCTCATAGTAGAAGTTAAAATGATAATTTCATCCGCAAAACATAAATGATTAATTTGTTGCCCTTTAATCTCCATATGAAACCCGTTATACAACAAATCTTGATGTAAGAGATTAAGTTGTCTAGATAAAACATCAGCACTAAAATAAATAGGGCCGAATACAATGGATCACCTTGTTTAAGACCTCTAGTGAAATGAAAAAAACCATGTCTTTTACCATTTATGACTATAGAGTACCAATTATTACTCATGATTCTCCATACTCTATCAATTAATATCTCCCAAAAGCCCATCCTTGTTAATACCAAGCATGTATAAGCCCAAGATACTCTATCATCATTTTGACCATATCAAGTTTAATTACTACATTATCACCTTCATTAGGATGCTTAATACCATGAATGATCTCTTGAGACAACATAATATTCTATGATATACTCCTCCTTCTTAAAAAACCAGATTGGTTTGCTGAATACATAAGTAGGGTTATGGGAACCATGGGTGAACAATGAGCTAAAATCTAACTAAAATAACAATTCCAGAATAATGTTTTACATCTATTGATAATTCTTTCGTTTAGAAGTCATTTTAACGGATTGACAACGTTAGAACTCGCCTTAATGTTACTTGCCGGATCAAGGAGGTAGATAATAGGAAAAGAATTGTCAACATAGATTTAGTGTATACTATCTAATAGGCTAGTGTCGATTGGTACGAGGTAATAACTTAGTCAAATATCGAATACAATGCTTAATATGAGGTAAATGTAAGGGTTAGTATAGCAACACATGTAGCCGGATCAAGGTGCGGAGTGAAATTTTCTAGATGCCGGACAAAGGATTTAGAAATACATAGCTTATCACTTTGCATGCAAGATACTAGGAAATAATTTTTATAGTTCGAATTATGAAGTTAAGAACCTGTGGGGAACAATTAAACCCTAGTTACTTTTATTAAATGAGTATTTGAATCTATTAGTTGTTTACTCTAATTTATCATTCATTTTTAGAAATAAACCCCCCCCCCCTTTTATTGTGTTTTGTTTCTAAAGAAATAATTGAATAAATAATAGTAATAATAGATTAAAGTTAAGTCTGAACTATTTTCCTCGTGGGAACGATCCCAACCTCATTAGTTGGGTTCTTTACTTGATACAACCACTTCACTTCTTATTTGAGAAGTAAATTTGAGCGTATCAAATTTTGACGCCATTGCCGGAGAAAGTATCTTTTAGATTAACTTAAACTTATTATTAAAGTTTCATCAATATTTTCTTAGTTTTACTTTTTTTTATTGTTTTTTGTTCTTGCAGAACTATCTTCCTTGTATGCCAAATACACGGAGAGGAAGAGAACCCTTGTGTCCCTACGATCACGAATTAGAGCGTACACTACGCAATATGAATCGAAACTTGGGTATTAATGATGATGATCCAAACCAGAACATCCCAGCTCCAGTTGATGTTCACGGTCAGTTATTATCTCATGATCCGGGTGAAAATCAACAAAGGGGACAAAATCCTGCTCCACGTCCTCAATAATACTACAGAGGCTATTATAATATTTCTTACTCTGATGGGCCACTTGTCTTGTCTTCTCTATCACAAGGCCACAACTTTGTGGTAACTAGTAGTCTGATGCAAATGCTCACTGCTAGAGGTTTGTTTTCAGGGCTACCTTCTGAAGACCCATATGCCCATATAGCTAAGGTAAGGGCAGTATGTAAAAGTTGTGTAGGGAGGCCTGATTTGGATTTGGATGTAATAGGGATAAGATTATTTCCTCTCTCACTGACGGGAGAGGCTGCTATTTAGCTCCCTTATAACTCAATTTTCACTTGGAATCAACTAAGGGACATTTTCATAGCACGTTACTACCCGATCTCCAAGAAACTAAACCACAAAGACACAATGAACAATTTTGTGGCACTACCAAGAGAGGCAGCTAGTAGTTCTTGGGATAAATTCACTTCATTTTTGAGAAGTGTCCCCAATCACCGCATAGATGATGAGTCACTGAAGGAATACTTCTATTGGGGACAGAATGATAATAATTAAGCGGTATTGGATACTATAGCGGGTGGTTCTTATGGGGAGTGTCCTTATGCCAAGATTGCCGAGAAGTTAGAGAAAATCTCTCAAAATAATAAAGCTTGGAGTAATAGGAAGTCAGATACTGGGAGAAATACCTCCGCAGTGCAATCCAGTCACAACCCAGCCAGATATGAGATTTGTGAATAGATGGCTCAGATGAGAACTGAGCTTGGTTTGGTATTAAAACATGTCACTAGGGTGCAGAAAAGATAAATGCAGTTAACTAGTTGTCTAAACCACCACCACCAAATGATGAATGTTATTATGAGGAGGATTCCTATGGAGTAAATGAGCAGACGGGGGGTTTCCGACCGAGTGCCCAAGTCTCAAATAAGGATAATTGGCGCCAAGGTCAAGGAAACCAAGGTCGGGTCTATGGTAACTATAACTGTGAGGGTCATTATGTCCGAGATGGAAATTACAACCGCGACAACAACTTCAACAAGGGTAACTATGATAATAGAAATGATAGGAATGAGCCCTATGTTCCTCCTCAAAATCGTGAAGTTACTCCTAGGGATGGTGGAGGTAGTATGGCGCGAGTTGAGGTATATGTTGCACTAAATGATGAGGTGGTTCGATGCTTGTGATGAGAACATTAAAGAGTTAAGGAATGATTTAGTGGGTATTGGGCAGAAAGTAGATACACATGCAATATCGATTAAGCAGCTTGAGTTGCAAATGGCCCAATTATCTGCGACTGTGAACACACGGCAACCGGTCACTCTTCCTAGCAACACTGTCCAAAATCCAAAAAATTATGGACATTGTATGGCAATCACTACTCGGGGTGGTAAGCAAACCATTGACCCACCTATGTCGTCTAATGAGGAAACGGTGTTAAAGATAATGATAAAGTGGTAGAGTTTAGTGGTGAAGTAGGAGATAACACTGGAAAAGATGCTGAAGTTCCTAAAAAGGTAATTCATATGCCTAGACCCCCGCCTTTCTTCAAATATTAGTGAAAAACACCGAGGATGGTAAATATCAGCGTTTTATAACAATGTTCTGGTTACAAAGAAAAGATCGGTCACTTTTGAGGATAATGATAGAATGCAGCATTGTAGTGCTATTGCTACAAGATCTCTAGTACAAAAGAAAGAAGATCCGGGTGCATTCACTATTCCTTGTACAGTCGGGTCATAACATTTTGCGAAAGAATTATGTGATCTAGGGGAAATCATAAATCTCATGCCTCTCTCGATTTATTAGAAATTGGGTTTGGGTGATCCAAAGCCCAGTGCGATGAGGCTACTGATGGCCGATTGAACAATAAAAAGGCCTATAAGGATACTCCATGATGTTCTAGTAAAAGTGGAGTCGTTCATATTTCCGGCAGATTTTGTTATTCTTGATTGTGAAGTCGATTTTAAAGTGCCTATTATTCTTGGGAGGCCATTTCTTTCTACGGATAGAGCCTTAGTTGATATGGAAAAGGGGCTGTTAAAATTTTTATTGAACAATGAAGAAGCGACCTTCAACATTTGTAGGTCCATTAGGCAGAGAGGTGAGCTCCAAGCGGTATATGCTATATCCTACAAAGAAAAGATGAAGAAGCACCATGACCTAAAAATTAAAAAACTAGAGTTAATAGTTTGGGATTTGGTGGTTCTATACAATTCTAGGGTGTGTTTATTTCCGGGCAACCTTAAGTCCAAATGGACTGGCCCTTACTTTGTTATCCAACTATTCCCTCATGGAGCAGTTGAGTTGGAAACCAAGGACAGTGTGCGGTTTAAGGTAAATGGACAACGAATAAAAACCTATTCCGAGCATGCTGAAGCAGCAAATGAAGTAATCGAGGCATACCATCTTGATGAAGTTAGAGTAATCAAGTGTCTTCAGTCGTGCCACAACGTTAAATCAGGCGCTTGTTGGGAGGCTACCAATACTTGTAGTTTTGTTTCTAGTAATGGTAGCATTTTCTACTAATAGGTTTTAAATATGCAGGCACATCACCAAGAAATTCTGTGGCAAATCACCCTGCAACAGTCACTGACGGATACATCGACGGACTGTCGCATGAATCCGTCGTGCCAGGTACGTCTTTCATTTATTTTCAAAATTAGGGCATACACGACGGAACCCATGATGAACCATCACATCTACAACGAACCGTCATCTGGGACTCATTGCGTCATTAACCAGCATACCCGACCCAACCCGGCTGGGGTATTTTAAATATTGTTATCATTTAAAAAACCCCACCCCTTCATTTCAACCATTTCCTTCCCTCTTACTCCCATTTCCCTCCCTTTCAAACTTTCAACTTCCTACCTCTCTTCTCTATCAACTTATCACTTCCCCAAATCCCCAATTCTGGAAATCTTCTTTCTACTGGTCGGAGTCTGCTGCTGTGGTTATGATCTTGATAACCAAGTGCCTCACTTGCTTCTCTTTCTCCTCTTCTCAGGTATGTGTCTCTGATTTCTACCCATTTAGATTGCATTTTTGTTTTTCAATTCGTATTAGCCTATTTCTTATTGGTGGGACTTCATTATTTGATCCAATTTTGTCTGACCTAGGTTAAGAATCCTTGAATTGCCTTGTGAAAACTCGAGAAATAGGTGCTTTAGCATAGCTATTTTGCTAGGTATTTGGGTAAGAAACATATAGGTTAACACTAAGTATTCCATGTGAGTAACAGAGGATGAATGTTGCATTCTCAGTTCTATCACTGAATGACAGAACGAGACCCCGATGACGGACCGTCGTACCCATGATGGGCCGCTATAGGGTCTGTTCCAACACCCCAAAAACCCCACTATTCATTTTCTCTAAGTGTCCACCAACGGACACATGCGACGGACCGTCTTTCCCACAACGGTCCATCCTGCACAACCGTTCTTGTTGTCAGAGACCCTATGCCTAAGGGTCTAAAACTTTTTCTAAGTGTCCTCTTATGAACATCTAAGACGGACCGTCATACCCGCGATGGTCCGTCCTGCACAACCGTCATGACGATCAGAGACCATTGTCCTAAGGGTCTCCATTTTTTTTCATGTGTACTCTGACGGACATCTACGAAGGACCGTCATACCCTCGACGGTTCTTCCTGCACAACCGTCACGGCGGTAAGAGACCCCTCTTCTAAGGGTCTCCAGACTTTTTCTATGTGCCCCACGACGACATCGATGACGGACCGTCATTGTTATGACGGTCCATCATGCTTATCCTTCATCACTGTCAGAGACTTTCCTTCAGGGGTCTCCACATAAACATAGTTTAAGTAAGACATGACGGACCTCATGACGGTCCATCGTACTCACGACGAGCCGTCACCTGGTCCGTCGTGTTTCACTGTTACTGCAGAAATGTTATTACATCTTTGCTCTTATATTTATCTTGTGTCGTCTTTGCTTGTCTTGTTTGCCCCTTCTAGTACTAATATTTTTTTTTATAGGTACTATCTCTAATGTCACCAAAATAAGATCGAGTTTACGCACGTGGGCGTTCAAAGTCTGTCCCCCCGTCTGCAAGACTGGTTATAGGGTCTAATGATGAGCATGATCCCGAGTTCGTTCCCCCAGGCACTGCCACTCCATCATGAGCTGCATGTGCAACCAGAACTACACCCAAAAAGGTGGCATCCGGCGTATTCACTGCCTCCCAGTCTGATGAGGAGTGCACACTAATCGGCAAACCTTCTGGGTCAGCTACACATGAAGAAGGACCGTCTAGCTCCTTAGGAGTTTCGTGGTCGGAAGAAGCCTCCAGGTCCGCAGTAGTCCCTGCACCCGCCACAGCTGCACAGTCTGCATCGTCTGATAAGGCTGACAATCCTGAATACACTCCAGGCTCAGCGACAGGTGCTCTCCCCCCGGTTGCCGACCATCCCAACTGGTGGTGTGTCGACGGGCAATACCAAGTGTATTCAGACGCCAAGTTTCTAAATGATAAAGGCGTCATGACACGGACCCTTACACTGGAGAGACGGGTCCTTACGGGAAGTCTCCCCACCATGCCAAAGATCCACAATCTCTTCACCAGACACCGGCTAAAGTGGACAGTTCGTTTTTTAGGCCTCTATAGTGAGGAGTTGGTCCGAGAGTTTTACGCCTCTTACGTGGATACTCTCCAATCACAGATAGATAGGAGGGGTGCCCCCGCAAAAAAAGCCCCACTTGAGCACGTCCGAGTAGGCGGCATACAGGTCGACATCTCCCTGCCCGCCATCCGTCGGTATCTGTACGGAGAGGATGTTGATGACAACAGGACCCCTCTCACCGCCGAGTTCGACTACCGGTGGAAAATTGTAAAAGATGGCCAATACTTGCGTAAGCCATCGCTGAGAGAGACCACCAAGAGGTGGATAGCCCTGCACTTGTCTATTGATTGAGAGGGTACCAACTGGGCAACGGAGCCGAAAGGAGCCATCAAGAAGGCTAACTTCACCTTCACGGCTAAGTTCTTATGGTTGATTGTTTGCCACAGCCTTTCCCCCACGACTGCTGATAATATAGTCACATGGGATTGCACAGTTCTGATGGCGGCGATGATAGCCGGGTTTGAGGTGGATTTCACTTGGCTTCTATAGGCGGTCATTCACGAGAGGGCTTTCAAGGTCACAACTACTTACCCATTTCCTTGCATGATATTTTCCTTATGCAGGTCACCAGGTGTGCCCATCTGGCACATTGATCAGCTCAAGACTCCGTTGGGCACTGTTGATATCGGCCTCATTAGGGATGACGCTAATGATTTGGCTCCACGCAGAGGGCCCCGCACAGAGTTGCCTCCACTTGTTGAAAATCTGGTTGGTACGGTAGCACATGCTCGAACGGCTACGAAGGCTGCTTCTGAAACCACTAACACTACCCCAGTCGAGTCTATCCCGAGTAGTAGCACTACCCTTAGCTCCTCTCGCTAAGCCCCATTCCCCACTCTGGTCCCACTAGCTAGGGTCCAAAAACTAGAAGCTCAGATGGCCACACATCCGCATCACATCCAGCCTTGGATGCAGAGGTCTATCGCTGAGGTGGAGGAGAGCTTGGAGCGTAAAATGGTCCAGCACACAAAGCAAAAGATCGCTGAGGTTCATCAGTGCTTGGACGCTTTTGAGTTGCGGGTGCTAGCCTGGCCAGCCCCTCAGGTGGACGTGTCACCCTTCAGGCTGCGATTCAGAGTCTGCAAGCGGATATTGATATGATCCTAGAGGCTAGGGTGCCTCAATCTGAGGCCCCTTCTATAGAGACTGCTGAGGACACAGTGATGGCTGCCTTATGTGCCACTTCTGAGATTCCACCACCTCCCCCTCGAGATCATACCAAGAGGCGGAAGGGTCGAGAGGAGCATGAGGCTAGAGCACGAAAGAAGGAGAGCCATGAGATGGAGGCTGCGAGGAGAGCCTCGCTTGTTGATGAGGGGGGCGTCGGATCAGGGCTGTAGAGTCAGCTGCTGGCGCATCTAGCTCCAGAGATGTGGACACCGCGGGAGGTACTACTGATAGTACTGTTGCTGATGAGGACACTAGGGTCCAGACTACAGAGGTAGTGGGTTCCGGGGAACCTGACCCACCAGCTTGCTGATCGTCGGTGCTGTGCGCCCCAGGTTTGCTTCACCTACCACTCTCATATTTTAGTTTTTTGTATGCATTGGGGACAATTTCATATCGTTTTGTTGGGGGTGGGGTAAATGGAATGTGAGTGCTAGGGTGAAGTCTTAGTAGCCCAATTCACGATCCTCATTTGGGGTTTCCTTGCCTGTGTTCTTTTTCCCCAAGAGACTGATTATTTTTATTGTTGAACCGGCATGTCTATATCTTGTGTACATAGTATAACTTTGAAGCATGATGTCTAAAACAAAAATGATATCTTGATGTAACGAAAATGATGCATGACTAGGCATAGTAATTGATAAATGTGTGGCTCTAAGCATGACCTAGCGATACACCACTGCATGACCCTAAGTCTAAAATTCTAGCTAGCTGTCTGATAATCTGGTAGAGTAATGAGATGTCAAGTGAGTGTGAGGAAGATTTGAATAGTCCACTATTTGTACTGACCTAGAATTTGCCGGGTTAGTCCTGCTAAAAGTAAGTTGTAATAGACAATTAGGAACGGATCATAGGCCCTTGTTCAATATAGCCATTTTTTAGCCTAATAAAAAAATGAATGAAATTAATCCCTCTTTGATCCAAATGATTTGAGCTTAAACTAGACTTTTCTTTTTCACCCCAACCGATCTTTTCTGCGAATAATGTGTTGGCCCTGGTATCTCCTTGGACATATGCACCTCAGCTTATGCCAAAATCATAAGTTGAGTGTGGCTAATGCAGTAAAGAACCTGTTCATGGCCCTTACCCACCTTTGGGTATTGTGTACTTTGACTCATGGCAAAGCCATGAGTTGAGGGTGGCTATTATGAGTAATACTTTGGAAAGTGGGGTTTGAAGAACAAAGAGAGAGAAAGAACAAAAGTAAAGTGACTCAAGAACCAATTGAAAGAAAAGGGAAATTTATATATATATATATATATATATATATATAGTAAATACAAGCAAGAAAAGAAGAGAGTCACTTACACAAATGAAGAAAGATAGGAAAATAGCAATGTGAAAGAATATGAGATATTGGGCGAAATAAAATGATAAAAAGTGGTATGTTTACACGATATGTCAAGGTTGGCAAAAAGTCACTAAGGTATACCTAAATATACCCTACCTGACCCTGCGCCTATGTTACAAGTGAAGAAAGTCCTATCGTGATCCTAAGAGTTGTATGGCGAACTTAAAGCAGTGAAAATATGGGCAAACTTATTGCAATATGTATGAATGAGTTGTCAATTTGTTCTGAGAGTGAGTGTTGAAAATTAATCCTTATACTCAAACTGAAATCATTATGTGAAAAATGAGGATGTTGTTTTTAATTGAGGACACTAGTTGCAATACCGGAAATATTGGCACCTCGGTGAGAAATTGAAGAGGATAGAAGTTAGTGCATGGTGAGTCTGTGTCATGGTCTGATTCCACATAATTCAAGCCTAATAGTGATAACATGCATAAATATGATGAGACTGATCATGATTGATAGCCAAATGATTGCGAAAGCTAAAATATGGATATTACTGTACAATGATTTTGTAGTGAGTCATAGTGCGTCGCTTGAGGACAAACAATGAATTTAAGTTGAGGGTGTTGATATACCGTGGTTTCATGGTATTTTTAATACTTTTTCCGTAAGTTTAGTGTGTGTCCAAAAGCCTTTTTGTATTGATTTTTATGTAAGTTTCTCTTTATTTGTAGGAAATCTGTCCAAAGATGAACGCGGAAATTTTTGAGCAAGAAATGCAGAAAAGTTACCACCTACGGATCTTATTACGGTCCGTCAAGCTTTTGAAGGTCCGTAGGTGGTAACATTGTGAAGATGGTGAAGGAAAATGGGGAAGTCTGACCAAGTGTGGGATTGCGGATGTTCATGACCTACCGTCATAGCCACGACGGTCCGTCCTTTTGGTTTTTCACAATGATTAGAGAGTAGTCCCAGTACCCAATTTACAAGAACTTTAAGTGTTATGGAATAGAGTACCTCGACGGACCATCGTGCTTGGAACGGTCCGTCATACCTGTCGTTAAGGGTAATGAAGAGAGCAGCAGAAGAATTTGTGAAGTATGGGACGACGGAGGCCATGACGGCCCATCGTGACCACGACGGTCCGTCACGAGGTCCGTCGACCCAGCAGCGTTTTGATAGATTTTCAGTAATTATAGTCCTTCTTTTATTAGGTTTTTGTTTTTTTATAAATAGTTCAAAAAACCTCATTTTTTGTGTTAGACTTTTTTGTATTAGACTTTTGTTAGTAGACACTTTGATATTATACTTTTTGATTGTTACACTTTTTCTGCAATTGATTGTTAGTGATTTTTTTGATTAATCAAGTGAATTTTTGGATTTTATTCTGTCTCATCAAAGTAAGTGCATGAATTCTAATATTAAATATATGAATATTGTGATTATGACTATGGGTAACTAAACTCTATAACTAGGGTTGTGGGAACCATGGGTGAACAATGAGGTAAATCTAACTAAAATAATAATTCCAAAATAGTGTCTTGCATGTATTGATAATTCTTTCGTTTAGAAGTTTTTTAACGAATGGCCAACGTTAGATTTCGCCTTAATGCTACTTGTCGGACAAAGGAGGTAGATAATAGGATAAGAATTATTAATATAGATTTAGTGTATACTATCTAATAGGCTAGTGCCGATTGGTACGAGGTAATAACTTAGTCAAATATCTAATACAATGCTTAATATGAGGTGAGGTAAAGGTAAGGGTTAGTATTAGCAACACACGTAGCCGGACCAAGGTGCGGAGTGGAATTTTCTAGATGCCGGACCAAGGCTTTAGAAATACATAACTTATCACTTTGCATGCAAGATACCAGGAAAGAATTGTTATAGTAGAATTATCAAGTTAAGAACCTATGGGGAACACTTAAACCCTAATTATTTTTATTAATTGATTAAACTCCAAGATTTGAATCTGTTAGTTGTTTACATTAATTTAGTTTGTTATTTTCATTCATTTAGAAATAAACCCCCCCCCCCCTTTTATTATCTTTTGTTTTCTAATGAAATAATTGACTAAATAATAGTAATAATACATTAAAGTTAAGTCTAAACTATTTTCCTCGTGGGAACGATCCCAACCTCATCAGGTGGGTTCTTTACTTGATACGACCGCTTTACTTCTTATTTGAAAGTAAATTTGAGTGTATCAAGGCTGCCCAAGTTAGTGTCCACCAATGGATGCAACCCTTAATCCATTGTCCAATCGATGGACACTCAGCTAATTTTTTTGAAGACTGAAAATGGACAGTCTCTGAACTTAGCGATGGATGTACAACAAGAAGGTGAACAATGTCCGTCGATGGACACACGATCCGTTGATCGTGGTCTCGTCTTTGATGGGCTGGTTTTGCTGCACGTTTTAAATTACTTCATTTTATTAGTACGCTTAGTTTAGAGATTAATTAGGGGTTCGGGGAGGTATAATTAAGATAATTAATAACCTATATAAAGAACCTAACCTAATTTGACTAACCTAAGCCCTCATAATTCACAAACCCAAACTCTCTTCTTTCTCTCTTCTTTCTCTCTCTAGTTGAAGAACTCCATAGGAACAATGTCAAAAAAAGGGGGGGGGGGTTCTAGGGATGCAATCAACAAAATTTCTCCATAAATATTCTTCAAACAATAAGGTATGGGATTCCTTTCACCTTTGGGACTTCTCTCCCCAAAGAGTTCCATCAAATTGATTTCAAAAGTATGAAATTCAAGCGGGTCTTTTCCAATCTCAAAATTGATCTTGTGAATTACATTTTTATGGTTTATTTTGAATATAATGAGTAGATTATCATGTATGATAACTCAATTGTGTTATTTGTTGATGTATTGGTCTAGTTTGTGGAAGATGACATATTCCCCTTAACGCTAGGTTATGATCTTGATATGAATTGTGTAATGTTGGTTAAATTAACTTGGTTATTGGTAAAATTACTACTAGATGATGTTATTGTGTCAATTATGAATATATTAAGATTAATTATAGTCCTATCATGCTAGTTTTTGAGTAATTGATCTAGGTTATGGAATATGTTATGAATTCGGCCTAACTCTCTTATCTTAAGCTATAAACTAGTAATGAACTGTGACGTAGTGATTCAATTGTCTTTGTTGTCATGTTGGTTTTTGATTTTTGATGATATCACACTATTTTTTGGTTGAGTTAAGGGTTGATGGTAAGACCTTGATGATGGATTATTGAAGGAGACTTGGTAATTCTTGTGATCACTATTCTTTACTTCAATTATGGTTACTTGAGATTGAGTGATGATGTTACATTGAATTATATCTTGTATTAGGATTGATAGGGTTTGTATGATGTTGAATTGAAACGTCTTGACTATGGTTTGTGAGGTATTGGATAAGATGTAAATGATATAAGGATGGTGAGAACTTACCAATGTTCCTTATATTGATGTGAATGTGTAAATGTGCTAACATCACTTATGTGAATTGTAATGAAAGGATTATACTCATGCAATTCTTATTGAGCTATGTTGATGAGTATACAAGGGTTAGACCCTCTGACCTTCATTAAGCAATGATGATAAATACAGGCATTAAAGACATTTCATAATAAGACTCTTGCTTAGAACCGAGTAAACTAGAGTGAAGAGTGTCCCTTCCCACATCGGGAAGGTAGGATCACTAAGGTACTCTTGAGATTGGAGGCTATAATGCGTGTAGCATAGAGAGGGTCCCAACTATATCTTCTAGTTTTTGAACTATGTTTCCCCCATTGAAAAACTAGCTAGTGGATCCACATAGTTGTTATGTTCATGTTTTGGTACTACCTTGGCAAGTAGTTCGCCTTCCTTCGGTGTAGTGTTGCATAACACCAGATTCCACATTATCTAATGTGGTATACGTGGGTTAAGGCAAGATGTTCCTAAAAGGTAAAATGAACTAAATGAATGAACTCTAACTAGGATAACCTAAAGGGTTTATATTAGTCTAGGTAGTGGTATGAGACTCTACCTAAACATTGAACTAGTTGGACTTGAGAGAAGTTTTAGGAGGACGATCTTATATATGAATATTCATGTAATTGCATGTGCTATGTAAATGATGTTCTTGAAGAATGGTGATACTACATGATGGTTAGTTTTACTTATGAATATGTGTTTGGTCTCTATGTCTAAAGTATTTTATATGTACTCCTAAATGATATGCTATGTGAAGTTGGATGTTAGTCATGGTTTTTTCTTGGGTTAATTCATTGAATTAGGTTATGGGGCTTTGCTTGGTCATTGCACTTGTTGACTTAATGAGGGTTCATGGGTAATTGTCTTGGTTTGATTATGTTGTAATGAAATCTTATCTACGCTTGTTGGTACTATAACTTGATGATAGATTTACCTTGACAAAGTGTTCAATTATGTGATAGGCATGTTGAATTGACTACATTTAGTACTTGTTGGTCTTGTGATGTACATGCTTTGGACTTAATGACTATGTCTTATTGATGGGTATGGTCTTCTTGAATATGCATAAGACTTTCTAAATGTAAAATAACATGTTTTAATGAAATGTCCCTGTTTAGCATGATTTGATAATATATGTGCATATGGTCTCATACTTAGTACAAGTGGTGTACTAACACCATTTTCTTCCTTTCCCCCCAACATTTTAGGTTCTGACCGTTGAAGTACTTTGAGATGACTTTGAAGAAGACTTCGAATTCTCAATCATCCAAGTTGGTTAGGTCCTCACTTTCCGAGGGCAATGCCAATATCAAGCTACGAGGTTTTTTTAGTTTTAAGACTCTTATGTTCTTTCCTTTCAATTGTGTATTAAACTTTATATAGTCTATATGTGGCTTTATTACTTTGATGTATGGTCTAGGACAAAATTGTTGTACTCTTGTTAGATGGTTATGAGATGATACATCCCATTGAGACTGTTATATCTTACATATCTATGTGCCATAAAAGTTGAATACTATGTAATCTTCTTATATGAAGGGTCTATGTATACTCGATATAAATATTATGTGTATGTAGAGGTCTATGTAAACGTCATTGTAGAAGTAATGAAAAGTTTTAAATTTTTCATATTTTTGATCTACGAATGTAATATTGTAAGCTAAGAGACTAGTCTTAATCGTCAAAGAGGACGCCGACACCGATTACGTCTAGGGGGTACTCCCCAGATGTGACATTAACCATCTTCCTTTTAGATTATTTATCTATAATGGAGTAAATAATAAAAACTATCATTAGTAGTTAATCAACAAATTTGGGCTGCTTGATCAAGACCAAAACAATACTTGGCAGTAAATCTATAATTGATACCATCAAGGGTGTTCTTCCCACCCATTCTCCTCTAATTTTTTTCTTATACTATACAACCTTCTTATAAGGTCCTCTGAAACTCCTTGGGCTTCACATTATTGGAAAACAGTATACAAAGGGATGGCATGAAGTAAGCTCATGCAATACTCAATTAAGTGTCATATATATACACTTTTCAATGTTCAATCCTATAACCAGTTCCCCTGACTNCCCCCCCCCCCTTATTTTACGATACAAAACAGTCCCCATGACTCACAATGTGGAGATAACAATATTAACACATCACTTCCAATCAACATCCGTGAGTTCCAACTAACATTTAGATTCTCAAAACAACCTCACAATCAAAATTTAAGGGGACTAGACTACATGTCTAACCCAACAAGCACCTCCTTCCTGAACATTCAACAAGCTCACAGCATATAGAGGCAACACTCCTCAGTTCATTAACGCATACAAACTTTTTACATATAATGCAAGAACAAGAGAGAGATTAAAATTTCCACAAGTTACCTTGCTAGACATAAACTTCACTTGCCAAGACATGGATTCTTCAAGGTTTAGGTTGTTATTTCTCACATACCTTGTTGTTAAATCAGATTATTCACTGGATTTTTTAAAGATTCTACCAGCTTGTACTTTTGAAACAATGGGTTTGCTTAAGATATTAATGGTGAAGCTATAGTCTAGAATTCTTGGAGCTTCCATGGCTTCCCCTGGTAGTAATTTTCTAAAAAAATAAGTGATATGATAAGCTTGATGCTTTAAAGGCTCAATTTTGGACGTTTTCCCTTTAATAAATTGGGAAAAAACATGGTCCTTTACTTTAATCAAGCAGGTTCATCACCTCCTTAATTTCTGCTACAAGTTTTTAAGTAGTTGCTTCAGCTACTTGCCCTTTTCACATAAATGCAGTCCACTAATTTTAAGTAGGTGAATAACCTACTTGCTCCTATTTCACTCAAAATGCATTCCACTAATTCTAAGTATGTGCATCACCTACTTGTCACCTACAAGCATAGTTTAGTCAAGCAAGCACCTCAATTGTTTTACAATGTTTTCCCCATTTAAGTTTCTTTAGAAGACCGTAATACTAGTACGCACTTGACCACTTTGACTGTTACATGAATACCATCTTTTACTATCCCGAGTTTGAATTTTGAGTTCAATTATTTGTATATGTGCAGGAAGGCACGTGCGGGGTATTACAAATTTTAACATATTCTATTGTCACCAGTCGCATAGAAAATCGAGGCCATAACTATACCATGAGGAAATTTTTAAGCGATATGTACATGGAATTAGTAATGTAGAATATAGGCGTGTACAAAAACTAAAATTTATATTAGACAAATAATTAAAGTCTTTATAAATGATATAATAATGGAATATTTGATATATAGATTTGTTGTTGATGATATATTAATTAATAAAAATATTTCCTTATGTAATTAATTTTCAGATTTCAATTTAGCATATTTTAATTCAAGGTAATCATTAAAACTGAAAGTAAAAATTTCTATGAAGATTAGGAAATGCATGTTTGACAAAAATATTGTTATTATAAATATAATGTCATAAGAATACTTGATAGATAACCTAACTTCTAAATTAAAAATAAACATGTAATATAATACTCTTTGTTGTGTCGTAATTTTACTATCTTTAGAATTTTTTTTAAAGATGTTCTATAAAACAACAGTAGAAAAACACATAGAAAATAGTCGCTACTTTATTTTTTCAAAGAAATTAAGAAACCTTAATTTTAAAAGGCTCTAACCAATTAAGTCTTTATAAATTTAGTAAAATGAGTAAGAGATCTTCATTTACACTTCAAGAAAGTCTTTAGAGCACTTAGAGTGCCCTCTAACACGCGGTTATCGTACGATTTGACCAAATCTTTTTTGACTAACTTTTGAAAGAAATGAACATTAAAAAGATAATTTTACTTTATTTTGCTTGCTTACTTCTTTTATTTTCATTTCATTTATATATAAATATGTGATAATTTAAGAAAACACTTGAAAGGAAAATAACTTAAGCGATTAAAATAATTAGTAATTTTGTCAGAATAAAGATAAAAAAAATTTAAATAAATTAAAGCCGCTAATAATTAATCAAATTTGTTAAAATAGACTACAATAAAATATTAATAGAAATCATAACCAATTTATCAAATTAAGATACAGAATTTTACGATTTCTTGTTTTTAGTACCACAATCTGCAATTTCTTCAAACTCATTTAAAAATATTAATTTGATATATTACTTTAAATTATCCTAAAATAAATAGTATTAAGATAAAATAGATATTGTGGGCAAGTCCCAAAATCATTTCAATTGAAAAATACACTAAAAGTTTAAGAAATAAATACAAACGAATGGTCTTAAAGAATTTAAATATCATATCTTACACCAATTTGATCAATAAAGGCAAGAAGCTATCTAAAATTAACTGAATACAAATTAACTGAACAGAAGTGAGAGTTTAGACTTAATACAACTGATTAAATAAGAAATAAAGAGTGATAAGATACAAAAAATTCTAAAAGTAAACTTCACAACGAAAAATAGTTCATCTTTGGGGGAATTAGATTAAAATATTGACTATTCTAGCGTAAGAGTTAATAATAAACAAAGAATTATAGAATGAACATTAAATAATGACAATGAAATATTTAAGAGTAAAGGAGAAAGTGATTTGGGCCTTTCTTGGGCCCAATACTCTGCTGCTTTTGGGGTTTAACCCAATTTCATTTTGTATACAGCAGTCGTATATCAGTGTATAAAAGCATAATACAACCAATTTTGGACTTCCATACAGTCACAAATCAACCTCAAACACTGTATTTAACCTCCGAGGACCTGTTTCTTAGCATCTTTTTGATAGAACAATATGGGCTGACTCGAGAAAAAATTAAATTGGGCCTTCAAAGCACAATGGATATGAAAGGACCAGTGGACTTCATAGTGGTAAGCTCACAACAAAAAAAATGAAATAGTAACCTGAAAGAAAACTCAATCCTAAATTAAAATCTGGACACAAATAAATAAATAAAATTTATCAAAGAAGAAACTCAAAGATTTATACCTATTTTATTAACTGTCAACTTCACAAATGAAGCAATAAAAGAGGACAGTAGTTGCAATACTGGAAAAATTAGCACCTAGGTGAGAGATCGAAGAGGATAGGTGTTAGTTTGTGGTGTGTCTATGTCATGGTCTGATCCACATAATTCAAGCCTAATTGTGATAACATGCATGCACATAATGAGTATAATAAGGATTGATAGACAAATGATTGCGAAAGCTAAAATACGGATACTCTTGTACAAAGATTTTGTAGTGAGTCATAGTTAGTCGCTTGAGGAAGAACAACGAATTTAAGTTGAGAGTGTTGATATATCGTGGTTCCACGGTACTTCTAATGCATTTTACTTAAGTTTAGTCTGTGTAAAAGCCTTTTTCTATTGATTTTTAATGTAGTTTTCTATTTATTTTTAGGAAATATGTCCAAAGGAGAACGCTGAGATTTTGAGCTGAAATTGCAGAAGTGACCACCTACGAACGTCACAACGGTCTGTCGTGATTGTAACGGCCTGTAGGGGCCAACCTTCGTGAGAATAATGGATGCTAAAGGAAGTTGGGGAGTTCTGACCAAGTGTGGGACTATGGAAGTTCACGACGGACCGTCATTAGCCACGAAGAACCGTCCTACACATTCGTCAATGCTAACAGAGAGAAGTCCTAGACCCTAAATTCAGAAGATTCTATGTGTCGTGGAACGAAGCCCCTCGACGGACCGTCGTGCTTGCAACGGTCCACCACACCTGTCCATCGAGGGTAACAGAGAGTTGATGAAGAAAAGCGGCATAAAAAGAGCTAAGTAAGGAGCGACGGAAGACCACGGCGGTTTTTCACGAGGGTAGTCAACTCAGACGCATTTTGACCAGATTTTTCCTTAAATAGATTTCCCTCTTTTATTTGGTTTTGCTTCTTACAAATAGTCGGAAAAACCTCATTTTTTGGGTTAGACTCTTGGATAATTTTTAGTTTTATTGTCTTAATATTGAACATTTGATTTTGTGATTTAATATTACTTTTGCGGAATCGATTATTGGTTTTTTTTGTGATTTATTTTAGTAAATTTCTGGATTTTGTTCATTCTCATCAAAGTAAGTGCATAAATTCTTACATTATTATTATTATGAATTGTGTGATTATTAGCATGGGTAACTAAACTCCATAACTAGGGTTGTGGGAACCATGGGTAAATAACAAGGTAAAACCTAACTAAAATAACGATTCTAGAATAGTGTTTTGCGTGTATTGATAATTCTTTTGCTTAGAAGTCTTTTTAACGGATGGCCAACCTTAAAACTCGCCTTCTTGCTACTTGCCGGACCAAGGAGGTAGATAATAGGAAAAGAATTATCAACATAGATTTAGTGTGATAGGCTAGTGTCGGTTGGTACGAAGTAACAACTTAGTCAAATATCGAATATGATGCTTAATATGAGGTAAAGATAAGGTTTAGTAAAGAAACACACGTAGCCGGACCAAGGTGCAGAGTGGAATCTCTAGATGTCGTACCAAGGATTTAGAGATATCTAACTTATCAATTTGCATGCAAGATACTAATAAAGGATTGTTATAGCTAGAATTACCGAGTTAGGATCCTGTGGGGAACACTTACGCCCTAGTTACTCTCATTACTTGATTAAACTCCAATACTTGAACCTGTCACTTGTTTATTTTAATTTAGATAATTGATTTCATTAATCAGAACCCCCCTTTAGTTATTTGTTTTCGTGAAATAATTGACTAAATAGAAGTAATAATAGAATAAAGTTATGTCTGAACCATTTTCCTCGTGGGAACTATCCCAGCCTCACAAGTTGGGTTCTTTACTTGATGTGACCTCTTTTACTTCGTTTCGAGAAGTAAATTTGAGCGTATCATGCATATGAAAACTATCCTTTTCTTAGTCACCATGAATCTAACTTACTCATAGGTATGCATGAGGTGTGTAAGTACATTGGTAAACATGATCACATAATGGAAACAATATGGTATTGAGGAAGCCACCCTCTAAAGATCACAAAGCATGTACAACATCCCTCAAGTCTAAAGTCACACATATAGAGAGCATTTAGGAACTATAGACCACAAACTCACATTACATCATAAGAGACAAGAACATATTCAACATTTGAATAGAAGACTTTTAATCATTCTCAAGACTACACATTATACAGGGTTACATAGTTAGGGGTCATTGTAGGATGTAATTCATCACAACCAAACATATACCAAAGTTAACCCTAACATATTCATTCACATGTTCATAACATTAGCAATACACCCTAGATCATAAATTAGAATGGAAGACTAGGCATAAAACTTAATATGTGTGATCATCATAACCACAATTTACCAAACATCAATTTGCCTTCAAGGACATGATCATAAAATATAAGAATGTACAAGAATATAAACACTACCACCATAAGTGGACCATACCACGCAATGTACAAGTCAATATCTATTATATCCTAAGTAGAGAAAATAGGTCAATTTACCAACTCTCCAATATTTGATCATCATTGATAAAATCCTAACAAATTATAATCAATTCACATATATCACAATAGCAATAGGAAATTCAACATAGTCGAATCATCATCTCATAAACATCTTAACAAGATCACAATACCCATATCGTAAGCTAAATTGAGAAATTAGAAGGATAATGGGTTCTTCATGAAATTTGATTGAAATTCATCATAAAATCAGTACCTAATGATAAATTAATCATTAGAATGTCTTTGGAAAACGTTTGACCATGAACCCATGCCTAGATTGAAAGATAGCAATTTTGTTCAAGAATTCTCTTTTAAAATTTTTTGAAAGAACTCCTCAGATGAAAGGTAAATTAAGGATCAAGGATTACCATACCTTAATACATGATAATACCACTAAAAATTGAAAAAAAAAACCATTAGAATCCATCCCCTAGGCTGTTCTTGAGCTTGATATCCAATGAGGGTTCTAGACGGAGTTTGTTTTGAGAATAAAAGGTTTTCATTTTGAAGAATGAATTTTAAAGGGGGTTTCATATTTTTAAAAAACATAATATGCCTAATAATATACAAAATAATTGCCCATACCCTATCTGGAACGTGGTCTGAATTTCCCAATTCAACCCTTAACTTGGTAGTGTAGAGACAGAAAGTTGCAGGTCCATGTGAATATGGCAGTCGACGGACCGTTGATGGAACGACTGTGCCATTCTGCACTATGCGTTTTGGACAAAGACCTCATATTTTGGGGCTGAGATCCCACACATAAGTGTGTAGGAACTCCCCCAATCGATGGACCGTTGGTCAAAGGACGGGACGTCGTTGCCAAGGCAGTGTCTTACCAACTTTTGAGTCCTCCTCAAGGACCCCTTGGTGGTCCTTGGGGATACGTGCCAGAATATTTTGACCCTTAACACGATCATATACATGTTAGGGTCCCATCCTATAATTTAAGGCACCAAACAATACATAAAACATTCAGAAACACACTAGAACGTCTAAAGACTAACTTTCGCATGTCTTTGTCGTTCTTGGACGTTTGACCTCCAAACTTCTTCAAATCAATTATACAAGTTGTAGAACACTTTATTAACATGTTATTAACCTTTTAAGGCACAGGTGAGTTTCTACATACCTTAGTTCATTTTGAGGGTCTTAACACATGTATTATACATAGTTACAATATTCAAACATTTCCATTTAGATCTATGACAATGTTAGGAAAACATATCCTAATAACTAAACAAAAGGATCCATTCTAAAATACCTGTGTTCATCCTAACTGATGGTCAAGAAAAAATGAAACAAAATCAGGATTTCAGCATCATGCCACTGGTCTTTGTTTCCTATTTTACAAGTATATGAATGCATGGAACATTCCTGAAAATAAGGCGTAATGAAGTAATATGAATGTGAGGAACATTACTATGTTACGGTCAAATAAAAATTAAAGAAGTTGGAACTTCACAAAAAGCGGGAACACGTTAAACAATAAGTGCAAAGGAAAACAACAAGATTATGTGATGTTCACACCGAAACAGGCAATGACAGATGAAAGAAACTCAATACTATTCACATGCATGACTCTGCTCTTAATACAAAAAAAGTCAAAACCTTCCCAAATAGACGATAATAGTAATCAACCAATCAATCAAAAGGCAACCTCATGCATCTATTTAGCAACTACTCAAACTTAGCCACAATCAACACCAATCCTATATGGCTGAAAGAAATCATACTTTTAATTTGTATCCTGGATGAGGAAAGATGTCCCTAATACAGAATGCCAACACATTAGAGCTACACAAGTTGAACAATAAGTGATTAAAGCACCCAAATATTCTATTTTTTTATAAGCTCCATATACAACTGTTTTATAGAGTAACATAAGATTTTCTTTGATTGAAATTGGTTTGGAAGAAACACTAACACTAGCCAACATTACTAAGAAAGAAAACTAAGCAGCCTACAAACATCTTGATTTTAGAGAACTGATGTTACTTGCGTCTCTCCCAGGGGTAGCTGATACTTCTCAATTGCGGGTTTATTCATGGGAAGTCTCAATCAGCCAGAAGCAAGAATGACCAACGTCTTCAAAATGCAAATCATGTGGTGAGAAAATATTCGAACACTTCCAGATGATGAATTGACCCTAAACTAGCACCAAATGTGTATTCATGGTTAGACGACCAAACTCCAATAGTGAGTGATAGTGTTCATCAGAGGAAGCCCGAACATCACATTGCAAACATACTTTACAAAGAAATGAATGTATCGAATTTGAAGTGACTTCGGCCTCCAAGTAGATGCTATGAAAAGTGTAAAATCAAATCCAGGGGTCATCCAATTCAAGAAGATGGCTCTTTTCTCAACACCTTTCTTTCTGATAAAGATTCCCCATCTCAATGATGGTTTCAGTTTGAGCCATCCAACAAAAGTTTTTCCTTAACGGTTACGGTCCTCATAAATACCATAGCTTAAAAATGTACTTGGTATGCATGGTGATCCACATGGGTAATTATTATATTCTGAGGTACTAGAAGAATCATAATGCTGGCCACTCATGTTGAATATATGAGAAGATGTTGCATGTCGACATTCTCTTACATTTCATGACTTCTAGTGCATATATCTTCCTTTTTAAAGAAGTAATAAGCTCCTTTATAGGATGAATTAGGAGTTGCAGCAGTAAAAGAGTTTTAAAATGATGGCTCTGGTGGGAGAAGATCCATTCTACTCTCACTTCCAGGTGGTTGAGCTTGTTGCGTCATGCCTACAAAGTTGTTATGAGGAAATGAAGCACCACTTAGATGTTCATTGACACTAAGATTGGTGTTTTGAGACTTTGTGGTGTATAAGACTATCGCTATACCCTGGTAAAATAGAGATATGTTCATTATGAAGCAAAACATTATAAAAGATATGGAAGTTACAAATAGGTGTTATTGCATATCTAATGAGTTAGATCAAATGGGCAATTATTAATACAAATATTAGCCTATAGTTAAGTAAGAGTTACAAAGCATTCAAGTGCTTAACTAGAATGAGATAATGTCATATATGGCAGCAAAATATAAATCTTAAGGTACTTTTTCCCATTTCTTTTTTTAATAACCGAGAAATTCATTTGTGATCCGCCCTTTGAGCCAATCACAACCTTTTAAACTCGGTTGATGATGGGCCTGCCCCTTTACGCTTCTCTGCTTAAATACCGGGCTTCAGTTTGCATGGTGTTGTACTTTGTCCCATTTTACGAGACAACTTACTAAGTATGATGACCTATGTTGCTCAGATTCTCCAAATAGGTTAACAAACCCATGCTATATCATCCAAAAAGGCACTAATTTTGGAGGATCAAACACAAACCCGTCAATATTTTAAAAGTGCTAAGAAACATAGATGGTTATTAAGAAGTAAATTTACTTAAAAATAACATCTTTTTAAGAAAGTAATTTGTATTCTGTTACAAAAATCAAACCTGCCACAATATGTTACACGTTTACTAATTGCAAATAGAGGACATTGTCAGGAAGATCTTCAACTTTATTAGAAAAATTAAAAAATGCCTAAAACATTCATCACTGATTCTAGATCTTCCATATACTCTTGTTTACACCAAAAACGAAACGAAAGCAAACAATTCATCTTCATTTTTTGTCTGTTGTTGCTTTTTTTCTTGAAGCATCCGAAATTCCTTTCTTTCCACACAGACCACCAAATACATGGGGGGATGATCTTTTATAAGTTGGTTCAGAGTAATACATCACATTATCGTACTTAAGACTATTTTCAAACTGATTCAACACTATTGCAGTCTTCTTCTATTGAGATCTGCGACAAGCTATATTTTCTAAAATAAGGTGGAATTGTTGGAGGGAGTACTATGTTGAAACAATGAATAACATGCTTAGACAAGAATTCACTTGTGAAACCTATAGTGGGTTTATTTCTAAAGCAATACAGCAACAGATCTAAGATTGTTCTTGCCTGTGTACGTGTGTATAATAAAGAATGCAGAAAGCCTAGAAGTGACAACTCACATGTATAACTCTCTTTATTGAGTATTGACGATCAAAGGTTACAACTTACAGTGCTCTACAGATACTAACATAGATATAAATAAATTTGTTTTTCCAACTCTTGAGTTGTTAAAGCTATATGTCGAATTTTGATGTCTAAATGAATAAAACTATTCCCAAATAACGCATAACTTTTGGATATGAAGGCATAGTTGATTAAATCATGAGAAAGAGAAAGCATGTCAAAAAGACAAACCATGTTGCAGGAAACAATTTATCAAGTTATCAGAAGATCACTAATCATAGACTGGCAAAGGACGGGAACACGGTAACACAAGTCTAGGACAACACTGTCTTAGTCTTAATAAAAGGGCATGCAGAGAATATCTCATGTGTTATTTACACTAAATGTTCAGGCTCATGTTACTGGATGTGTGGAGTTTCTTATAATTTATATTCATATTTAGCAATGAATTCTCTTTCATTTATCAAAGGACCTCCCAAAAAAGCGAACTCAGTAGTAAAAGCAAAACAAAGAACACAATAGAACACACTTCAAGATAACATTTTTTAAGCATCGAACTAATATCTTGCATCCGGTGGCATAAAAATATACCTCCCAACTTCATGTTAAATCCTGAATTAAAAGGAGACTGCTCTGATGAAGTTGAAGCAGGAAGACTTGACAACTTGAGTTGATGATCAAATGAATTAGGATGGTTCTGAGAACCAGTTGAAAGATCATACTAAGGAGCATCTAAGGTTTTATTCTGATTAAGGCTTAAAAGAGATTTTCCATTATATTCAAAACATGTATCTAGTTGCCATATGCCTTCTTGGCTATGTCGTCCACATATTCCTGCAAGAAGAGTTTGATGTTTGCTTAAGCTCTTCCTCATACCGGGAAGTTACAATCCATAGTCAAGCTTATCCAAATGGTAGTAACATGTTAATTATTAATAACCACTACTTTCACAATTTTACAATATGACAGAGACAAAAGGAAGAGTACAAACCACATCAAAATATAGGCTAAATGCAATAGCTGCCAAGTCGGTATATGAACCCTCATTTCGTCATTCAAGCTCATATCATATCATAATAAAAATAATAAACAAAATAAAAGTGAAAAAATACATTAAAATTATATAAAATTAAAAATAAATAAAATAAAAGATAAAATTAAAACAATAATAATAATAAGAATAATAATACAAGTTCCATACGAGACTAAAACCTAAACTCAACAAGTAGTTATTACCTATTATTGATCTTTTACCTCCATTATTCCCTATCTGTAGATATGTATGTATTGACACTAACAATTGTAGGTATTTGGAGACCACTTCATTCCATATAATTTTAGCCCTACTCTGTCCCCTTTACCACCTACACTTCATGTTTCACACATACGGACCGGTGCATCTATAAGTCAATGCAGAACATGTTCAAGCTATCTCAAGAGACCTTCTCCAAGTTTATCCTCAGTGTGTGATACTTGCACTTCTTTGCGAATGCGGTCATTTCTAATCCTATCTAATCTGGTAAAACTGCACATCCATCTTAGTATCCTCCATATGCATCTCTATGACACTTATCTTGTATATATGTTTCACTTTACCTAACATTCAGTACCAGACATGATACAACAACGTCAATCTTATAGTTGATATATAGAGCTTATCTTTCACTTTGATATGTATCCTTCTATAATATAACACCATAGTAACAACTTCTCCATTTACACTATCCCATTTAAACCCTAAGAGTAATATCTTCATCTATAATTACATTGTCTTGATAAAACGAACCTAAATAACTAGACCGTTTGGAGTTTATCACTATGATACAATCTATTCTCACCTCAACTTCTCTCCTCTCATGTTGACTAAACCTGTAATGCAGGTTCTTAATCTTACTTTTACTTATCCAAAAACCCTTACTCTATAACATGCTTCACCATAGTTCAAGGTTAGGTTGATATCCTCGTTTCAGCAATAAACATAATATCATCATCATTTAAAGAGGCTAAAACAACTTTAGTAGAAAAATTGTGCAAATTGCATAAAAATAGGGTGGCGACTGGAAGATCAATATTGGATTTAAATAGGCAAAAAACAGATTTAGTAAAATACTCGATCTCAAATACATTACGGTCAAACACGGTTGGGCCAAAATATTTGTGTGGTGAATTACAAAAACCTATATTTAAGTCATTTAGGGACGTGCTTGATAGCACCCATTTCCTTGACTTCGGTATCCAAAATGACAAAGAAAATATTGTTTTTGGAGGTGCTGGAAAAGATGAATTTTTCTCTACTTTGCTGCAAGCAAATTGAAGAGCATAATATTTTTTATTCTCTTAAATTTACAAAATAATTCGATCGGTCCACAACTTATTAAAAAGAAGAAAAGAAATCAAACATAATTATGTAAAAGAGAAAAATTAATTCAAGAATACAAACCATTTGATACTATGAAAGAGAATCAACTGAATGATAGCGTCAACCTGAGATTAAACCACACAACTCATAAATACTGCTAGAAACAACCCCGACACTCTTCATATCATCAAGATAATAGACATAGAGTTTTCCACTAAGAATATAGATTTTATCATGCTCCACAAGAGCATCCCACATCTTATTTGACATTCCACTTCCCAGGACAATTAGGTGAAAAATAAAAAGAAATGTTGGATATAACCATATTTATCAAATTAATTTCCGATGTTATCGGATTGATATTATTAAAATTTGTAGCCTCTGAGAGTGTATAACGATGAGCAATGGAAATTCTTCCACCGTATATGTGCCAGCTTTATTTAGCCTCTGGTGGAAGGATCTATTTTTTCCTATCTTTTATGATCTCCAAACAACATCATTTAATGCGGGTGGATAATGTTTCTTAATACACTGAAGAATAAGACAGTAACGGAACTACAACATATAAGCTAATGGAGATTTGCATAAAAATTGCACATAATTTGACATTTAACATACTCACATTCTCCTCGATGATCCTTCACACTAAAGGCTTCTGTTTTAGCCTCTCGAATATGAATCCCCTCATGATAACCTCATAAAACATTAAGCCTAGCCTGAAGTTTTGCTTCTAATCCAGCTAGAGTTGTCTGTAAATGTAAACTTGCCAAGACTACCTACACCTTCCTAAAATATAACTTGCAAGTCCCCTCTTAGAAGCGGCCTTTTCCCATCACACTCCTTCACAATCTGAGATTTAAATTCTTCTTCACTCAATCCATTATCGTCCTCATTATTGAAATCTCCTCCAATCACAACAAAATTTTGTTTAACAGTGGACTCCTGGCGGACTGTTACAACATGGCCTGTATTTCTATTAAGCTAGACAATATGGATAGCATAACCCTGTTCCCCTTCTACTTTCCCTCCTGTAAAGAGAGGCAGTGACAATTTAGACCTGAATTGAAGCTACAAATTTCTCCCATTTTGGCCCTTCAATTCAATTTGGAGAAAGCCGACATCATTATTTAGTTGTTCATATCAAGGTGGAGTGTATAGTCATTAAAAGCAAAATTACATGGAACTCAAATAAGTAGGCCCAACTCAAACCCCAAAAGCTAGCTATTGAAGTGCAAGAGAAAGAAGGTTGTATAAACTCCACCTCCGGACAAATATAGTAGTATCGCTGTTATACTGGACCATAACAAACCACCAAGCTCCGCATCCGTCATCCTCGATGGATGTATGCTAGACATTACTAGCCCAAGAAAAACACTGCAATACCAGCGTTACCCTCCAAGGCACAATGGACTGAAAGGGCGATGGTGGATCTAATACCATGTAACAACATTGGGTTTCAAATCCCAAAATCTAGCTATTGAGGTGGGAGACCCCAAGGCTACATAAAGCCCACCTCGACACATAGTAGTACTGATGTGGGAGTGGTCCACAAAAAAATTGAATCATTACTCTAGCTTTTGATGAAATCGCCATAGTTGTAAAGAATAGAGTGGCAAAGAACCTAAAGGCTTTGATTCAACTTCAACAAAGGCACTATTTCTAACCAACACTATAGAGAAAAGAATAAAGATTGCATATTTTTAGTAACATCCAAATGTTAGTCATGCTAATTGCTTAATTTATTCCTTTACGTAATTAGTATCCAATGGAAGACTAGTCATAAATCTATACAACTTTAAAGAAGAAATTTATGACAAGAAATCAAGTTAAATACATATTGAAGTTTGGAACTATCATATATACAATAATGTGAACTATATTGTGCCTATTGTATCAAATGTTCCTGAAGTTTCTCTAAAATACATGATGCATGGTTTCCAACCAAATGACCCTTTTAAAGCATGTTTTCGCATGGTTATCATACTTAGTCCATTATTGTACTAAAACCATTCTTCTTCATCTTTTTACACCAAATGTAGACGGCAGCGGCTAAAGGACCTTTCCTAGAATGAAGAGCTTGGATTACTTTTCCCAAGTAACTATCGAATCTTGAAAAGGTTCACATAAATTATATAATATCACGGAGTACTTTAATGTGAGCAGAGCATATTAAGCATCAGATATGAAGAGAAAGAAAATAGTTCATTCCACTCTGATTGAAGCCAGGGCCCTTTTCCATTTAGTATGCTTTATATCTAACCACTTATGGAGCTCTGTAAATTGATAAAGACTTAACAGAGATATTTTTTAAACTATTTAATGTCTTTCCAAACTGACATCATGTCTCTGTAACCACTCGTTTTACCAAACTAGCTCTTATATTGTTTCCATGAAGCACATCATTTCATGAAAAATCTACAACATGGAACCTAATCATTAGAACATACTAAATACATGACTGTTACTATGGTGCCTGCTGACCTAAATTTGTTATGTCAATCAAATCCAGGCAAACCTCCTCTCTACTGTTCACTTCTCAAATCTATTTAGAGAAATAAATAATAGGTTCAAAGTTAAGTCAAATGATCCTCAAGGGGATTAATTGTAAACACCTATAATCTGACATACCTTGCATTAAGTTTAGTAGGGACATGTTTTGCAAAAGCTCGCTCCACTTCTTCACTAAACTATTGAGCACAAAAGAACATCAAGAATTAAAGATACAAGAACCACCAAATCCAGAAGACATCTTGTTCAAGTGCAACACCAAAAGAAAGACTAATTATTGGCAGTGATCCCAAAACCAGGAAACACAAGGACGCTTCAATGTTGTTTCCCGATTTAATGTACTGGTTAATAGACTTTCTTGATCAAAATCATTCAATGTCATGCAACAGTACAAAATAGCCATTCCCAAATGTATTCTCAACTAAACCTTGAAATTGTGATCAACAAATAAGTTTCCTATCACAACTTAAATTACATATTCTGTTTAACAGAAGAAAGAGACTAATACACTTAAATCTGTTAGATAAGAAAGAGAAACTTGAGGAAATGGCATCTTAAGGAAGCATTGACACTGTTCAAATAGGCATAGATATTGAGAACACTCTCACATTGTAGAGTGAGAGAGATCTTTGTAGAGATTAAAATCGCAATTGTTAACAGAGGCGGACCGGACTTCCTTAGGTAGAGGGGTCATGGGCACCCTTTAACCTCGGCAAAATATATTTATACATCTTAAATAATGTATATATTTATGTATTGGCACCCCTAGTAGCAAAGGTAAAGTTGTTACACTGGTTGATTTGAGGAACACAGGTTTAATAAATACCAAGCTCACCCGGGTTTGGTTCCCACAATAGAATTTTCCAAAATTCATAATTTTTGACATTTTGTTAGTTATAGTCTATTTAGTTTTGTTCTGTTTTCGGTTGCTTCTTTTTTAAAAATATAAATCAGAGAGTTCCACCCGTAACTTTGTAGTGAGATGTTGATATGGAGTTGTTATTTGAAGGAAAAGAACTTAACATGTTTACAGTAAATATAGTTGTGCCCCCTCAAGATCCATTTTTCAAAATAAGAGGTTGCAACTTTCACAAATGTAGCTCAGATAACCTCAAAACGACTTTTTCAGGAAACATCAAACCATGTATTACACTTAACAAACTGAGTCATAATAGAGCAGACAACACTATGAACCTCTGGAAATGATGAACCACATCAATATGTCCGGGAATGTAATACTTAAGAATTAATCTTAAGAGAACATAATTCAATTGTCACTAGAAGAACCACAAATTGGCTAGTCATGAATCCAAATTTAACTCTTCCTTCCCCCAAGTACCTAACAACTATTAAACAAATTATCTGTTCTCAATGGTCTTCGTAAAATGACAAACATATCCATCAATATAATAACTTTTCTTAACAAATTTATTACCCACTAGACTATTATCCTATAATCACTCTCAACCTTCACCTTCCACAAGAATTTGCAGTGTCTTTCAATAAAAGTAACTACTAAAACATGTTTAGTTATTTGATGAAAAAATCAAAGTGCGACCCTGTTAATCTATTGGAAAAATTATCTCAAGAAGAAAGTAGTAAAACCTATTTACATGATACATTTTCTACACCCTGATGTTTTAGGTTAAAATGAAGATTATGGTAAGTTTACCTGGCAAGAGCTGGTCTTTTTCTATCAGTTTGACCTTCTTCACTACTGCTTACATCAAGTCTACGTTTTTCTCCACTAGGTATTCCCATGAAATTCCTCTCAGTTACTGTATTGGGTATCTTTAGATCTGATTTTTGAGTTCAAATTTTAGCTCCCAAATTCCTAACGGGAAGATTAAAAAGAGGAAAAAATAAAGAAACCAGATATGAAAGCAAAAAGGGAAAGCGGGAAAAATTTATACAAAAAAGAGAAATGGTTGAAAGGTTTCACGGAAATTTCGAGGAAGATCTTGAGATTATGTTTTCATGGCTGCCTGCCTTTGGCTTGTATGCTGGATATTTATTGATTTGGACCATATAAAACAAAAAATAGATCAAGCTTTGGAATTCAATAACATCCTACTAGTATAAATTTATAAAGTGGGTCTCGAAAATGGAAGAGTGTATGAAAATCTTACTTCTACTTTAAAGGTTGTTTTCGATAGATTTTTCAGCTCAAGGAAAAAAATAGGTCATAAAAATCCAGAAAAAAAGTAATAGAATAATTGGAAACATCAAGTAATGAATACACTAGACATAATATAATAGTAACTAAACATAATAATATGGTGGTCGAAGTACAAGCAAGCATTCTATATAACTACTAGTATGAATGGATAACAAGATAACATATTGTTATTTACTTACATTTTATCCTAATTTTTAGTGTTCGAGCCTCATATTTAAAGTCATATCCTTAGTAAGTTGGAATTGTAATATGTCATATCTGATCTTATTCTATCACACGACAAACCTAGGTGAGGCGGACAAGTACCATATGAACACATGCTTTATAGTGACCTATGATGAGAAAGTAAACTATGATATCGATAGACTTACTGATGGGAAGCTTCATATACATAACATGTTGACTAGCTGAATGATACATGTGACAAGTGATACTATGAAAACAGATGATAGCTTTCAAATGTCTACAAAGACTCAATTGGAATCCATGACATTACACTATGAAACTACCCATAGTAAAGACTCGGTAAAGCCCCGAATAAACCTAGAGATCACCAAAAACTATTGAGTATAATATGCTTTTTATTGGGTATATCTACCAGTTGAGTACTTGTATTTACAACATGAAATGCACAGTCCTAATAAGGGACGTCAGTATGAAAGAATGTACTTAATATGTAATGCATAATACAACCATAAGTAAAATTAGAGCCCAAAAGAAACCAAATACCTATTGATAAGGATTAGAGACCACCTTTATTTATACTTGTGGAATTCTGTATGTTACATTCTTTTGTTTACTTTTTCGTGCATTATAATAATCGTAAGACATATGATACAAATGACCAGTTTATCAGTGGTAGGAGAGGAAGACCAATGCTAGGCATTTTAACTCCTGGGATGCGGTCCTTATAATTCCACCAATTGGGATCGGCCCATGCTAGGTTTTCACCCCTGAGCTGCCACCCTTCTATATCAATTGGGATTGACCACTGCTAGGCATTTTCCCCTGGGCTGCCACCCATAATTATATAGATATCTTCACTTAGATTATTTAATCTTAGAGATCGTTGTTTGATATTTCTAACTCTTTTGAGATTGTTATTTGGATAATCACCTCTTTTGAGATTGCAAATGTGACAGCAACGTAATAGTTAGGAGCTTCTACGACTTAGTAAGCATTTTTACATCTCAAATTGAAACACATATCAAGTGAAGACAATTAACTTTTATACAAGAGATTTGAACTCTGTATGATAGCCAAATACTCACTAACTAATGTCAAATAAAAGGTATACATGAATGTGGAACCAAGGAAGAATGCGGAAGATTAAACATAAGGGCAGATACATATTCCAAGTAACAAAATATCAAATGTTCAATAGAGCAAGTAGACATCTTGTGAGGTAATATGATAGTCTAACACAATGGCAATAATAACTAATAAAGGGAACACATGACCGTTTTAAAGATAACACATATATAGAGATAATTGAAACAAGTTGGCATAATATGAGCAGATTGTATATCAAACATATAAACGTATGTACCATGTATAATCTAAGATCATTTTGATTTTTATATGGGAAATACGTGCCAAGGGTACTTTGACGATGAAACAAGTTCAGACCTTCCGTGCTAATACTAGCTAGAGTCAGCATTTACATTTAGTAACAAACTCATATTAGAGTGCTAACTTAAATGCTCTAGGGAGTTGGAACTGGCACTTAGAAAGCTTACTTTTTGTAATGCAGGTAATGAATTTATGCCAAAGAAATAGGAAATCGAATAGCCTTACATACCTTGCTGGACAACAATGGATATTACAATGAGTTAACCATCTTCCTTTCAGATTATTTATCTACAATGGAGTAAATGATAAACACTAGCATTAGTAGTTGATCTACAAGTTTAGGTTGCTTGATAGGACCAAAATAGTAATTGACAGTATATCTATAATTGATCCTTCAAGATTTCTTCCCATCCATCCATTTTCCGCTAATTATTTTTATATACTATACAACCTTCTTATAAGGTCCTCCAAAACCCCTTTGGCTTCTTCACGTCAGGAAACAGTCCTAAAGGAATGGCAGGAAGTAAGCTCATGCAACACTCAATTAAGTGGTGTATCACTACACTTTCAATGTTCTATTCTCTAACCAGTTCCCGTGACTTCTCTACATATCAAGCAAAACCCTCTTATTTTATGATACACAAAACAGTCCCTAAGCATCCCAATGTGGGAGAAACAGTATATGAACTCACAGATTCTGATCAACACCACATGAGTTCCAACTAACATTACATTTAAGATGCTAAAAACAAGCTCAGAATCAAAATTTAAGAAGACTCCACTCCATTGTTGTCCCAACAATCACATCCTTCCTAAAAAATTACCAATACCACACCATATAGAGGAAACACTCCTTAGTTCATTAACACATACAAACTTTTACAAATAATGCAAGAACAAGAGAGGGATGAAATTTTCCACAGCTTACCTTGTTGCACATAAACCTCACTTGCTAAGACTTGAATTCTTCAAGGTTTATGTTGTCTTCTTCCCCTTACCTTTATTTTAATCATATTATTCACTTGAATTCCTTAAAACAGAGATAATCTACAAAGTTGTACTTCAAAAACACTTGTTTCCTTTCGATTCTAATGGATAAGTTGTAGACTAGAACTCTTTGGAGCTTCTATGGCTTTCTTGGGAGTAATTTTCTGGGAAATAAGTGATGAATGAGATGTGATAAGCTTGAGTGCTTTGGAGGTCCCTTTTGGACTTTTTCATTTAATAAATTTGACAAATAATATTGTCATTTACTTTTAAGCAAGTAGGTGTATCACCTTCTTAGTTTCTGCCATAAGTTTTTAAGTAGCTGCATCATCTACTTGCTCTTTTAACTTAAATGCAATCCACTTATTCTAAGTAGGTTCATCAACTACTTGCTCCTTTTCAACTTAAAATTCAGTCCACTAATTCCAAGTATGTGCATCACCTACTTGCCCTTTTTCACTTAAAATGCAGTCCACTAATTCTAAGTAGATTCATCACCTACTTGTCACTACAAGAATATTTTAGTCAAGAAAGCATCTCAATTATTTTACACCATTTTCCCCATCTTAGTTTTTTACAAGACCGTAGCACTAATACACACTTAACCACTTTGACTTTTACATCGAATACCATGCTTTACTATCCCAAGTTTGATTTGTTTTCAAGTTCAGTTATTCATATATGTGCTGGAAAGCACGAGCGGGGTATTATACTCTTAATCATATTCTATTGTAACCAGTCTCATAGGAAACCGAGTCCATTACTATGCCACAAGGAAATTCTTATGCGACATATACATAGAATTAGTAATGTAGAATACGGCGTGTTACATATTCTTCCAATATATTCAGTCTATCTGTACCTCTTATGTAATGATTCATGGCTAGCATCTCACACCTGTGCATTATAGCATTCATAAATCTCTTTTTCATATTTTAAAATCATCTAAGTCTCTTTTCTCTCATCTTATTCTCCATCGAAGCTACTTTCACCTCTTCTGAATATTGTCATTTCTAAACTTATGTCTTCTAATATGCCTATATCTATCTCAACATCCTTATTTCTGCAACTTTCATCTTCTCAATGTAAGAGCTATTGACTAACCAACACTCTACCTCATATAATATAGTAAATCTAACTATCACTTTGTACAAGTTTCCTTAAAGTTCATGGTGGCACCGTTTTATCATACAAAAAATCTAATCGAGCCTCTATTTTATTAACCATTTTCTCAATGCGGTCAGTGACATCGTTGTCAGTCTCCCTATTTCCATAGGTAATAGACCTAAAATATTTGAAGTTTATTCTTTTTTGGATGACTTGTGTATCAAGTCTCACTATTATATATGTCTCATGTGCTACGTTACTGAACTTGCACTACAAGTATCATGTCTTTTCAGGATATATTCTTTTAATCTCCTTACGAACTCCTACATCTTTAACTCCCTTGGTGAATCGAACTCGCAACCTTAAGGTGGGAAGTGAGGGGTGCTTACCACCCGAGCAACTCCCACTCATCACAAGTATCATGTCTTTGTTGTGCTCAACCTAAAAAATTTTGACCCAAGGGTTTGTGTCTAGATCTCAAACTTAACATTATCTTTATAGAGAGTCTCATCAATCAATAGTAAAAACAACATCATATGCAATTAACAGAGATTGTGACAACTCACTTTGAATTTGTTGTGTCAGTGTATTCATCTCTAACACAAACAAAAATAAGTTACAATTTGATCCCTGGTGTAACCCCATTAAAATTGAGAAGTTTCTTTGGTGTAAGTCCTTATTCTTCTCATTATACTGCTCCACCGGTCTCCTTACTTGATGAATAATTTCTATAATTGCACGTCCTTATATGAATCTGAACTGATTCACAATAATTTCCATGCTCTTCTTCGCCCTCATCTCCACCACCCCTGCTCAAACTTTTATAGTATGGCTTAATAGTTTGATTTCCTTATACAATAGAATCATTGTACATAACCTTCACTTTTCGGGCATTTTTATCATCCTAAAAATGACATTAAAAAATCCATTTAACCACTTCATGCCCACCCTGACCGTGCTCTTCCAAAAATCCACAAGAATCTCATCCAACCCTATTTCGCTTCCATTATATATCCAAGGAATAACACGCACAATCTTCTCAACCCTTGTACACCTGGAACATTCAAGATCATGGTGTTTTGAGTGCTTCAGATTTTAAAGCACAATAAGTCTATATTTTTCTTCGTTAAAGAGTTTAGGAAAATATGACTGTAATCTTTGTCTAACGAGTATCTCCTCCACCACAATTTACTATCCTTATCCTTTATGCACTTCACTTGATCTAAGATATGGGATCTTCTTTCTCCATCTTGACTAGTCTGTACAATTTCTTATTTCCACCCTTGCCCTCTAATTCAATATACATGTGTATTTAAATATATTTCTAGAAATCAATATAATCCATACTAAAATTTATTTTTAAAAAGGAACTACTTATCTTATGTCCAGACAGGTTAACCCTAGACATAAATATATGAGTGCAACTTGAATGGATGATTTTATATATCACATGCATTTGAACCTATTGCATACGATAGTCTCATATATAAGTGAAAAATAATTAAGAAATTGACCAATTATCAACCAAATTTAGTTGGGTGACAATTTTATTGGGTCAAAAGTTACATATTTTTGTAAAGAAGGATAAAGGATCAAACCTATTATTTATAACAAATTTCTAAATATGTATGACTAACCATTAAAAAGTCATTTTAAAAAAAAATACATAATAAGATTAAGATGAAAGCACGTTAATATTAAATATCACAAGATTATGGAAAATATCTCATATCATGATATTAATCTTTTGGTCCATATGGATGTGAATATTTTATAATTCTTTTATATTTGACTGATCAAAATATTTCTTTTCAGGATAAACAAGTTCATATAAAAATGAGGAAAATAATTTCCAGTAGAGAAAATAAATTTCATAAATGTTATTCCCAGTTCATTGTCTCCTCTTCACCCACCCAACACCCCCCTTATCCTATTATCACAACCCGCATGTATACCCTAGAAGTTAGGGTATTCTTGGGTCATGGAATGGCGTACTTTACCTCTCGGAGGTCTTATACAAGCCGTTTCATATCATTCACCGCACATACATATACGAAAAGTAGTGCTGAATTAAAACTTTTAACAACATTTGAATATTCTTTGAAAATAACATTCGTATAAAAACCATAGGAAATAATAAGTATCATATCATTAAATCTTAGACTCAAAAATACTTGGGACACGACCCATACAACAAATATTGTACAACTAAGTCTATTACATTTCTTCAAAAAAAGAAATCAAAAGACATCTATTCCCTCGAGTCAAATGAGGACATACTTCAAACTTGCTTGAAAGATCCTATAATCCAAGTTTCGCTCCCAAAATTCCCTTCACCTATGAATCCCTTTAGATATAGATAAAAATATGAATTAGTACAAACACATGCACAAAGTATGGCATAATGCATAAAATCAAGATAACGAACATTTATTAGAAATATATCCTTTTTGATTAAAACATCATATTATAAGCATAAGAACAACATTTAACACCTTAGAAACACATCAGACACCACATAAGGATTTTATCACTTTTTAAGGAATATCACAGTAAGCTAAGTCAAGTTACAGTGAATTACCTCAAGCTTCACAGCGAAATCCTTTAACATGTAACCCTCTCACCAAAAGCTATCCTAAGACTCACTTAAGTAAGACAAAGAGAGACCGCCCATACACCCTCTCTAAGCATACCTAAATGACCCTTAAGACAACCCATAATGAGATAAATACATTTACAATATACCAAACCCATAAACATGAGATCCTCATATCAAAGGTGATTCTAAGGTTCACTTGAGTGAGTTGTGTAGTGACCACCCATACATCCCTTCACACACCTAAGAGATCCTTTCGACTCCTTAATATAAGTTCATGCTCACTTTATTAATCATGTTTCCTATCTAGATTAATCCTTAAGATTTTTCTAGTTAAGAGATAAAGAGACCATTCCTATGCTCACTCCACGCCTTAACTAGGAAATCTATAAAGTTACTTAGACTAGGTTCTTATTCAATTACATACTTCCTAACTTAAGTCATTATGTCCATTTGTCCATTAAGAGACATTCAACAATCACAAGATATTCACATAATGGTCTAGGAAAGACCTAGGGACTCACACATTAACATCTTCAAAGCCTAATCATGCAACGTCTAGATAGCGTCCTATACCACTACCTAAACCTCATAGAACTTATCTAACACTAGCATGTATTCCACATGATGAGAATTGTCAATAACCTACATAAACCATGGTAGCTAAGCATGGAATCTGGAGTTGTAACCTACTCCGATGGATGGTGTTCTATTTTCCAATGGTAGAACTTGGATACATCCTATGTAGCACAAAGTTAAAGAATATGAAGGGTTTTCTTTGTACTCTATCCTCATGTCTAATTATAGACACTCCGCTTACCATACTCACTCGGTGTTAGCCTTTGTTCTCATAGAGTAATTCAATAAAGGAGTACATGAAGAGGTTCCATGTCTAGTTCATAATCTAATCATATTACACCTTACCAAAGAGGGTCAACTAAGGCTATCTACAATGGTTAAAAGGATAGCTCAATGATTTTCCTAAGAATAATTCATGCCGTTCCAGCCAACCATTCCTAAGTCCACTATTCACACAAGAAGGATGTCGTTTTGACTTTCGACTTCAAGCATATCATAACCCTTCAACTAGGTTGAAGGTTTCACATAAATGACCCTCTTGTCTATGTTAAAGGTCATATTCCAATAAAACATATGCACACATCAAAAAGGAGCGTAGGCAATCTAATTCAAGGGTTCACATTCTTATACTTCATGTATCAAGTAAGAGACACAAGCCTACCAAACAAGACACATTTCACTATCGTGGTAATACATGTACAATATAATCCAAGTAGCATATAAGGTCAATCAATGCATATTCACAAGTCACCGTACACACCACTATAGAACCATTAACATAACCATTTCGAGACTCACAAAACCAATTAGGAAGAATCATGTATTAACCCTAACACTACACACATAAGGACATAGTCATAGTCTAACATGATCCCCTTACATCAACATAAGAACACATACTTCACATTACTCACATGTAGATAGATAGATAGATATGGTCATACTTCACACAAATCAACTAAAAAGCTATTACAATATATCATGTAATACCGAAAAGTCCATGATCATCATAATACATAAGTAATGCCGATAAGGCCACATAATTAACATTTATAACACATAGCACCACCACCATAAGTGGACCACATACATCACAACATAATTCAAGACCTAAATTACATAATATATAGAGAATTAGGGCAGTGTACTACCAATCCATTCTCGCCACTTCAATCAATAGATAAATCATCCAATACAGTACAAAAAAGAACTTAACCATGACCATGATCATCAATTCAATACAAAAATAATAATACTCAATGAATCTAAATTAATTCAATATAAATTTATCAATATAAGACAACCTATACATAAATGAAATACAGTTCTTACATTATTATATAGCCCAAAAAAATCTACATAAGAATTCAAGAAGATCAATCCATGAACAAATCACTCACATTAGATCCAAAATTAGGATTACATGATTTGAATGGGTCCATAGGAATTTTGATCTAAAATCATTCAATTAACAATAATCCAATCATAAATTATTGATCTAAAATGTATTATGCACCCATGGCTAGAATTCAATTTAGAAGATTTCATGTTTTGGATCATCTTTTAAATTCAATTGAACTGTCTCCTTGAAGAAAGATATTTCAAGGATTAAGAACCATACCTTAATTGTGAAGGAAAGCCGACAAGATTAATGGAGAAAAACTTGGAAAATCTAGCTTTTATCTTGGAGATTCAAAGCTTCATCAATGGAGGTTTTTTGTCAGTAGAGATGGAGATATTTATTTTTGGCCATGAGGGTTATGATTGGAAGTGTGAAATGGGGTTTAAATAGGTGTAATAATAGCCAATAACTATCCTCTAAAATACCAAAAAGACCCCTGAACTTATAAGACCTTTTAACCAAGTCAAACTCAACTCAAATTTCAGGAATTATCATGGGAAACAAGTCCGCGACGTGGGCTACTCCCGCAAGATTTTCTTAAATTAAATCCCGAACCAGTAGAGTCCGCCATGTGCCCGCGATGTGGAGCAACATGTTTTATCTTTGTGGACCAAGTCAGCGACGCGGACTGTCTCCCACTAAGTGAAAATATTACTGCCTTGGGCAGCTTGCTAGGCCAAGGCTTGCGTTGTCACGATCGGAGTCTAGACCCCAGACAAGAGCGGCGTCGTTGACCTCTCAGGGATCGCAGACAAGCCTACATACGTCATTGTTATTTCTTGTAGGTTAATCTTAGCGGAAAATTTGAACTTTTTGTCGCTTAATATTCATTTAAGACATTTGACTTAAACTCATAAACGTACACAATCAACCATCTAATATTAAGATCATCAAATGAAAGAAATAGTTCCATATTGCATTAAGTGTATACTTGCTAAAATTGCACCAATACAATGTATGAAATAAGATAAGAAAGAAACGCTAGTAGAACATACTCCACTAACTCAAATCTATATCTAAGATAGAATATAATGGGCAAGCATCCTCGAAAGCACGAGGGCCTACAAAATCCAAAGGAATGCTCCATGTCCGGATAGCTGCAACATTGTACTTTAAGCTCTGATGTCCACCAGTGCCTGCACCTAAAAGTAGATATTGTATGGGATCAGTACACAGTTGTACTAAGTATGGGTGTACGCAAGCATACACCAAGGAGATGCATGAGTAAAAATATCTCTTTCCTAACAACATTATTTATGGTAAGGCAAGTTAGTGTACTTGCCAAATTTAAATTTGGAAAGTCAGTGGACTTGCAAAATTTGGATTAGGAAAGTCATGCAATGAGATTAACATGATTCATCATACTTATCATTTTTCAAGCAACACATAACGTATGGCACATATCATATCACGTAGTTCACATCATTCTTTCATATGCCATGAGACCTTGAAATCATGGAATTGACATTAGGACTTCCCAAAATAATGTCTCAACATGTAGGACCTCAACTAGGGAGTCTTCTTTAGAAAATACAGAATCTTCTTCATTCATTCATACGTAATTTATTTTCATTCATTCATATACAAGTGCAATCACTAGTCATACATAGGATGTAGTTTAACACTCTCATCGGGTTTGCTGTGCAATGACCAAGAATAACCAAGTGTCATTACTTGACTCTAGCTCACCTCTTTATTGTCCTATCCTAACACCTTTTGTATCGTTTATTTCATTATGTGCATTCGTTGAGGCTGGTCTCATTCTTTCTTTGAGAACTTTAACTTTAACCGACATAGATCATGTGAGCGAAATCCAGTATGGAATCCCCACAGCAAAAAAAGGTGGAATCACCGGCGAAAGTAAACCAAAACATGCTAGCGTATATAGGGAATTGAACCCAGCTAGATCCCTATATTGGCAGTATAGGTTCAAAGACTAGGAGATATAAGGAGACCCATACACGGCATGCCGGACAATCTAATATCATGAGAGTTACGTGAACCTCCGCCCTTCCTGAAGGAAGGCATTACCGCTCATAGCTAGCCTATCGGTGCTCTGTATAAAGTTCAATTACATTCAACTCATACATCATGGAAGCTGGCTTCTAGCATGAGGACATCATAGCTCATTAGATGATTTCTCATCTCATCATTAGTAATAAGTATGCATTAACTTCAATGCTTTCATTAGAGTGTTCATAGTGACTGGTCTCTTCATTAGCTTTACACTCTCATAAGTGAGTACGTTTTTGTAACATTTACTCAGGCTCGTTTGAGATTGTTCTCATCTTTCACATTATCCTCTTATCATATTGTCACCTCATTCATTAACTATAACACATTTGACTTTCATAATTATTTACCCCTTCACGTGAATATTCATTTCATCATATTCCAGTACACTTGGTCATTTAGTGTGTTTCACACACTTACTTATCCCTTCTAGGGTTGCATCATTTTATCATATACATCTTAGACTCACTTACTTTTAAACGTATGTTAGACTTATGAGTCCACACATACAAGCCATGAGGCTTTATTTGTAGTTTGTCTAAGTGATTCATGTTTACCAAAGATTATGTGGTACAAGAATTATGCATCCTGTAGATATGCCAAGATATTGATTTCGATCATTAGAGGAATCATTTATTAGATATTTACTTACGTATGACCTATGTGTCAGTAATGAATTTGGCAAGGGAACCCAATTTTCAATCCCTTGGACAACACTTATTCTTATTTTAATCTTGATAATTGCATTTTTTTCAGATTTGAAGGACCCTAGTTCGATCCCCATCAACCCCACAATATTTCCTTTCTTTTTCTCTTCTCTTTTTTACTTTAAGTCAAGGATGTTGTGGGTTCAATCCCCCAAAAACTTATTATTTTTCTTTAATTTATCTCTTAAATTTTTCACCTATCCAAGAGGTTGTGGGTTCAATCCCCACTCTCCACATTTATTTTCGCCTTTATTTTTCTCCTAACTCTCTTATCCATTCAAGAGGTCGAGGGTTCAGTCCCCACTCTCCACATTTATTTTCTCCATTGTTTTTCTCTTTACTTTCTTGTTTAACTGAGAGGTTGTGGGTTCGAATCCCACCCCTCTCAATTCTTTATTTCCGTTTAGGATTAGGAGAGTCGACTTAGGGCACTCGGGTTGGAATTCCGTCTGCCTCACTCCATTTTATGTTAATTAATTAAAATATGCCTTAGTGAAATATTATAATTTTTAGTGAAGGTCACCCAAGATGGATTCCCCTTAATCCCATTTCCTCATTTATTTCTTTAATGATTTCTTTTGTGTGAGGTCTCGGGTTCAATCCCTAGCGACCTCAAGTATTTCATACTCATTTAATATTTTAGATTTGTTCATCCTTTTTTTGTCAAAACAAAGTTTATAAAGGTTGGAAATTTGGTCATGTCCCTCACCTATTTCATACTCATTTAAAATTTCAGAGTTGTACGTCCTTGTTTGGCCGAAACAAAGCTTATAAAATGCTAGAAATTTGGTCATGTCCCTCACCTATTTCATACTCATTTAAAATTTCAGATTTGTTCATCCTTGATTGGCCGAAACAAAACTTAAAATATGATGGAAATTTTGTCATGTCTTTCAACTCCCTTTTATCAATATTTGTACGTTAGTTCTTAGGGTAATTCATGGATCATTTAGTATGTTTTTAGGTGTAGTTTCGTAATTACATTTAGCTAAGAGGTTTTCTACTCAAATAAGCCATATTGCACCTTATACAAACATGATTTATACATGTTTGTGGATGTCAAATACAACCATAAAATATGTCATTTTCGAACTTCAAACCAACAGTATATGTCACGGCTACATATTGCACACACATAATTTTTCACATAATTTCGGAAGACATAAATTATCATTCATACAATTGAGAGCACAGTTTCATGAAAATATTCATCACATTACACGCCTAATCTACCAGCAGACATACAAACCTAAAGTCATTGGGAGCTAGTGACAGGAACATGTAATTGGGAACAACCCTACTTTTCGGAGTAGATTCATCTTAGAATTAATGGTATCTTGGGAAAGGAACCAAGAGTATGAAAACCCATACATTATTTCCCGTCGTTAAACCCTTGAACCTTCTGCCTAAAGACCTTCTGAAAACTCATGTCAATGTCTCGAAACCTCAACACAAAACTCAACGGAAAACCCTTCCTTTTGCCTTACGTTTTTTGTTAAAGTTTGTATATGTTTTAACGTGAAACTTCTTCAAGTCTGAAGAACTTTTGGTTGCTTTTCAGTTCTTGTGTTTTGGTTAGGAATAGAGAACGTGAAAAGAAAGACAGAGATATTGATGTGAGAGAGAGTTAACATGAAAGAGAGTTGAAAGAGGTGAAGTAGTTCAGACTTAGTCAAATAGGACTCTTAGGCAAGACTTAGTCAAATAAAATATCTTAACTGATAAATAATCATTAATAGTTAAAATATTATTTTCCTTTTTCATAAATCATCTATTAAATATTAATTAATTATATTAATTTACCAAGTTAAATAAAACAAATTAAATCATTGCTCCCACCTAGGTTCGATCCCGGGTGGAGCAAGATTTTACTAAAAAGGCAATTTCGGCCGTCTCTACACAAAATACCCCTCCACCTTATTAATTTAATAAATAATTACATATTTAGGGTAATTATGATACTACCCTTAGCCTGGAAAAAGACCACTTTACCCCTAGAACCTCCAAACTTAAGATTTCCCCTTTTGAAGTCCGGTAAAGACTCATCCGAGTAAATTTTCATATTCGGGAGCCCTACATGTCTGGACCCAACCTTTTCTAGCTCAAATCACTCCCCAAGTTAGTTGGTTTGGATGTGTCAAGGGTTCATAGGTCTAGTTCTACGCGCATCAATCCGTGTGAACCCGGTCTAATCGTACGCATTCTAGCCAAATTAACCAGTACTTATCATATCTATTTTTAGGGTTGTTACATTATCCCCCCTTAAGAGCATTCGTTCCGAATGACACCAGTAACTATCTAGCGTAATGCCAGTAATATCATAACATAGTTACAATACACAATTAAGCAATAGCAACAAAGAATGGAGAGATAAGGAAACTTAGACTTAAGAGTAGGAAGTCTAACCTCAAGAGCAGAAAAGATGAGTGTAGAGGGATCTCATATCGGCCTTCGCCTTCCACGTAGCACCCTCAACAAGATGATTCCTCCATAACGCCTTTACTGTGGCAATCTACTTGTTCCTCAGCTGCTTAATCTGTCTGTCTATAATCTCAAAAGGTACCTCCTCATAGGACAAGTCTTCATCGACCCCCAAACTTTCTACAGGTAGAATCAATGTTGGATCACCTAGGCACTTCTTTAACGTAGAAACATGAAAGAATGGATGAACAGAAGGTAGCTCCACAGGCAATGCCAACTCACAGGCCACTTCACCAACACGCTCTAGGATCTCATATGGCCCAACATACCTCAGACTCAACTTCCCCTTCCTACCAAATCTCATCGCCCCCTTCATAGGTGATATCTTCAAATAGACCGGGTCACCAACATCAAACTCTAAGCTTATTTTCTATTGTTTGCATAAGACCTCTGGCGTCTGTAAGTAGTATCTAACCTGTCCCTATTCACCCAGACCTTCTCTAAGGCCCCATGAATGATCTCTGGACCTAAAATCGATGACTCTCCAACCTCGAACCACCCAACTGGAGACGTACACCTTCTACCATACAACGCCTCAAACGGTGCCATCCCAATGATTGAGTGATAGTTATTATTATACGAGAACTCTATCAAAGGTAGATGTTCATCCTAGCTACCCCTTAAATTTATCACACAAGCCCTCGACATATCCTCCAATGTCTTAATGGTGTGCTCTACCTACCATAAGTCTGAGGATGATAGGAAGTAATAAGCTTCACCTGTGTGCCTAAGCTCTTCTGAAAGGATCTCCAGAAATGTGAAGTAAACTGAGCTCCTCTATCTGAAATGATAGTCAAAGGAATCCAATTCCATCTCAAAATATCGTCAATGTAGAGTCTCACATAATTCTCGGCACTTTTAGTAGACTTTACAGGGATAAAGTGGGTAGACTTAGTCATCTGGTCCAGAATAACCCATATGGAGTCATGTTGTCTCCTAGTCTTCGAAGACCAACCACGAAGTCCATATTAATGGCCTCCCACATCAAAGTCAGAACCTCGATCATCTGAGTAAGAGAATGCCAGGCTTAAGATGTTCTTCCTTAACCTGCTGACAATTAGGACACTTGGCCATGCTATCCCACCAATAGATCTGCTTAAGGTCATGATACACCTTGGTGGAACCTGGATGTATTCAATATTTGGTACCATGGGCCTCTGCAACAATTTTGGTCCGAAAATCATCCACATCTGGTACACACAGCCTTTCCTAGTACATAAGTATGGCCTCACCTCCCAAAACAAAGACATTCATCTTTACCAACACTAAGTCCTTCAACTCCATCAACACCGCATAAAGATGTTGACACTTCTTGACTTGAACTACAAAGGATTATTCAGAATTAAGATGAACTTGAACATTCCTACTTATAGAGTCAACCAACCGCACACCCAATATGGCCAGTCTGTGTACATCTTTCACCAACTCGTTCTTCTCATCCTCAACGTGGGTTGTACTTCCCATGCTTATCCTGCTTAAATTATCAGCTACAATATTAGCCTTACCCAGATGGTAGTGGACATTCATGTCATAGTCCTTCAACCGCTCCAACCACCCCCGCTGACGTAGATTCCACTCTCTCTATGTGAACACCTAGTGGAGACTTTTGTGGTATGTGAACAAATATACATACACTCCATACTAGTGTGCCTCCACATTTTAAGAGCAAACACCACAGATGCGAACTCCAGGTCATGAGTGGGATAATTATTTTCATGAACCTTGAGCTTTCTGGACGCATAAGCTATCACCATACCACCCTACATAAGAGAAAAACCCAAACAAAACCTGGATGCATCACAATAAGCAGTGTTATTCTCTCCACACTTAGGCAAAATAAGCACTGGGGCTGAAGTGAATGTGTCCTTGAGCTCCTGGAAACTCTTCTCACAAGTATCCGCCCATTCAAACTTGACTTTCTTCTTCGTCAAAATTGTGAGTGGGGCAGTAATGGAAGAAAAACCCTCTACGAAAATACAATAATAACAAACAATCAAAAGAAGCTACGGATATATGTGGGAGTAAGAGGTTTTGGCCAGCTTTTAACAGCCTCAGTCTTCCTGGGGTCTACCTACACACCTATGTCGGACACAACAAGACCCAGGAAGGTCATTGATCTAAGCCAGAATTCAGACTTGCTGAATTCGGCATACAACAGATGTTGTCTAAGTACCTACAAGGTTAGTCTCAAATGTTGTTCATGCTCTTCCTTGGTCTAAGTGTAGATGAGAATGTCATCAATGAATACTATGACAAAAGAGTCAAAGTATTGACGGAAGACTCTATTCTTGAGATCCATTAATGCAGTAGGTGCATTAGTTATACCAAATGACATAACAGAAACTCGTAATGATCGTAATGGGTATGAAAGGCCGTCTTTGGAAAATCTTCATCCCTAACCCTAAGCTGATATTAACCTAAACGAAGATCAATCTTCGAGAACAAACTAGAAACCCTTTTAGTTGGTCAAACAAGTCATCTATTCTGGGAAGTGGATACTTATTCTTGATAGTGACTATGTTGAGATGCCGATAATCGATGCATTCTAAGGGTTCCATCTTTCTTTTTCAAAAAGAACAGTGTATCTCTTAAGTCTGCACTCGGAATCCCTATCATAGAGACCCTTGAATGACCTTGCCTCCCCTTGGTGGGAGAGTCACTTAATAAACCTAGGGTAATCTCTGATTTCATTTCTACTCTTTCTTGAAAAATTATCCTTAGCTTGCCTTGACCTGTTCCCTACCCTAGTGTGCTTCCTTTTCCTGTTTTTTTTCCACTTGTTGGACCTGTACGATAATCCTAGAAAGGTCCATGCTATAATGCATCATATCTGCCCTACATTCCTCCTCGAGATCCTCAACAATCTTAGGTCCAATGTAAACAGGAGAATTCATCCTCGTGAAGTCCCTTAACCTTCTAGCTATGGTGCTGGCAGGTGGGTTCTTCCTGGGAAAACCTTGTTGATCTGTCTGGGCTGTCATAGTACGAGCTTGTAAGGTGATGGCTTGGGTAATCTGTACCAGGGCTGTCCTCACTTCTCCATCTGTCAACCGAGTTGGGTTAACAAACATCTCCATTCCAGTAGCCGGAGCTTGGGGAGGAACTTGATTTACCCCAGCAGTTGCTCCTCCAATCTCTCCGCCTGCATTTGTACTCATATTCATCTTTATGAATCTCAAGAATTGATGTTAGATATGCTCTTAACAGAAAAAAATTCAGACATTAGAGAACGCACGATAAGATCAGAAGAAGGGAATTTTTCCTATGCATCATGCAGTCTCTAATTCATGACAGTGGTGCACTTCACTACCTTGACTTAGAAACTCCTCGATGTGGTTGATGTGAACTTATTATCCTCAGAATTTAACCTTATGCTCAGAAAATAACTTTGTCTCATCCAGAGTGAAGACCCCAGACGAGACCGGCCTCGTTGACCTCTTAGAGGTCGTAGAAAAACCTACATACGTCATAGTTACTTTATCAAGGTTAATTGTAGAAGAAAATTTGAAGTTTTTATCACTTAACTTTCATTGAAGACATTTTACTTAAACATATAATTGTTCACAATCAATAATCTAATATTAAGATCATCAAATGAAAGAAATAGTTCCATACGTCATTAAATATATACTTGCCAAAATGGTACCAATACAATGTTTTAAATAAGATGAGAAAGAAAAGCTAGTGGACTATAGTCCACTAACTCAAACCTATATCTAATCTATAATATAATGGGAAAGCTTCCTCGAAAGAAATATGGCCTACCAAATACGGATAAATGCTCCACGTCCGGATAGCTGTAATGTCGTACTGTAAGCTCTAATGTCCACATGTGCCTACACCTAAAAGTAGATATTGTATGGGATTAGTAAACACTTTTACTAAGTATCGGTATGTGCAAGAACACACCAAGGACATGCATGAGTAAGAATAGCTCTTTCCTAACAACATGATTTATGGAATGCCAAGTTAGTGGACTGGCCAAATTTGGATTAGGAAAGTCAGTGGACTTGCCAAATTTGGATTAGGAAAGTCATGCCATGAGAGTAACATGCATCATCTTACTTATCATTTTTCAACCAACACTTAATGTATTGCACATATAATATCACATAGTTCACATCATTCTTTCATATGCCATGAGAGCTTGGAATCATGGACTTTACATTAGGACTTCCCAAAATGAGGGCTCAACATATGGGACCTCATCTAGGGAGTCCTCTTTAGCAAACACAGAGTGCTTCATTCATTCATACGCACTTTATTTTCATTCATATACTAGTGCAATCGCTAGTCATACCTAGGATGTAGTTTAAGACTCTCATCGGGTTTTCTGTGCAATGACCATGAATAACCTAGTGTCATTACTTGAGTCTAGCTCATCTCTTGAATATCCTATCCTAACACATTTTGTATCGTTCATTTCATTATGTGCATTCGATAAGGCTGACCTCTTTTTTTCTTTGGGAACTTTGACCTTAACCGACACAGATCATGTGAGCATCATAAAATCGACTGTGTAATCCCCACACCGAAAAGAGGTTGAATAACCGGCTAAAGTGAACCAAAAAAATGCTAGTGTATACAGGAAATTGAACCCTGATATATCACTACATTGGCAGTATAGGTTAAAAGACTAGGAGATATAAGGATACCCATACCCTGCTTGCCGGACAGTCTCGTCTCATTAGAGTAAAGTGAACCTCCGCCCTTCCCGAAGGAAGGCATCACCAGTCATAGCTAGCGTATCGGGGCTCAGTATAAAGTTCATACATATAAGTCATACATCATGGAAGCTTGGTTCTATCATGAGGACATCATAGCACATTATATGATTTCTCATCTCGTCATTAGTATTAAGTATGCATTAACTTCAATACTTTCATGAGATTGTTCATAGAGACTTCTCTCTTCATTAGCTTTACACTCTCATAGGTGAGTACATTTTGGTAACATTTACTTAGGCTCATTTGAGATTGCTCTCATCGTTCACATTAGCCTCTTATCATATTGTCACCTCATTCATTAACTTTAACACATTTAATTTTCATAATTACTCACCCCTTCACGTGAATGTTCATTTCATCATATGCCAATACACTTGGTCATTTAGTGTGTTTCACATTTTTACTTAACCCTTCTAGGGTTGCATCATTTTATCACATAAATCTTAGGCTCACTTACTCTTAAACGCATGGTCAACTTATTAGTCCACACATATAAGCCATAAGGCTTCATTCATAGTTTGTCTAAGTTATTCATGTTTACCCAAGAATATGTGGTACAAGACTTATGCATCATGTAGATATGCCAAGATATGGATTTGGATCTTTAGAGGCATCATTCATTAAATATTTACTTACATATGACTTATGTGTCAATACGGAACTGGGCAAGGGAAGCCGATTTCGAATCCCTTGGATAACAATTAATCTTATTTTAAACTTAATAATTTCATTTTAAGATATGGGGGACCCTAGTTCGATCTCCATCAACCCCATAATATTTCCTCTCTTTTTCTCCTCTCCTTTTTTGTTTAAGCCAAGGAGATTGTGGGTTCAATCCCACAAAAGCTCATTATTTTTCTTTTAATTTATCTCTTAACTTTCTCACCTATCCAAGAGGTTGTGGGTTCAATCCCCACACTCCACATTTATTTTCTCTTTTATTTTTCTCCTAACTCTCTCATCCATTTAAGAGGTTGGGGGTTCAATCCCCACTGTCTACATTTATTTTCTCCATTATTTTTCTCTTTACTCTCCAGTTAAACCGAGAGGTTGTGGGTTCGAATCCGACCCCTCTCATTTCTTTATTTCCATTTTAGGCTTAGGAGAGTCGACTAAGGGAACTAGGGTTCGAATCCCGTGTTCCCCACTACATTTTATGATCATTAATTAAAATATGCCTTAGAGAAATATTATCATTTTCAGTAAAGGTCACCCAAGTTCGATTCCCCTTAACCCCATTTCCTCATTTATTTGTTTAATTAATTTTTTTGTGTGAGGTCTCAGGTTCAATCCCTAGCGACCTCACCTATATCATACTCATTTAAAAATTCAGATTTGTTCATCCTTGTTTGGCCGAAACCATGATTATAAAATGCGGGAAATTTGGTCATGTCCCTCACCTATTTCATACTCATTTAAAATTTCAGATTTCCTCATCCTTGTTTGGCCGAAAACAAGCTTATAACTGCTGGAAATTTTGTCATGTCTTTCAACTCCTTTTTATCAAGATTTATACATTAGTTCTTAGGGTAATTCATGGATCATTTAGTATGTTTTAGGTGTAGTTTCGTAGTTACATTTATCTATGAGTTTTTCCACTCCAATCATCCATATTACACCTCATATTTATACAAGTTTTTTCACGTCAAATACAATTATAAAACATGTTATTTTCGAACATCGAACAAACTGTATATGTCATGGCATACATATTGCACACACATAATTTTTCACATAATTTAGGAAGACATAAATTATCAGTCATACAATTCCGAGCATAGTTTCATGAACATATTCATCACAAACATCACATTACACGCCTAATATACAAGATGGCATACCAACCTAAGATCATCGGGAGCTAGTGAAAGGAACATGTAATGGGTAACAACCCTTGTTTTTGGAGTAGATTCATCTGATAGTTCAGGGTCTCTTGGGAAAGGGACCAAGAGTAAGAAAACCCATACCTTATTTCATGTCGTTTTGAACCTGCTGCCCAAAGAACTTCTCCAAACTTACGTCCATGTCTTGAAAACTCAACACAAAACTCAACGGAAAACCCTTCCTTTATCCTTACATTTTTGGTTACCGTTTTGTATATGTTTTTAACGTGAAACTTCTTCATGTGTGGAGAACTATTGGCTGATTATCAGTTCTTCTGTTTTGGCTAGGCAGAGAGAACGTGAAAATAAAGAGAGAGATATTGACGTGAGAGAGAGTTAAATGTGAAAGAGAGTTGAAAGAGGTGAAGTAGTTCAGACTTAGTCAACTAGGACTCTTAGGCATGACTTAGTCAAATAAAATATCTTAATTAATAAATAATATTTAATAGTTAAAATATGATTTTCCTTTTTCTTAAATCATCTATTAAATATTTATTAATTAAATTAAATTACCAATTTAAATAAAATAGATTAAATCATTGCTCCCACCTAGGTTCGACCCGAGGTGGAGCAAGATTTTTCTAAAAGGGAAATTTCAGCCCTCTCTACCCAAAATACGCCTCCACCTTATTAATTTAATAAATAATTACATATTTAGGGTACTTACGATACTACCCTTACCATGGAAAAAGAAAATTCTACCGCTAGACCCTCCAAACTAAAGATTTCCCCTTTTTAAGTCCGGTAAAGACTCATCCGAGTATATCTTCATATTAGGAGCCCTACATGGCTGGACCCAACCTTTCCTATCTCAACTAAATCCCCAAGTTAGTTGGCTTGGATTTCACAAGGGCTTAAAGGTCTGGTTCTACGCGCATCAATCCGAGTGAACCCGGCCTAATCGTAGGCATTCTAGAAACATTAAGCATTACTTAGCATATCCATTTTTAGGGTTGTTACATGGGTCCTCCTCTAGGAACCTTTCGTCGATCCTCTCATACACATATTAGGAACCTCTCACATTAATTTGACATCAATAAAACACATAAATCTTGACGAAACACACTAAGACACACAAGCACGTTTCAAGGCAAAACTTTCGAACATCTTGGATGTTCTTGGACATTTGACCTCCAAACTTCATGAAGCTTAACACTCTACCTATAAAAACTATTATTACTCATATAGGGACCTCTTTAGATTATGATACACATATAAGCACCTAAAAATACATAAGGCATATAGGTGACTTGTCGTGGAACGTCTTGGTTGTCCCTTGACATTTGACTTCCAATTCACCTAAATCTTTAGACACTGCCTCATTATTACATTATAAACCATTTGAGTACCTTATAACCTCATGACAAAAATTTTAGGCTCTAGTTTCATCTAAGTCGTTTTAGAGGTGTTACACCTACACTCAAAGTAATTTTCTAGATTACGTAGAAATATTTTTTAATTTTATAATATATTGAAATAAATAAAAATAAAAAAAGTAACTTGTTTTTTCAAGAGAAATAGTTTGTAATGAAAAACTTATTCCTTCCTTCCACAAAAACCTTGAAACAAAGCAACCTTAATTTTTCTTAATCACTTAAGTGGTAGGGCAAGGAAAAAGAGGAGGGAATTATAGGATCAAAAATCAAATCCTCAGCAATACGAGTTGAAATTTTAAGTAGCCTAACCTATTACGCTACTAAATATTACTACAAAACAAAAGTTCAAATAACGAACCTATTGACCAACTAAGATTCCCGCAAAAAAACCTGTATGAAGCTCTAAGATGTATTTTTTTATATTTTTGATTTGTTGAGATTTACAATTATTAATATATTCAATTATTTCTATTGATTTGTTTCTTTTTCAATTGGATGTTGGGAACATTTTCTTAGCATGAAAATACTTGTATAATTTTTAACTTCAACAAGAAGTTAGCCTTCACATTTGATATATTTTTTTTTGCTTCCTAATTGGTATTCAACATTTTCATTGTAATCCCTATTAATTCAAACTCGCACAGCGTAAATACTCTTCCTACGGAAATATTCTAATAGGGTTTCAACACTTAACATGATTCAAAATATGTATGGTAGCTAAAGGAAAAGAAACACAACTGCATCATATATAAATGATGATCGAATAATTCAAATGCAAAGATTACATAAATAATTAATTGAGAAAATAATCCGCCTGAATAATCATTGTGAATAAACCTTATTCATAAAGTAAGAATGAAAAAAAAAACTATATGCTAAAAATATTCTCAATAAATAAAATAGGTGCCACGCCACACCATGGATGAAACATTTTCCCCTCTTTTTCATCTTAAGGGGAAGGTGCTAAGGTTAAAGAAATAACAATGCTACTACTATTGCTTCTTGTTCTTCTTTTTCCTTTCCTCTTATCTCTCTTATTCTGTGGCTTGGGGCGAGATCCCTTTTTCGTAGATTCCTTGAATGGTTTCTTCTTACTTACCAGAATGTTTTGCTTGCTATTTTTAGTTTCTCACTTGTTGTCAGATGACGTTCACATCGCCATTGTCATATGTTAGTTTTAACAAGAAACAATAATTAATCCAAAGGTTAAGTTACATAATTGTTTCTAAATAATTCCTAACTATCAAGTAAAGGGACGGATGTATTGTCATATGTTGTAGTCCCTTTTTAACAAGAAACAATAATCACCACCGGTTCAATTACACAACTGCTGCTAAACAATTATGGACTATCAAGTAAAGGGAGAGATGTAGCTTAATATTACCGAGTTCATCTAAACCCAACTCATTACTTTTGATGTGAAACACAAATTTATGAAAATTGCAACAAATAGCACATATCAACACATAATGGTAAAGGACATTGCAGGTGAACCCATGAAAACTTTAATCTAGGGTTCACTTCTGATCAATTATTTAGTGTACTTTATCTTGTTCCACAAGGACAAAGCCCTACCTAACACCATATTCATGTTTCTATGTTAAGTCTAGAGAAAAAGTTACTAATATTGTGTATCAACCACCAAAATTAATATTTACGAAATAAGAAAGGAAGATCCGAGCATATGGAAGCAAAAGTTAAATAAATTATTGAAGCAAAACTAATTCAGGGATGTTTTAAAGCTTAATCGTCTCATATACCATCTCTAACACTCCGAAAGCCAAAGACCTATTCTAGAGCGTCACATGTGCAGCCAATACTTGTAACACTCATTTAGGACCTTAAACAATGTGTTTAAAACATTTAGAAAGTTTTAGAGTCAAGACGTCAAGAAATGTCCAAGAAGTCCGGATACTAGTGAAATAGGTGCTAGTGTGCCTTGGGCTATTTCATGGGATTTTTGGAGTCAAAATTTGATGAAATTTGGTGGAAAGCTCTCAAACAAGTATTAGAGTGTGTTTAGATTTGCAAAATTGAGGTATGGATCCCTAAGGATCAAACTAAGGGTCCTTGGATAGAACCCTTCCATTTTGACCAAAACTGCCATTTTGGGTAGTGCCCATCGACGAGCCGTCAATTAGATGACACTCCATCTATGGATTCATCATTGAACAAATACACAAATGGATAAGGAAGGTCCAGGATCCAGTCTCTCACACCATCAACAGTGTGCAGTACCGGGGGAAAGGGCTGGCATCGACTGACAAATGGACCGTAGGTCGGGGTCTCGTATGGCAGGCCTTGTTTTTTTGTCCGTTTTTTAGTGAAATCTCTTAATTAGTTAGTTGAGTAGTTGGTTAATTAGGTTGAAGGTTTTTATAATTAAGATATAAAGATCTAACCCTCATTAAACTAACCCAACTCACTTCAAATACCAAACATAATCCTCCACCTTCTCTCTACTTTCTCTCTATCCAAAGAAGACTGTCACCACCCGCAAGTACCCCCTAGAAGTTAGATCACTCTTGAGTCACAACACGTCGTACTTTACTTCTTGGAGGTCTTGTTCAAGCCTCTTAGTTATCGTTCATTGCATACATACAAAAATAAGCGCAGAATTAAAACTTTTTCATAATAACATAATGCGGAAGTCACTTAATAAAATGACTAACATATGTATCATAAACCATCTATGACAACATTATTAATAATATCTTGTGACGCAACCCACAAAATATAAACATAAAGAAAACATAAAGGAGCATAAAGGTTCGTCATCGAAGCTATGAGGACTCACCACTTCTTCTCTTCTTGGAAAACATTAAATCTACCCTTCAAGCAACTCATTCTTCTCAAGACCCTACATAGACAACATGAAGGCAATATGTGTTAGTACGATATGTACTAAGTATGGAAACTACACACCAACATAATATATATCAAAGATTAGTCAATAATAGACATAACCATAAGAGATAGAGACATAAGCATATCATGTATATCATAAAATAATAAAGCATCACAAATTATATAAGAGTTCATACTTACTACTTGTCCTTCTTATGCAAGGCTAAGGTAGCATCCGATACTACTATAAAAGCTAAGTACCTCTCTTTGGTCATTCTTGATCATAATCTACTATAATAATTAAGACCTAAGTGTATCATAACATATGAGCACTATGCACTTAGGAAACCTCAAAACATACTTGTGTAATACATGTGAAGCATCCCATAATACCTCACAACTAAGCATATCTGGAAGTCACCCTAACTTGTTCATGTTACCTTATTAGTCATATAATAGACCTAGTTAATATTGAAAAGGAACTATCAAAGCTATACATACATCACGTAGGAGTCATGTCATAGGTAGCTTCAAGTCATACTAGTGTAATGTATAAATGGCATCTCATACTACAATCCATACTAAGTACTACTCTAGAATAACCTAATCAAATCTAACTTATCTTGTAACCTTTTCTATTAAGATCAACATACTACCATAACAGAATGAATTCCATAGAAAGCATCTTATCATACTAACCAAGCTAACAAAGGAAAGATACAACTATCCTAACGCCCATGCATTCAATTATGTAGATTCAAGCTAACCATACGGGAGCATGAATCCTCAACCCTAAGCTACGACGAGAAACTAATCTCAAGCTACTCCTTCAAATACACCTTACATGCAGATCAAGCTACCATGAACTGCCCGTCTCATGCAAGTCAAGATACCATTAGGAGAGTATGGACCTTTCTCCTAAGCAACCATGAAATGGTTTAGGCCAAACCAAGTCAAGTTAACATGAAATTCAATACCTCACGCTACCATGAGTAATCCAACCCAAGCTCCCATGAGATTTATACATCTCAAGCTACCATGAGTATTTGAACTCAAGCTTCCTTGACATTCAGTATCCGTATCACGAGTACTTCAATTCAAACTACCATGTCCTTGGTATGATATCACAAAGTCTACTACAAAAGAAGTAATCATACAACTCTTCTTCAAGATAATCTTAGTCTACCATGTATTGATGAATATTAGGTTCTTAAGTCAACCTAGGGTTCCTATATGTGAGAATTTGCTTCTATTGATCATATTCATGTGTAGGTGTTGAAGAGAAAGTAAACATCATCACAATCATCTTCATCAAGACTTGAACCCCAAATCCCTAACAACAATGGTCATAAGCCCTACAAATTATTTCTACATTTAGTCCCTCATGATTCATATTCAATTACATGTTAATATATTTAATTAGATTATTAGAAGGTAATTCTAGTCATACATGATCACATAGGTTCAATTATAACTTCGGAGGTCTAGATAATCCTTGAATAATTATACCTAGTTCAATACATATCTACGTGATTCAATCATGATCAAATAGTATAAAATTTAATTGATTTAAGAAGATTAACATAACACCTTTACCTAGCATCCAATGGCCTAGAACCACCATGATCATCTTCGACATCAATTACCATAATTCACCGTGAAAACTCCATGAAAATAGTACATAAACATCACATGAACATAATTGAATGTTACCTACTCTATTGGGATCACCACAAGTACACCTTACCCACAATGCAATCACAACCCTCACTTGTTAGGGGTTCTTTGGATTCACAATTGTAGGGAAACTCGGGGGACTCCATGGATAGAAGAATCCATGGATGATTAATCTTCACATACCTTAGATTAGAGCCTTAAACCTAGCTTGAAACCTTGGTGAATTCGTTCTAAAGCTGCTGAAATTTCTCTTCTTCTTCAATGGTGGTTTTGGAAGAATTTTGGGAGAAAAAGTTTTTTGATTTGGAGTCTAGGTCTTATTGGCTATTGTGCTGCTTAACTACTCTTCAAATATCTACAGTAACCTCCAATAATTAATCCCTAAAATACCCAAAATACCCCTTCAAATAATGGACATTTTAACCAACTTAAATTTGACTTATAAAAGACGCAACCAAATCTGGGTACTCACTGTGCGTCGCGAAGGAAGCTTTGAATCTTGGTTCAGGAAAATAGTTTGGGACAAAATTTTTTGCAATGTCCCAGCATCGCATGGAAAAAATTTCCCTTGACTTCATGGCTCTGTGGCGTGCAGCAGCCTCCACATCTAGGCTACCCGGTAGCTTGACAAGCTTATGTTTGGGTCCTCCTCGGGGACACTTAGGCTGATCCGCGGGGCGTAGTTCTCGGACGTTTTGACCCTTTATATTTCAGGATATGAATAGGAACCTCTATACTAAATTTATCCCTGAAACCTTCCTCCCAAACTCCACTATAAAACACTACGACACACTAGTTTGACTTCGACTAGTTTCCGGACGTCTTTGATGTCCTTGAGTGTTTGACCTCTAAGCACTTCCAAACATTATATATTTACTCTTATAACTATTTTTTTTTCACTTTATGTCTTTATAAGCTCATTAAAAACATGTTAGGATCTATATTAACCTAGTTCATTTTGGGTTCATAAAAATATCATCCACTAGGGATACATTTGTCCTCGAATGTCACCTTAATAAACTCTTCTCTTAAGGATCAACTCTAGACTAGCAGCCCATCCTATATGAATTATACCTAAATTCAAATACCCAAATCAAGGAAATAAATCAATTCCAACCTAATCATAACTACACATAATCATATAAAGACCTCATAAAAAGGCCCCTTATTCCCCACCTGGGAAGAAGCTACATATGTCTTTCTAACATTAATTTTTCATTATAAGGAAGCATTAAAATTAGAAAAGTAAATCATAATCATAAGAAATTCAGGAAAAATTTCATAACTAATTAAAGAAACACATACCGGAAAGGGACATATGGAGATCATTCTTGATCATCCTTGGATTGGTGATCATATAACCTATTCTTGCATTTAGGAACACTTTCCACATTACTAGAAGAAACTTGCTTCCCTTCTCTTATTGTAACTCTAGCGTTGCGGCAATTTTACTAGGCACCATTCATAATCTTATATGATCCTAGTAACTGGGACTAAACTTCTCATACTCACTACACCACTCAAGGTGACAATCCTCTAGTAAACCTAGCTTATGCACATCAAGGATACATAACAACCTCAATCCCCCATTTGGAGCAAGCCTATGATTACTCGTTTCTAAACATCACTACGACTCCACATCCTTTACCCAAGGTGACTATTAAACCAAGGAGAATTACACTTCTACCCTCCTTGGAGGGGTCTATCACTCACCCTTTCTAGGTTGTACTCAAACAATTTATTCCACAAATTCTCTCAACATACATTAAAACACATCATGGCGTTCTACTAACATCAACATAACCATAGATGAACCCACTCATACTGAAAACAACATCATAACCCATCATCCCAACTATATAAAGTAACATAGACATAATTGTCATTTCAACTGATCTTTCTCCCTCACTTCTTGTAGCATAACCCTTATAATAGTAACATCTTAAAGACCATCCGATAAGGTATAAGAGAGAGAGATTATATATCTATGGCACGACTTGAAGAATGAAGAAGTGAAACTTTCGCAAGCATCCCATAGCCTACTACTCATAGGTTTGTCGGGACTCATACCGATGAATAAGACTTTACTAGACGTGGTTATGAGACATTCTAAGACCATTTTAATAACCTTATACTATGATACCACATTTATCATGACCCACGAGTACACCCTAGAAGTTAGAGCACTCTTGAGTCGCAACACGGTGTACTTGACCTCTCATAGGCCTTGTACAAGCCTCTTAGACATCGTTCATTGCGTACATACTTATATTAGCACGGAATTATTACTATTTCTTAAAAACATAATGCGGAAGTCATTTCATAAATAGTCTAAAATATGTCTCAAAAACTATCTATTACAACATGATAACAAATATCTTGGGACACAACCCACAAAATCTAAACATAAAGAAAACACAAAGGTTCTTCCTCCAATCTATGAGGACTCACCACCTCTTCTCTTCTTGGAAACCTTGAAACACTACCCTTCAAGCAACTCAATCTTATCAAGACCCTAAATAGACAACATTTAGGCAATATGCGTTATTACGATATGTACTAAGTTTTGAAACTACACACCAACATAAGATATCTCAAAGGGTTTGTCAATAAAAGACATAATCATAAAAGATAAAACATAAGAATATTATCACTATCGTAATATAATAAAGCATCATATATCATATAAGAGTTCATAATTATATACTTACTTGTCCTTCTTACTCAAGTGAACTACACCACAAGCTACCTCCAATTATACTTGTACAAGGCTAAGGTAGCCTCCCATACTACAACAAAAGCTAAGTACCTTTCTTTGGTCATTCTTGATCATAATCCACTATCATAATTTAAACCTAAGTTCATCATAACATATGAGCACTATGATCCTAGGCTTCCTCAAAACACACTCGTGCCATATTGCATGTGAAGAATCCCATAATACCTAACAACTAAGCATATCTTGAAATAACCCTAACTTGTTCATGTCATCTTAGGATTCATCTAACAGACCTAGTTAATATTAAAAAGGAACTATCCAAGCTAAACATACATCATGTAGGATTCATTTCATAGCTAGATTCAAGTCATTCCTGTGCAATGTATAGATGGCATCCCATATTACAATCCATACTAAGTACTTCCTTAGATTAAGCTAATCCAAGCTTACTTATCATGTAACCTTGTCTATTAAGCTCAACATACTACCATAATAGTCCTAATACCATGGAAAGCATCTCATCATACTAACCTAGCTAACAAAGGAAAGCTACAACTATCCTAACCACCATGTAAATAATCATGTAGATGAAAGATAACCATAAGGGAACATGAATCCTCAACCCTAAGATACCATGAGAAACTAATCTCAATCTATTTCATGAAATAGACCTTACATGCAAATCAACCTACCATGAAGTGCACCTTGCATGAAAGTCAAGCTACCATTAGGAGAGTATATGCATTTATCTTAAAGCTACCATGAAATGGTTTTGTACAAACAAAGTCAAGCTAACATGAAGTTCAATATCTTAAGCTACCATGAGTAGTTTAACCGAAGTTCCCATTAGATTTCAACATCTCAAGCTACCATGAGTATTTTGACTCAAGCTTCCTTGAGATTCACTATCCTAAGTTACCCTTGAGATGTAGTATCTCAAGCTATCATGAGTACTTCAACTCAAGCTACCATGTCCTTGGTGTGGTCTCACCAAGTCTACTACACAAGAAGTGATCATACAACTCATCTACAAGTTATTGTTAGTCTACCATTTATTGATTAATGTTAGGTTCTTAAGTCAACATAGCGTTCCTCTATGTGAGAACTTGATTCTCCTAAACATGTTCATATCTAGGTGTAGAAGAGAAATTAAGCGTCATCACAATCATTTTCATCATTACATTACCCCCAAAGCACTAACCACACTGGTCATAATCCCTACAAATGATTTCTACATTTAGTCCCTCATGATTCATACTCAATTACATGTTAGTCTATTTAATTCGATCTTTAGAAGGTAATTGTAGTCATATATGATCACATAGGTTCAATTCTAACTTCCTAGGTCAAGATCATCCTTAATCGATTTGACATATTTCAATTCATATCTATGGGATTCAATCATAATCCAAAAGCATATAATTCAATTGATATAAGAAGATTAACATAAAACCTTCACCTAGTCTCTAATGGACAAAAATCACAATGATCACCTGCAGCAACAATTACCATAACTCACCATGAAAACACCATGAAAACAATACACAAATATCACATGAACATAAGTGAATGTTATCCACTCTATTGGCATCAGAACGCACCATACATACAATGAATTTACAACCCTCACTTGTTAGGGGTACTTTGGGTTCACAATTGTAGATAAACTAGGGGCACTCCATGGATGAATAAACTTCATATACATTATATTAGATACTAAACCCAGCTTCAAACCTTGGTAGATTTCGTCCTAAAGCTTCTACAATTTCTCTTCTTCTTATTTGGTGGTTTTGGGAGAATTTTTGGAGAGAAAGGTTTTTGATTTGGAGTCTAGGGTCTTATTGAGTATTGTGCTGATTAAATACTCTTGAAATACCTACAATAACCACCAATAAATAATCCCTAACGTAACCAAAATACCCCTGCAACAATTGGACATATTAACCAACTTAAATTTGACTAAAAAATGACGCGACCAAATCTAGGTACTCATTGTGCGTCTTGGAGGCAGTTTTGATTCTTTGTTCAGGAAAATATTTTGGGACAGAATAGTTAACTATGTCCATGTGTATCAGGGAAAAATTTTCCCTTTGACGTGACGGATCTGCGGCGCGCAGCAGCCTCTACATCTAGGCTGCCCGGCAGCTTCACAGGCTATGTTTGGTTCCTCCTCTGGGACCCTTAGGCTGATCCCCGAGGCACCGTTATCGGACAGTTGGACCTTTTACATGTCAGGAGATGTATAGGAACCATCTATCTGAAATTTCACCCTCAAACCATCCTCCAGAACGGCACTACAAAACACTACGACACACTAGTTCGACTCCGACTAGTTTGCGGACGTCTTTGGGTGTTTGACCTCCAAAAACTTCAAAACTTCATATAGAGACTCTTAAATCTATTTTTATCAATTTTATGACTTTATTATCTCATGAAAAACATGTTAGGATCTAGATTAACCTAATTCATTTTGGGTCAATAAAGACACAATAGAAGACCAAGGTCAAAGGGAATTAGGGCAGCAAGAACTTTACTTTCTATTCATCAATATTCAAGGATTAATGAGGTATTTAATCTCCTCACTCTTGGGACTCCTTTCCCCAAGAGGTTCCTTCAAATTGATTTCGAAAAATTGATAAGAACATGGGTTTCTTTCTATTAAAAAATCGATCTTCCAAATTGTATTGTTCTTGATTTCTATGGATTATTATGGTTATGTTATGATGGATTATTAGTTATTTATGGTAGTTCTTCATGCTTTACCTAGTATGTGGAAGAGATCATGAATTTACCTATTTCTCTAACATAGGTTATGAACTCATGTTGAATTGGTTAGTTTTGATGTAATTGACTTAGTTCTTGTGTTAATTACTTTCGTATGATGTTATTAAACCTATTGACGGATGAATTTGGTTTGTTTATTGTAAGACCGTTGAAGATGGTAAGACTTTGTGATATTGAACCCTTAGATCAATTGTGATGTTTTATACTTTATGATGAAGTTCAATTGAAGTATTTCTTGTGATTAGTTGAAGTAGGTGTTTGTATGATGATGTAATTGAAATGTATTAACTATATGAGTTGTGAGATTATGATTAAGGTATTATGTTATAAGGTTTGTTGTGAATTACTTGTGTGCCTTACTATTACATGATGACGAAAATGTGTTAATCAAGCGTATGAGGGTTGTACTGGAAGGATGTTCTCATGCAATTTCTAATGAGCTAATGAATCTGAATATACAAGGGGTTAGTTTCCTATGACCTAAACTAATTTATGATGTTTAAAAGAATAACATAAAGACATTTCAAGAAAGGGACTCTAGCTTAGCACCGAGTGAACTAGTAGTGAGGAGGGTCCCTTCATAAGTAGGGAAGGTAGGTTCACTATATACTCATGAGCTAGAGATTACAATGCCAATGGCATAAGAGGGTGTCTAGTATACCTCCTAGTTATTGAACTATGTTTGCCCCCATATTAATACTAGCTGGTGGATCCACCTAGATTGTATGTTCATGTTTGGATCTACTTTCACTAATCGACCACCTTTTTACGGTGTAGGGTTTCATGAAATCGGATTCCACATTTAGCTTATTTTAGGTTCAACGACCGGAAACTGCAATGTTGGGGGGAAAAGGGAGAAATGGGGTTAGCACATCACTTGTACTACTAAGTATAGGACCACATGCACACATAATAAAATCATGCTAAAAAGGGACATTGCCTTAAAACATGCTATTTTACATGAAAAGACTTATGCACATTCAATAACCAATACAAGTTAATAATATAAATTAAGTCAATACCATGTACTCCACAAGACCAACCACCTTAAGTCTAATCAAGTCATATGCATATCAACATACTTGAACACATAATCAAATACAACTCTATCATCAAGTCATATCATCATAACAAAAATAAGGTTATTACTCATGAACCCTAATTAAGTCCACTAGTGCAATGACTAAGCAAGGCCCCATAACCTTACACAATCAAGCAAACCTAACAAGAACCATAACAAATGTCCAACTTCACATATAATTTCATCAATAGTACATAACCTCATACTTTGACAATAGAGACTAAACACATGTTCATAAGAGTAACCAATATTACATAATGTCATTAAATGTAAGATCATCATATACATACCATTTACATTTATAAGCATACACATACATAAGAACATCCTTCCATGACTCCCTTAAAGGAATAACTAGTGCAATGTATAGGTAGAGTCCCACACCCCTATCTAAACTAAGCTACACCCCTTAGGTCATCCTAGTTAGAGTTCATGCCATTACTTCATTTTACCTTTAGGGAACATCTTGACTTAACTTACATAGACCACATGATCTAATATGGATCGGGTGTCACGACATCCTACACTCAAAGAGGCGGACTACTTGCCAAGGTAGTACAAAAAACTTGAACATAATAACGACGTGGATCCACTAACTAGTATTCGTATGGAGGCAACATAGTTCAAGAACTATGATATATAGTTGGGACCCTCTTTATGATACATTATAGTCTGCAATCTTATGAGTACATTAGTGATCTTACATTCCCTATGTGCTAAACTAGAGTCCCTTTTTGAAATGTCTTTAAGCCATGATTAATGGTCATAGCTGATTTTCGATCATAGGGTCTATCCCTTATATAATGATCATCATCATAGCTCAATAAGAATTGCATGAGTATTTTCTTTTCATTATAATTCATACATGTGAGGTTTGCATATTTACATAATCATATCATGATAAGGCACATTGGTAAGTTATCACCATCCTTATAACATTTTAACTATTAGCCAACAACTCATAATCCACAGTTCAAGACATTTCAATTCAACATCATACAAACACTAATCAATCTTAATCATAAGGTATACTTTGATATAACTTCATCACTAAACAGAAGTAACCATAATCAATGTAAAGAATTGTGATCACAAGACTTACCCCAATCTCCTTCTCCAGTCATCATCAAAGTCTTACCATCAACCCTCCAATTAAACCCAACAATGAGTGTAGTTTCATCACACAATAGTACCCAATATGATAATAAAGTCGATTGAATCACTAAACAATAGTTCACTACTAATTCATAGCCTAGAGTTAAAGACTTAAGTCAAATTCATGATATACTTCACAATCTAGGTCAATTACTCCATAACTAACACAATTTGATTACAATGTGTCATCATATACTCATACTAATCATGATGACAACATATGATAGTAATTCACACATTAACCAGTCCAATTATATCAATACTAGAGAATTCAACTCAAGATCACAACCTAGGGTTACGGGGAATTGGTCATCTTCTACAAATTAGACAAATGCATCAAGAAGTAGCATAATTGAGTTACAATACATGATAATCAACTCAATCATTAACAAAGAAATTTACTAGATCAATTTCGTATTGGAAGAAAACCCACTTGAATTTCTTTTTGAAATCAATTTGAAGGAACCCCTTGGGGAAAGAGATCCCAAAGGTGAAAGGAAGCTCATACCTTAGTAATTGATGAAGTTTAATGGATAAACTTGACCTTTAACATTCCTAGAACCCTTTACCTTGGTCTTCTATGGTGTTCTTCTACTTGGGAGCGAGAAAGAAGAACAATTGGGTTTTGGAAAATATGAGGGATTAGGTTAGGGATTAGGTCATTAAATAACATAATTGGACCTACCTTAACCCATAGATAATTAACTAACCACATAATTAATTAATTTAGCTAATTTAAAAACGTGCAACAAAATAGTGTGCTAATAGATGAAACCCCGACCCACGCGCCGTTTGTCAATCGACGGCCAAGGAACCATCCGTCATATTGGTTCATCGTTGGTGAAAAAGACTTTTCCAAATGGATACTTGGCAAAAATGGCTTAAGTGTCCATCGACGCCCCGTTGGTTGGTCCGCGCCTCATCAATGGCCCTTCATTTGTGCACACTATCTCTTGACTACTTTTTGCCGAAAATTGCAAGGGTCCTCCTCACGGTCCCTTTGTTGGTCCTTGGGGAGTCGTACCCGGATGGTTCGACTATAAATTAACTCTAATACTTCTTAGACATCTTTCCACCAAATTTAATAGTTTTTTACCTCGTAATACCTCTTGAGCTAATTTCCAAACGGCATGGACGTTCTTTGTCGTTTTGATTTTCAAACTTCCTAGATGAATTATATTCATTACTAATGATCTTAAAATTGTGTCTAAGCCTTTTGACACCCCTGTTAGGCCCTAGAACACGTGTTAGACTTTCGGAGTGTTACATTATCCCCTCATTTTAGGAACATTCGTCCCTAAATGACACTAAATTCATTAGGAAGGAAGGAATAGACTCAAGACTAGCAGCCCAACCAACCACAATACATTATAACATGAGTTATAAAATCAATCACAACATTTTCACATAGCAATTTAGAAGCTTCAATTACTACAAATAAGGCTTAATATCAGAATATGAGGTATTTCATTCTCACAACAACATTAGCTCACATACCATTAAGGATTAAATCATGCCAAAAATCAAACTATCAACATGATCAATATCAATTCATATATGTTCACCATATCAAAATGCACAACATAACTCAAAACAAGTAAAATTAACAAATTTCAAGTCCATAGGCATAACTTCACTGTAACCCACTTTAACATGAACACTTCTGCAAAACTTCAACAATAATGAAAGCAACTTCAAGTTTAGCCATTAATTTCATTGTTAGTTAGAACGAATAAACTTTTCTAGGAAATATATGAGGATAACAGGATTTCATGTCGGCCTCGTCCTCCCATGTTGCTCCCTCAACCAGGTGGTTTCTGTAACACACTAAAATGAACCAAGGTGAACTAGAGAATCGTGATTGTTTCTTGAGTTAATTTTGTGTTTACATGAGTTATAGTAGTTTCCTTAGGCAGTGTGTGATGTTTGGAGATCTAACATCCGAGAACATCCATGACGTTTGGAAGGTTTGTCTTAGAAAGTGTTCATGTGTCTTGATGTGTTTGAATAAGTTTTACATGTTCATTTTGTTTGAAATTTGTGTGGGATGTTCCTAAGACCGAGAAGACAATGTTTAGTGTTTTACATTCTAGGAACGACCCCGCATAGGACCCACAAGGGTCCCAAGGGAAGGGCCTAAGACAAGGACCCAAGACTGCCTTGGCAGTGTCCACCAACGAGGGCAAAAGACGGCCAGTGGTCCAACCAACGACCCGTTGACATGACCGGTCAATTGTACCTATAAGGTAAGCTATACAGGTCCATAATAAAGCTAACTATTGACCCACAAAACCCCACGAATGGACTGTTGATGGACGGACGGTCCGTTGGTTGCATCCGTTGTTTGAAGATTGTAAAAAGTGTTTTTCATGTAATGACTTGGGGTGTTTGATAAATTCACCCTATGTCTTTTATTAACCTAGGAAGGTTTATTAGGTATTATTAGGTATATTAAGGAGTTCGAACCCTTAGAACTTGTTTTGGACCTCATTTCCTAATATCCAAAACCCCTATCCCGTAGAACTCTCTCCCAAACTCTATAGAGGCTAGAAGTCAAGAAGGAGCTAGGGTGGTCGAGTTCTTCATCAAAATCAATGGGGTTTCTTCTATGTGAGGTACATTAGTCATCCTAGAACTCTCCTTCATTCAAGGACTCCTTTCAACTAGATTTTCAAAAAGGGTTTTAAACACTAACTGCTTCTATCTATAACTCAAAATATGGATCTTGCATGAAAGAATTTTAAAGTACTCAAAGATGATGTTTCTAATGTTAGTATGTGATTGTTATGCTTAAACTTCAATGAAATCATAATAAAGCTTTTTATCAAATTGTGGCTTAAGAAATAGGTTAAATGAGCTTGGTTTTGTAGTCTTTGAGCTTTGCTTTACTTGTCTTGTTATTGATGTTTATCTACTTCAAGGGCTAATATATGATGATTTGTTTAGTAAAATTTTATTGGTAATGGAATCTTGGATTAAAGGGTAAGTTGGTTATGTTGTTTAGTTTTAATTATGAAATATTCTTGAGTGGTATTGTCCAGCTTCGTGTTGGCGGTGTTTACATGAATTGTATGAAAGTGTAGTTACTTGTGTATTGTGAATGAGGACATGAAGGCATATTATGTGAATAAATATGGAAATGAAGTTATTCTTGTTAATTTGTTTTGTGAAACTTGTTATGAGAAGTATGCTAAAGATTATGTCTAAATGACATATATGATTATGTGAAGAATGTTAATGTGTGTGATGTGATGAAAGAAGGTCTAAGCATGTATAGAATGAAATGTAATTGAAATTATGCTTATTGTGAAAGGTGTGTTCACATGTACACATACACTCACACTTAAATGAATGAATGAACCTAAGTTAAGTCAAAAAGGGGTATTTTGGGGTGATCACTATTTGTGAGTTGAGAAGATGTGTTTAGTAGCAACTTCACTATTCCCGAGAGCATTCTAATGTAGGTTGGAGGATGGATACCTTTCGTGAGTTGAGATGTGGCATCCAAAAGTTATCCTTGAACTTTAGTAATTTATCTTGAGAATCCGTGGGGAGTTATGCATAGTACCGAGAGGATATGAAGAAGAAGTGATTACACTTCGTAAAAGGAGATGTTGTATATCGATGTACCTCTTGAGATGAGTATCCTAGTTAGTAGAGAATTAATTATTTACTAGCAATCTCCTTATCCCTTAACTATGAGCCCACATAGGTGTTTTTATTAAGAAATCCATGTAAAAACTAAGAGAATTACCTTACTCTAGGCAAGTGAGGATCCCTCATCTGATAGGAGTTAATGTCGGGATTTCATGTCTAGCTCTCATGGTGTATGTTCATTAAGCTAAACCACACAAAAGTAATGAATGTTCTAAGTCTTCTAAAAGAGTGTACTACTTATGGTAGGTAGTGGAATGGGACGCTATTTATCCATTGCACTAGTTAGGCATTCCGAAAGGGGTGTCTTTGTGAGCCTTATATGAATTGAATTATGTAAGTCTCCTAAAAGAACGTACTACTTAGGGTAGGTAGTAGATTGGGAATATATCTATACATTGCACTAAGTAGACCTTCCAAAAGGGGAGTCCTGGAGCTAAGCCTTCTAAAAGAGTGTACTACTTAGAGAAGGTGGTGGAATGGGATGCCATCTACTCATTGCACTAAGTAGGCATTGCGAAAGGGAAGTCTTGGTATGTTTCTTCAGGTCTCTTTTAATGTCTTTCCATTTAGTTGGGACTTGTTCTACCGAGGTGAGTGAGCCAAAAAGGGGTAGTCTTGAGGATTACTTTGGTGTGTATTGAAGGAGTTATATGTGCATTTACATAATGTATCACCTTGGTCAGTCTTAGGATAAACTTATCTAGGGAAACTTCTATTGAAATAAGTTCACTTTTTCTTTGCTTGGCCTTGGAAGTTCACTTATTTTTTAATAAGGATAGTTCACTGTAATGTTAAAAAGAGTTCACTATGATGATGAAAAGCTTACTGTAAGTTGGTCCTTTGTGGTAAAAATTATGGAAATTTTTCTCTTAAGTGTTAAATGATGATTCTTATGTTGTTTTACTTCAATATTCATGAATTTTTTTCATAATTGGCATGAAAATGTGTTTTTACAAAAATGTCCCTTTTTGCTTGTCTTTGCATATGTCATACTTAGTACATTATTTGTACTAACCCCATACTTTTCTATACTTTATAAGTACAGGTTTGGAAGCAAGGTTGAAGTTGAGAAGGCAAAACTTGGGAAAGGTTCTCTCAAGACAAAGTATGTCCTCATATATTCGAGGGTATTGTCCTTAATTCTTTTAGTTTTGTATAAGTTCTTATTATGTATTTCTTTCAAATGTAAAGGGGTCCCTATGATTTTTATGTTGTGTCTTTAAGATATCTTCTGACGATGAGACTTTCTTAGTATTTATAAATGATTCTTTTTTATATTTAAATGTCGTGAAAAGTTTTAATTCCCACTACTTTTCATGTCTTATATAATGAAAGATAGTTAAGAGACTTGTATGAGACCCCAAAGGGTCAAGTATGACTTTTCCTGATCCATGGGTTCTCCCTAACTTCTAGACGGTACTTGGGGGTTGTGACAGTTTCTCCATAATACTTTTACGGAGGCCACCTCTTTGTTCCTTAACCTCTTCACTTGACAATCAAGGATTTCAACCGGAACCTCCTCATAGGAGAGGTTCTCGTTCACACGAAGACCCTCAATAGGAAAATAGACTTGGGATCACCGATACACTTCATAAGAAAAGAAACATGGCAAACCGAATGAACCGAAGATAGTTCATTAGGGAGTTTCAACTCATATGCAACCTTACCAAACCTTTGCAAGATTTTATACGGACCCACATAACGAGGACTGGACTTCCCTTACTTGCTAAATATAACAACCCCTTTCATGGGTGAAATTTTCAAGTACACCTTATCACCCTCTTTAAACTCTAAATCTCTTCTCCAATTATCAACATAAGTCTTTTGCCAACTATAGGTTGTTTGCAACCGTTTCCTTATCATATAAACTTTCTCTAAGGTCTTATCATTCAATAGGGACCATTAAGCGAAGAAGCGCCAACCTCAAACCATCCAATAGTAGATCTATACGTCTTACCATACAAAGATTCATAAGGAGACATAGATATGGATGAAACAAAACTATTATTATACGAGTATTCCACCAAATGCAAATGCTTGTCCAAATTTCCCTTATAGTCAATGATGCAAGCTCTAAGCATATCTTCAAGAGTTTGAATAGGCCACTCCACTTGAGGATGAAAAGTGGTGCTTAACTTCACTTGAGTACCCAAACCTCTTTGAAACGATCTCCAAAACCTAACTGTAAATTGAGATCCTGTATAAGATAGGATGGACAAAGGAACCCCATGAAGACTCACTATCTTGTCAATATACATCCTTGCATAATCTTCCACCGAATAAGTAGATTTAACAGAATAAAGTGGGTGGATTTTATCATTCTATCTACTACCACACATATAGAGTCATATTGCTTTTGAGTCCGAGATAACCAAACTACGAAATCCATGATTACATGTTCCCACTATCAAGTAGGAATTTTGATTTCTTGTAGTAAACCACTTGGCCTTTGGTTCTTGACCTTCACTTGCTTGCAATTGGGACATTTTGCAACAATCTCCTCAATATTACTCTTTAGGCCATCCCACAAAAACTCCTCTCTAAGATCATGGTACATCTTTGTAGATACCGACTGAATAGAGTAATGGGACCCATGAGCTTCTTTAAGGATCCTACTCCTCAAATCATCAACATTATGCATTCACAATCACCCTTGATACCTAAGAAGACCATCACCTCCTTGGGAGAATAACTCATTCATGTTTCCAAGAACAGATTCTTTCAACTACATCAATAATTGGTAAAGGTGTTGCTTAGACTTCACCTTAACCACCAAAGACAACTCGGAGTTATGATGTACCACAACACCACCATTTGGAGAATCTTCAAGTCGAACTCCTAACCGAGCCAAGTTATGAACATCCATCACTAGGTTTCTCTTGGTTTCTTCCACACGGGATACACTTCCCATGGACAAACGACTTAGAGTGTCCACTGCTATATTAGCCTTGGTAGGGTGATAGAGAACACTCATGTCATAGTCTTTCAGCAACTCTAACAATGTCCTTTGTTGGAGATTAATCTTCTTTTGAGTGAATATATATTAAAGACTTTTATGCTCCATATACACATCAACATAAACCCCATAGAGATAATGCCTCCATATTTTCAAGGCAAATACCACGTTCCCTAACTCAATGTCATGATTCGGATAAATCTTCTCATGAACTTTGAGTTGCCTAGAAGAATAGGCTATAACTTTCCCACGTTGCATAAGAACACACCCCACCGAACTCGGGATGCATCACAATGAACCAAAAACCATTTGTTCCCTCAAGTAGGGTCAATGCTGGAGAGGAAGTAAGGCTATCCTGCAACATTTGAAAGCTCTTTTGACATGCCTCCGACCACTCAAATTTAACATTCGTTTGGGTCAAGGTTTTATAGGGAGAAGCAAGAGACGCAAACCCGTTGACAAACCTTCTATAATAACCGGCTCGGCCTAAGAAACTCCTAATGTCCTTAGGAGAAAAGGTCTAGGCAAATTTTTCACCGCTTCGGTCTTCTTTGGATCAATCTCTACACCTTTACTAGAGATGATATGACCAAAAAACACTACCAAGTTCAAACAAATCTCACATTTGCTATTCTTGGAAAATAATTGGTGTTCCATTAGCACTTGAAACATCACTCTCAAATGGTCCAAGTGTTCACCCTCATTTTTCGAATATACCAAAAAGTCGTCGATGAAGACAATTAATAATGAATCTAGGTAACTTTGAAACACCATATTCATTAGGTCCATAAATGCCGCTGAAGCATTACTGAGACCAAAGGACATTACTAAGAACTCATAGTGACCATATCTTGTTCGAAATGGCCTCTTGGGAATATGTTCACCTCTCACCCTAAGTTGGTGATATCCCGATCTCAAGTTAATCTTGGAAAAGTAACTCTCCCCTTGGAGTTTCATCAAATAAAAAATCATTCTGAGGGAGAGGATACTTGTTCATAATTGTGACTTTGTTGAGTTGGCGGTAATCGATACACATTCGAAGGTTTCCCTTTTTTTTTCATGAACATATACCAGACCACCACATGGATAAATTCTAGGTCGAATAAAGCCATTGTCTAGTAAATCTTTGAGTTGAGCCTTAAACTTTTTCAATTCAGACGGAGCCATCCAATATGGAGGAATTGAAATGGGATTTTTATCTGATATCAAGTCAAAACAAAAATCAATTTCCCTTCGGGAGGAATACTGGGAAGATCATTAGGAAAGACTTTCGGAAATTCTCTCACTAGGAGGACCAACTCAATAGGAGGAATTTTTGACTCTAAATATTTGAATCTTAGAATACGATATAAACACCCCTTAGAGATCATCTTATGAGATTTCAAACAAGAAATGATAAGATCTCTAGAAATATAATTTTCCCCCTTCCGCTCTAAAATGGGCTGTTTTGGAAAGTTAAACTTCACCACCCTCGTTTTACAATCTATTGAAGCAAAACAAGAATGCAACCAATCAATACCCAAAATGAAATAAAAATAAAACATATCATGTTTTACTAGTTAAACATGAGTAACTCTATTGGGCAATGTTATAGACAAATTCTATACACTCTTTTTGCAACAACCGAATCACCTACCCGGGTACACACCAAGTAAAATTCACTCAAGATATAAGGAAAAATGTTAAACTGTTTATCTAATAAAAGTGTAACAAATGACAAGGTAGCACCGGGATCAAGTAAAGCATATACATCAAAAGAAAAACTTTCAACATACCTGTCACCATATCGGGAGAAGTCTCTTCCTCACCTCTAGAGCGGAGAGTATATAAGTGATTCTTCTGCGGAGCATCAATATTAGAAGCACTTGCTTGATCTTGACCACTAAACTTGTATTTACCATTAAAATTTTCGCAATCCCTCACCTTGTTTCCCTTTTTCCACAACCGAAGCAATTGTCCATCCCAACGAGGCAATCACCATAATGCTTCTTGCTACATTTTCAGTAAGTTGGCTTCTTGGTTGATGAACTAGTATCACTTCCATTTTGAGACATAGGGTTAGAAACCCTATCATCACGAGCCTTAGGGAACTTCTAAGGGACTTAATTAGAGAACCTATTTTTTAACCTAGGCTTGTCTTAGATATCAAGCCTACCCTTTGATGGACCACCATCAAAAGACCATGCCCCATGGGCATCCCTACTCTTTCTCTTAATCCTTGTCTTCTCCACTTTTTGAGCATGAAATATGAGATGAGAAATATTCATATTATCATGTAGAATATCCGAACAACATTCTTCTTTCAAGTTATTTGAGACTCCCATGACAAAGCGGCTCATTTCATCCTTTGGGTCGGCACCAAAGAAGGAGCATACTTTGACAATTTAGTAAATTTAAAAGAGTATTCAAGTACACCCATACCTCCTTGACAAAGGTTGATTAATTCTTCAACTTTTTCTTCCCTCTTCTCTCTAGAAAAAACCAATCAACAAAAGAATTCCTGAAAATATCCCATGTCACCGGTCCACCCCTTAAAGGTCTACTGTCTCTCCATTGGACGTACCAAGTTTCGGCCACATCATTGAGTTGGTAAGTGGCTAACTCGGCTATTTCACTAGTACTCAAACCCATAGAATAGAGAATCTTGTAGGTTTCATCAATGAAAACTTGGGGGTCTTCCTCTACTTTGGACCCATTCAAAGTAGGGGGATTCATTCTAGTGAAATCCCTCAAACGGGAGGGCGTGGTGACGAAATGTTTGTTTGCTTAGGGTACCACCTCCCGATTAGCTTCGGCCATCACGGCTTGTGCCTTATTGGTGACGACTTGTGCTTGTGTAGTAATGGCTTGGGCCATTTTGAGAAAGGATGACCTTATGTCACCATCCGTCAAAGGCGGAGGATTGACCGAAACATTGTCATCATTAGCAACTTTTTCAAGAGGAGGGACTTGATTGCCACGGGGAGGAACAACTGCTTTGGAAATCTCTTAATCAAGTCTTCGAGCAATTGTTCTTAGAGTATTCGTTGCCCATAATCATAACAAAAGGATTAGATGCAAAGGCCACATAGAGTCAAGACTCTAGAAGCACAATATTGGATTTCCGAGAAAATGAGACTTTCCTAAGCATCATATAGTTTCCTATTCATGAGTGTGGCGTGCTTCAAAATTAGGAGTAAGAATCTACATAGACGTGGTTGAGTGAGATATCGACTCTAAAGATATTAAACCTCATGCTCTGATACCAGGTATGTCACATTTAGGGAGACCCCCCTAGACGTAATTGGCGTCGTTGTCTTTGTAGAGGACTAAGACTAGCCTTTTCGTTTACATCATCCCATTCATAGGTTAAAAATGTGGAAAGTTTTAAACTTTTCTACTATCTATAATGAGGTTTACATAGACCTCTCGCATACACATAATATATTCATATTGAGTATCCATAGACCCTTTTTATAAGATGATTACATAGTCTTCTACTTTTATTGCACATACATATATATATAGTATATAATAGTCTTTAAATGGATGTCTCATGTAATAACCATTGGGAATAGCCCGTACATCAATGAAATAAAGGCACATATAGGCTATACAATCTTTAGTACACAAATGAAAAAGAAAGAACAAGAAGTCTTATAACTAGAACAAAATCAATAGCTTGACAGTGGCATTTCCCTCGGAAAGTGAGGACCTACCCAACTTGGATGAATGAGAATTCCAAGTCTTCTTCAAACAACGTCACAAGTCGTTCAACGAGCGAAACCTAAAATGTTGGGGAAAAAGGTAGAATTCGGTTAGCACATCACTTGTACTAAGTGTAGAACCACGTGCACATACAGCATAAAATTATACTAAAAAGGGACATTTCATTAAACCATGCTATTTTACTTGAAAAGCCTTATGCACATTCAATAACCAATACATGTCAAAAACACATATTCATTAAGTCAATACCATGCAATCCACAAGACAAACAAGGTTAAGTCTAATCAAGTCACATGCATATCAACATACTTGAACCCATATTCATATACACCTGTAACGACCTGTTTAGTCGTTTTGAGCAGCAGATTTTATTTCTGGAAAAACTGGCTAAGATTACGGACATCACGACGGACCGTCATAGGCACGACGGCCCGTCACAGATGTCTCGTTTCAGCATACTTAGAATTCTGAAATTGGGTACTGAAAATCGACTCTCTGTAATCTGTGACGGACCTGCAGGACGTGCCGTCACATCCACGA